>NC_058374.1:72514000-72818666 GCF_018350175.1 Felis catus
AGCCTCCCCTCATTGGCTGAGTACTACAGAGGTGACAGCCTTGCCCGGAAGTTGCCTATACCCATATAAGGCAAAAAGTAGTCTGATTGGAACAAATGTACATTCTGTGAGGTGACGCAGGGACTTCCGTTCTTTGGTGCCTGCTTATTGTAAAGCCCATGAAAATAAGCCTGTGAAACAGAGAGGGGAAGAACCAGGAAGTGAAGTGTCCAAGGGTTGGGGACTCCGTTGTGGGGTAGCGGTGTTCGTACATATTTCCAATAGGTTGTAAACCTATTGTTAGCTAGACAGCACAGCTTTTGTTTGATATTTCTGAAATTGAATCATCACCCTTACTTCTCACACTGTCCCTCTTTTGTTCTTCTGTGGAGTCCCTTGTCCTGTGGGAAGAAGCACATTCCTGTTTGATGCATTGCTAGAGCAGTGGACAGGTTGGAGGAGAGGCAGAGATCCTCCTTTTCATAAATATCATCAAAATATTTGCAGAATATTATCTTGGAGGGACAGTATGTTATTAGCCTGCTCTGAGTGTGAACATACCTCCCTGTGGCCCAGTGCAATATGTTTCTGGAAGTGCAAAAACTCTTTTATCATTATGTAAGTAATTATATTACATTCTGAAGAATTGAAGAACACTAGTAACTTTTCTAGAATGACAAAGAGTTTATAATTCATTCCATTATTGGTTCACTCACTTATGGAGCCTCTGTTATATACTAGGTATTGTTTCAAATTCTGAGGAGACAAAGTAAAATAAGACCATGACTTTTCGTCTAGGAGCTCATGGTCCAGTAGTGAAGAAAAACAAGTCAGGACCATACACTGTGATGGGGCGGTGGACCCCTATGTTTTCCCCAGATTTTGTCTTCTGTGGTGGTGGCCAATTGTGAATGAGTAACTACCATGTGATTATTTGATACCCTGTTCAGTGTAAGCTGCAAATTTGTTTATAATCACTCATTTTTATTTCTCTCTCTTCCATAGTCTAGAGGACCAACTGAAAAATACTGTATTTTAATAATCAGCAGTTAAGTTTTTGGACACCTATAGTGGCCTGACGGGTTTTACTAGATAATGCAAAGTACTATAGGAGCATGAAGTCGAGGCAAGTAACTTAACTTGGTACATAAATGGTGACATTGAAATAAAAAGGTAAAGAAAGGGTAAAATGTGTATATGGGTCGGGGAGAGGGTGAAGGGATGTGCATACCAGATAGAATATCCTTAGGATGAGGTTAAATATAAAAAGGATAAAATCTGGTGACCCACCAAACGTCAAGTGACGGAAAGAGAAAAGTGAAGAATGGCTCCCGCTCTGGCTTAGGCAGTCGAATTGATGCCAATACAATACGTTAATCAGAAAAGGCAAGCCCAACAGAGGGAATCTTCAGAACAAGGCCATTTTTACCATAATGTAGGAAGAATATGTAGTAATTTTCTAAATCACCTGATGGATAGGACTGAGTTTCAAACAGAGTCAAAATTTGCTTGCCCTAACAAACTTGGCATCTTCATGAATGACTTTTTTCCTTTGCCTCTTTTTCTTTCCCCTTCAGCTAATCATCTGAGAGGGAGAGCACGTACAAGAGAGCGGGGGAGCGCACTTTTGCCTTAAGAGGGGAAAGATAGAACTCTAATAGAAACCATCAACTTGAATTTGAAATTGCATTGCAGAAATGATTTGAGGATGATGTCTTTTTTTCCCCCATTAAAACATTACCATCATTGAGTGAAAATGCCAGTAATAAACTGGGGTCAAAAAAAATGATCCATCCAGATTCGGAAAAATAAGGAAACATTTCCTGAGTCCTTTGTCTTTTCATTTCATCGTAAGTAGTAGCCAACAGTGCATAGGACATTAAGGTCATTAAAAAAATATTTGCTGAATTAATGTTATCTTTTTTTACATTTGAATTTATTTTATTATTAACAAAAGCAAATAGTCCAGATAAAAAGTGAGGAGGAAAAATTGGTGCCTAACAAGGTTAAGAATGCCAGAATTTATTAAAGATTGAAGTAAAAAAATAATAATAGCCAATATTTATATAGTACTTCACACTTTTCAGGTCACTTTTATATATGTATCAGTAAATTTGTTCTCTACAATGACCTTGTGATGTAGGAATTATAATTTGCACTTTTATTGATGGGGAAAACAAATTTAGAGTTAAGTGGTGTGCCTGAATCCACAGAGTTATACTGTGTAGAGGTCTTACAGTTCAAGTCCACTCTCCTGTGTGGTAAAACACAGCCATCTTAGCCTTGAAAGAAACTCTTCTGTCTTTATGTTTTATGTTTCATTATTAACTTTCTTTTCATTTATGGTGACTCTTTGGCCTCATTTTAGAATCTCATTTAATACAACAGGGTCTGTAAGCTACAGGCTTACAACCTCTGGATAATATGGGAAATAGATTTTCCCCTACCTAATTGTCACCAAAATACAGTAGATCCCGCTAGACTGAGGCCAGAGAAAGAGGTACTGGAACCTGGGCACCAACTAGGGCTACCACAGGATGACGGTGATGTGGGTTGTAAGATGAGGTGGGTCCACATAATACCTGGAAAGTATGAAGTGATAGGAAACGGTGGCTCAAGTGTGTAGTTAACTTTAAAAACAGTGGTGGTTGAGTAGTAGCATTCAGGTCAAATATCAGATATGTGCTGAGACCAGTTTTCAGAGGCTTCTAGACAAATGGGAGAAGAGTTTCAGGTACAGGACTGCCTGGCACATCATTAGCCATCCTTCCCAATCAGGATGTATGAATATATCCTCATTTTCAAGGTGAATGGGCCATTCCTTTGATATTTCTTTAATTGTACATTGACTAGATCGTGGAATTCCTGCAGACAGTTTCTGTACTTTTTTTTCATCTTGATGTTTGTACTCCTGTCACCTGGTTCCATCCTTGACACATGCCTGTCTTTAGCCATTTGCCTGAGTATTGTATCTGTTTTCTTATTTTGTGGAGCTTTTCCATTAGTTCTAATTGTGCTGGCTATATCAATAAATTTCACTATTCTGTCATTAGTTTTTAAGATACATTAGTCTGTTATTTGTTAATACTTATTTGACTTATGTGTGCAATACTATCTTAATTCCTTATCAGGTTACATTTAGCAGTGGTGAGCCCCTTGGAATTATTCACAGCAGCCCAGGAGACAAATCAGTATATTCAAAAAGATGTTCAATTGTGGAAGTGGACAGATTCAGATTCTCACTGTGTCATTTCTGGTCTATTCTGGTAGTTGACTTTAGGCAACTCATAACCTCAAATTTTCATCATCTGTGAAAACAAAGACAAAAATAGGATTAAATAAGATCAGACATTTAGAAGTGCCAGGCACAAAATAAGACACTCAGGAGATTTCTGTTTACATTTTTTCATATCTCTGGGTCTGTGTACATGAACTTAATTTATGGTTATATGCTGCTGTATTTTTTTTTACAACGTGCTTTTGAATTGTCGTTTGTATCCTTTGCACAGCCCCGTGAGATAACAAGGGAAAGTAATTTTACTACCAGCTCCAGATAAATAAACTGAGACTAAGTTAATGGCTAGGGGAATGTAGTTAAATTGTAGAATCAGGACTTGAACTCCGTCTGTCCCCTTAAACCATGTCCAGTGCCCTTTGCACCAGATTCATCTATTTTTATCTGCCGTCTCTCTTACGTTCATTGTGTGTCTGATCCTTTCAGTGGCAACGAATCACCATTTAGACCCACTGACTTCCATGCCTGTCCTTTTAGATAAAGTGTTGAATGCCTAATTCTGATTACTTTTATTGCTAGGGCACTGCTTATCAGGCACTTTGTTTTTTACTTATTAGTTTCCTGAAAGGCTTTTTCGTGTTTTCTGATGAATAATAGATGGTCTATGTTTTAAAATTATAGATAATGGCTCCTTTTATCCCTCACTTTAAATAAGTCTCCAATTGGCTTTGCTGTAGAAGTTCTTGATTTTGCATATGAAATAAAAAGTGTTAGTTACTCCATTTCTTCTAATTGATAGACAAATACTCCTATGAATTGCAGCTTTCTGGTGAGGTTTCCACTGTGTTGTTATGAACCCATTAATGTGACTAGACTTCTAGATAGTGGGCCCTTCATTTTGTTCTGCCGAATAAGTCAGGACTGGTACCACCAATGACCACATTGCTTTAACCTTATTATACTAACTGTATTGATAGTTTTTAAAATATGCTATTCTTTTGCTTTTAACTAATTGTGATGTGATTATAAAATTTAGGAAAAGTAGAAATTTAGTGGGTTTCTTTTGCCCCAAACCCTCAATTATTTGACTTGTACCTACACAAACCAGTTGCTAAGTGTGTGTATAGTATTTTCCACAGTATTCCTTTGGCACTCCATAAATCTGTGTAGCTTACTAATTAGCTTAAAATTAATATTCATCATGTCTCAATTTCTTTTTCTCAAGAAGACGGAAACTTGCTTGCCTGGTTCTTCACCAGGGCCAAACAGCACAACGGCTGTGTAAAATTATAAACAACGTAGTGAATGTCAGTTGAACCTGACTTTCAGCTGTCTTTTCATCGTACATCCATACAAAATTCCACTGACAGGTCAAGACTAAAGTTTTTTCACGATACTGGAATAACTAGTTTTCAGTTCTCCAGTCAGCTTTTTAACGAAAGTTACATACAATAGAGGTCCCAAAAACATACTTTTATGTTCCAAATGCTTGAAATTAAATGAACTAATCAAAAAGCCATTCATGGTGCTACTTGGGTTGTATAAAGTGAGTCATGGTGACAATACTAAAGATACATTTCAAAATAGTGCATGAAAAATGATTGACATAAGGAAAAAAATAAAATTAACATTTTTACCTTATTAGAATGTTTTTTCCCTGATTCTGCCCTATTTTTCACAAAAAGTCCTCAAAGTGTCACCTTGATTTTGACTATTTTTGCTGAGAAATGAACTTTTTCAGCTGTGTTAGATTACCAGAAATGAGACTATCAAACAGTAACGGGAGCCCTCAGTAGTGGAGGTATAATTATCATATTAGCATCATAAATCATTTGCTTCTCAGCACTGTATTAGGTCACGAGAGCAGCAGCTGCATCTTTGTTCTACCTAGATGATGTTTCACTAAAGCCATTTCTGTTTTTATTCACTCAAATTTACAGTTTCTCCTTTGTGTTGACATTAAGCAGTGAATCTATTAGTTTCCATTACCAGCAGAATAGCTAAAACTATACATAGTTCTATATTTTCTCTCACAAACCCTTTCACACTGCATAGATACCTTTACTTTGATAAAACATCTGGGCAATACATCTTGTTTCTTCTCTGTCTTTAGGCAAATGCAAACTTTCTTAAGCCTGCCCTTAAGAAAAAAAGAAAAAGGAAGAAAAGAAAAGAAAAATCCATAGCAGCTCCATCCTATCTTTTGACCTCAGATTCCTGATAGATAAATTGGGCATCTAATTGTAAAGTAATCCAGATCAGATGCAGAAGTCCGATCACTCCATCAGATTTACAATACTCCTTTAAAAAATATCTGCTTTATTATGTTTCATTGACTTGCTGGCTCTCCCAAAACACCAATGTATCATGAATACCACATACATAATTTTTCCATATCTAAATATTATAAAAAGGTTAGTTTTTTTTCTCACTGTAAACCAAGCTGCAAAACACCACTTTAAAAGAGTGTCATAGCCACTAGTATAAACACATTTTAGCAAGTTCTAGAGGCGGCTTTCAAGAAGGTAATTATCTTGGACCACTGTTGTTCTGATGTTGGAATAAACCAGTTTGCTATGGTACAAGTTGTCTAAGTGTGACAGACTGTGCAGTAACTGCCATAGTTCTCATAGGGTTCTCAAAGGCAAGCACCCTAATTCTGGTATTGCCTGAAGTTCTGTAAGCCTTGGTTCACCTGATCTGTTTCTTGTTTCTGCCTTGGTTTACTTTTAGGGATCCTGTGATGAAGTCAGTTTTTAATCACTTGTTTATGTTGTCTTTATCTACTGGCATTTTTTTTTTTCCAGTGCATAGGTATACAGTGATCAGATACAGTGGGCAAGATTCTGAGTAAATCTGAAATCTAATCAAGATGTTGAGATGTGCCAAACTTAAGATGTGCCACCTTAATGATGTGCCAAACCTAACTATTTGGTAGCTGAATTGTTAGCTGATGTTTTGATTATGTTAAACAGTCACTTAGAAATCTTTTAATCAATCTTCCTGGTTAAGGTTTCTTTTGGGCCACTGAAGGGAATTTTTCTGGATTGATAGGGACTCAACCTTTTCCTTCACAAAAGCCTCTAGTGGATTTTTTAAAATTAGTATGCATTAAAAAAAAGTCACTACAAAGCCAAGATTAACATCACACTTCATAATATTAAAAGTAATTTCTTAACATAATTTAATGCTTATTCCATACTCAGTCTTCCTATTTTTGATAAATATGTCCTTTCCAGCTGGCTTGTCCAAATTAGGATTCAGTTGAGTATCCCATATTGCTAATGGTTTTTGTGATATTGTGATTTATAGTAAGAAATATATATTTGGTCTTCCTCAGTTCCTGGCACAGAGCTCCTACAACTCACGTAATTTCCTAAGTGATGAAGTAGGTAACGGTGCCTTTTGTTATGTTGATGAGGTGACTTTGGGAAAGCCTCAAGGTAGCCCCGGGTGGAGGCTGGTTGCTAAGGGAACTCATCACAAGATTAGAGGGTTGAACCTTTCAGTCCCACCCTCTGACCTCCAAGGAGGTGAGAGAAGAAAGATTCAGTCAGTTGCCAAAGGCCAGTGATCAATCAATCATGCCTAAGTAATGAAGCCTGAGTAAAAACCCAGAAGGACTGGATTTGGGGAGCTTCAGGTTGGTGAATGTGTACAGGTATGAGGAGAGTAGTGGCCTCAGAGAGGGCACTGAAGCCTTGTGTCTCTTCTCACATACCTTGCCCTTGTACCTCTTTATCTGGCTGTTCATCTGTGTCCTTTATAATTAATTGGTACATGTCAGTAAATGTTTCTCTGAGTTCTGTTAGCCGCTCTAGCAAATTAATCAACCTGAGAAGAGGGTGGTGGGAGCCTTTGATTTATAGCCGCTCAGTCAGAAGCACAGGCAGGTAACCACCTGGGACTTACTGGTGGCTGTCTTGGGGGACTAAGCCCTTAACCTGTGGAATCTGATGCTATCTTCAGGTAGATAGCATCAGAATTCAGTTTAATTGTTTGGTGATGGGGGGGGGGGGTGGGAAACATACATTGGAGTTATATTCTTTTGGCTATTTAAATCTCTGCCTTTTTTATGTGATTGATTTATTGAAGAGGCTAGACCTGCTGATGAATTAGAACATTTATTTAATTTACTTAAATGCTTAATGTTTATTTAAACACATTTACATATTTAAGAATATTTAAGTTCTTTTAATTAAGAACATTTTCCTACATAGCCCAGATTACATTGTTACACTTATTGATGAGGTTTGGGGTGATAATGAGGTCCAGAGCTGACAGCCAAGAAGGAATCCTTGAAGAGGTCATTGGTGCAAAAAGGTGATTTTATTAAAGCATGGGGACAGGACCCTTGGGCAGAAAGAGCTGTGCTGGGATTGTGAAGAGTGACTGGTTTTATACTATGGAATTGAGAGAGGTAAAGACCAAAGGGAGGCTTCCAAAGGGACTTTGATACGGTAAAGAGGACTCGGTAAAGAGGACTCGGAAGATACCTCAGGCCTTGCTGTTGTCAAGCTAAGGTTGTTTTTCCTCTAGTAAGGCCTTAACATCAGATGGTAGGGGGTTCCTGGAGAAACGTTTTACTCTGTCTGCCAGAAGTATTTGTCAGTGGGCTGTAGGTTATAAGGAAATTTAATGGTTTCTGCCATTTCCTTCTTGCCTTTGTTCCCCATATCACTATGGAGGGTGATGTTGGGGCTCCAGGAAACTGAGTCTACAGGTTACTGGAGATTAGTCTATTGATAAGATTACCTTTTTCTTATAATTTACCAAGACATTTGTAGAGAGACAAATGGAGACTCATGGAGAGTCATGGAGACTCATAGCCTGCATGACTGTGATCTCTGTCAGTTAACCATTTGTTTCCTTTCCTTTCCTTTGTCCTTGGGCAGCCAGGAGTGCCTGAGGAATATCACCATATCTCCCCTGGGGTGGGGGGTGGCTGCTGTTAGCTTGTACTTTGCCCTTAGGCTGCCTTATGCTCCCTCATCACTTATCAATACTAATAATTCCTGAATATAATCCAACACAATCAATATTCACATTTTTCTAATTTGTTTTTAAGTCTTCTATATCTGGTCTGTTTAAACCAGGATACAGTCTAGAAGCATGCACTGCAAATGGTTGTTTTCTCCTTATCTTTTCATCTGGAACAGTCCCTTTTATTTATATCAGGAACTTGTAGACAAGGTGAGACCGGTGTCTCACAGAACAACCCAGCTTCTGGATTTGCTTCCTTTATCCCTTCCACAGGGTGCAGTAACCACTAATCACATGTGGCTGTTAACCTGTTGAAATGTGGCCAGTCCAAATTGAGATGTGTTGTGGGTATAACATACACATTGGCTTTCTAACACTTAGTATAAAAAACGTAAACTATTTCACTAATAAATTTTTATATTGAATACATGTTTATTTTCTTGCTATTTTTTTAATGTTTAATAATTTTTGAGAGAGAGAAAGAGAGAGAGAGAGAGAGTGCAAGCAGGGGAGGGGCAGAGAGAGAGGGGGAGACACAGAATCTGACGCAGGCTCCAGGCTCTGAGCGGTCAGCACAGAGCCTGACAGGGGGCTCCAACTTGCAGACTACAAGATCATGACCTGGGCTGAAGTCGGACACTTACCTGGCTGAGCCACCCAGTGGCTCTTCTTGAATATATGTTTTTTTGTTTTGTTTTGTTTGTTTTGATATATTGTCAAGTTGGCTAACATACAGTGTATACAGTGTGCTCTTGGCTTTGGGGATGGAGTCCCGTGATTCATTGCTTATATACAACACCCAGTGCTCATCCCAACAAGTGCCCTCCTCGATGCCCATCACCCATTTTTCCCTCTCCCCTCCTCCTCCCCATCAACCTCAGTTTGTTCTCTCAATTTAGGATTCTCTATGGTTTGCCTCCCTCTCTGTTTGAAACTATTTTTTACCCCTGAATACATGTTTAAATGGTAATCTGGGTATATCAAGTTACAGAAATCATTTTGCTAAAATTAATTTTACCTGTTTATTTTTCATTTTCTTGATATACCCTACTAGAAAATTTTATTTGGCTCCCAGTGTATTTCTATCCATGCTATTCAACAGATTTTAAAACAGAAAATTGCTACCCCAAAATGACTCCACATCAGTTCCCTGAGATGTAGTTGAAAAAAGAATATCAACAGGCTGAAATGTTCCTAAGCTAGAGTTTTGTGACATAGTTGTAAACATAGTTGCTGTGTCCTTCCATGTAGAAGATAAATGATTTTGCATAGATTGAGCCTACAGCTTTTTAAGACTGAGTATCCTAGAAACATGGCCTTGTCCAGTGGATGAAATAGCTACTGAAGATTTTGAGTGTCCCTGATAACTGAAAGTGTTAAATAATGTAAACTTAGAGGTGTGCCATAAATGCTAAATACAGTTGTTAAGCCTGTACTGATGATTTAAAGGCAAAAAAAAGTGTATGAGCCAGTGAAAGTTATGCTTTATCTATTTGTTTATTTTTAGTGTTGGAAAACCTTGAACAGACAGTTGTCTCCAGTTTTGGAGCACTGGAAAGTCAGCCTGATTTCCAAACCCCAGAATTTGTAAGTACTCCTACTCTATCTTAAATTTGAATTGGTTAGCGAGAGATTTCTCACAAAACGGAGAAAAGGGTTTTTTGTGAAATCTTGCCTTTGGCGCCCGTAGATCTGGCACTGTCTCACTTGCAGTGGCTGTGTATTTAAAGCTCCAGTTCTCTGGGGGACAAGTTACTGAACTACATACAGTGCCTTGGCATCATGCTCTGTAGGCTTGTTCTTCATACTGCTTGTAAATAGCAAATGGGAACTCTTTCTGCAGGAAAGTAGCATTGTTACTGCCCAGACTCCTCCTTCGTTCATTAATAGCCTTGGTATCCGTTTCTGCTGTTAGCAACTCTGGAAACCAGTGTTTACTGAGCACACATAGGTGCATTGACCAGTCTGATTCCCATTTCACTCTGGAGCCGCCTACAGTCATACAACCTGTATAGATGTATCTTCTAGGGCTAGGAATATTTTATTGGTTGTTCCTACCAAGAGGGGAACTAAATGCTCTCACTAAATTAGACTCATTAAAGATTAGCCATGGTTCCTACCCTCGAGGAATTAAAAATCTTATTAGATGCTACTGTGGTTTTATTAATGCCTTGTTTAAAGAAAATTAAGCACATAGGATGCCTTGTGCAGAATGTCCTTACTAAATAGATTTTATATTAGGCTCATTTGAAGAGGGGGATGGGAAGAAGTGTTTCTCTGACTCATGTACCATATTATTGCCCCAAATATATAGGAGAAGCATGCCAGGATCCACCTAGATTTACTTATTTTTGCCCCTTGCTGTAAATGGTTCAGCTACCATGTTAGCAATGCAAAAATCTTTTTTTTTTGTTTTTTTTTTTTTGCTTTCTTTTCAAAGTGTGATATATGGTCGCCACTCTAGTAATTGGCAGATCACAATTGTATTATTGGTAAAGACACACAAAAAAAGAACTCATTATGTGTTTTTCCTCTTCTCACTCATTCTTTATGGATTACCTACTCAATTGAACCAAGAGTAAGGAAACTAGGCAGTGCTCTGGACTGAAAAGGGATCGCCCATAAAACTATATCCACAATGCCACTTTATTTCACAGTGTGGGACTCCTGTGGTGTACTAGCAGATTGCCTACTGTGAAAAGCACTTGGATATAATAGAAAGACATAGTATTCAATGACTTCCCTGTTATATTCAATGAGATTTTCAGTGAAGGAAAATTGTGAACGCTCACCAATATTCCCGTATCTTAAAGTAGCAGAGCAACTTTGCAGTTTTTCTAACTTCTACAGTTAGAGCCCCTAAAGCAGAATTGACACAGATATGTCACATTTGAATGTGAAATTGGCACAGACTCGTGGAGCTGGCCCTTTCTTGTTTCATTTTCTAACTGCTTCTTATTGGTACTCTTTAAGCACTATAGGTAGTCTAAAAAGAGCTGTGTGCAATAAAGTGTCGATGTGCTTGGTAAACGCCTATACAGTTCACACTGATTCCCTGTGCAAAAATAAAAGTATTTTTCTCAAGAACAGCTTTTAGTAGATGATGATGTTTGAGATTGGCGTGCCTCAGCAATGTCTTTGCAATAGATAGTCTACACTGGTAATTACACTGGTGATGTTATTCAACCTTCAGCATTAACTTCTTGACTACTGCATTTTCCTTTCCAAGGGTGAAGCCTAAGCAAGAATAGTCAGGCGTCGAACTTGAGGAGTGCAGAATATACTTCTATTTTGAGAGATTTGTCCTAACAATGGGTCTGAGAACACCCAAGCTGAAAGGAGATTTTTAAGTTAAATCCCCATATTTTTATTTTTCCTTGTCATACTTCAAGAATATCTAGAATCATTAGACCACATTAGTGCAGGTAAAGCTGTTAATCATGGTTTCCTTATATGTGTGGTTGATAACAAGATTTCTAAATCCAGCTATTCTCTTTCTCTAATCGTGTGTCCTACCATGTGTGGTAAGGAGTCTGTGATTTTCTGGTGCTTTATAGATGTTCACACATCTGATGCTTATTGCGTGCCACATCTTTGGGTTACATGTACATGGCTGCTGGTATTTTCTCATCACATCACTGGAGCCCCTGCACTTCCAGTTCCCCAGTAAACGTGTATTTCCCAAACTGCTGTCTCCTTGGAAAACAAACAGAAGATGTATAAAGTGCCTTGGGAACCGAGTACTCGAGGGAATCCGGCACGATGTTTAAGGGTAGCCTTTTTTGTAGGCAGAAAGTTGCAGCATCAGTGAGAACGGGTGGTTCCAGCGTGTAGGCAGGTGGATTGGGCAGATGCCAGGACAAAACCAGGTAAGCTGATCCAAACCAAAAAATTTTAATCAGAAACAGGGGCAAGAGTACAAACCCAGGAGCAGAGGGAGCCTGGCGCAAAGCAAAATTGAAAACAGAAAGAAGGTGGGGAAGGTGGTAAAAGGAGCTGAAATATCAGCGCTGTTTCTCCGTCTGGCATTTGGAAGGTGCGCCTTCCGTTTGCGGAGGTGAGCTGAAATAAAGTGAGGCACAGACCGTGCTTGTTCAGACCTTATTCTCAAGTCGTTCAGATTTTAGAAGGATCAAGGCCTAGTGTTTTCATACAGCGGAGTGTATTTATATAGTCTGGCCAACATGGAGAACAAAATGCTTATTATTTGTTTCCTTCAGGATTTCTGTTCTTCCATTTAAAACAAGGCCTAAGTGAGCAGTGCTGGTCGGGGCGCCTTGGTTACCGGCGTGAGAAGCACATTAAAGCTTTCCTTCACAGCTCAGTGTCTGTAATGTGACTAGTCAGGCAAAGCCATTGTTGCTGATAGCCTGCGTGAATCATGGGTAAATAAATGCCACTGTGAAGCTCCTGGGTGTCTCCAAGACAGACAGCAGGCCGCCTTTCTCGGAAGGGCCCACCCCGACGCTCCTTCTCCGGGTCCCTGCAGGGTTTGTCCATCGATGACAGGTCCCCTGCGTACCCGTGTTGTTCCTCTCCGCCTCTCATTCCACTTCGCAGACCGAGGAGAGTGTTTTGCCAAAGTATCTGAAACGCTAGGCTGTGAACAGAGATGTGGACCTAAAGTGCCTGTGTTCTTGCTACCCCAAAGCTTGTGACGTAGCCCACCTGGAGGTGGGGTGGGTGTGTGGGTGGGGCTCAAGGTGTAAGGGGCCTGGCTGAATGCTGACTTTACAGAGAGTAACTAGCTGATCTCCTTGTGGTAGGACACCATCTTGATCCTGGTTTGTTATTTTGTTCAAATCCAGTGAAAACCTGTTTATAATCTGCTTTATTAACTTAATATTTTATCCTGAATATTTCCCACACTGTTGTTTTTCCAGTTGTATTGAGATATAATTGACATGTAGCACTGTATAAGTTTAAGGTGTTCAGCTCCATGCTGTGTTTTTTTTTTTCTCTGACATTATTGTTATCTTCTCTAACATCTGTTCTCTTTTGTTGATGAACTATAATTAATCAACATTGTAATTTTCAGAGCAATTAGTTCAAGGGAGATCTAGTCAAGGAAATGGTGACATGGCCAGATGTTCTGGAACCCTGTGATTGGTGGCCATCATTTAGGGACATGTGTCCTGAAAATAAACTGGCTTCATGATGACAAGCATCAGCCTCTGGAAAAGGAATTTGGCCAAAGTGAGGCTGGGGAATGGTTACAGATAACCTTGTAGAGTTCAGACTTTGAAGTAGAGTCTGCAGAACTAGGCAGGCTGAACCAAGAATGAAGAGGGGCACCTGGGTGGCTCAGTCAGCTGAGCGTCTGACTCTTGATTTCAGCTCAGGTCATGGTTCCAGGATCATGGGATCAAGTCTCACATTGAGCCCTGTATCAGACTCCATGCTGAGCATGGAACCTGCTTGAGATATATTCCCTCCCTCCCTCCTTCTCTCTCTCTGTCTCTCTCTCTCTCTTTCTCTCTCTCTCTCTCTCTTTCTCTCTCTCTCTCTTTCTCTTTCTCTCTCTCTCTTTCTCTCTCTCTCTTTCTCTCTCTCTCTCTCTCTCTCTCTTTCTCTCTCTCTCTCTCTCTCTCTCTCTCTCTCTTTCTCTCTCTCTCTTTCTCTCTCTCTCTTTCTCTCTCTCTCTTTCTCTCCCCCTCTCCCTCTCCCTCTCCCTCTCCCTCTCCCTCTCCCTCTCCCTCTCCCTCTCCCTCTCCCTCTCCCTCTCCCTCTCCCTCTCCCCCTCCCCTCCCCCCCTCCCCCTCCCCCTCCCTCCCCCTCTTTGGCCCTCTCCCTTGCTTGTGTGTGTATTCACTCTCTCTCTCCAAAATTTAAAAAAAAAAAAAAAATGAGGATGGGAGCACCTGGTTAGCTCAGTAGGTTAAGCATCCAACTCTTGATTCATGGTTCGTGAGATCAAGCCCTGCATTGGTCTGTCTGCTGTTAGCACAGAGTTTGCTTCAGATCCTCTGTCCCCTGCCCCTTGGCCCCTCCCCTGCTTGTGCTGTCTCTCTCTCAAAAAATAAACATTAAAAAAAAAAACAATGAGGATGAGGAGCCATCCACATGGTAATGGAACAGATAAAGGTTTTTCTGCATTGTGGTAGCATTGCAACCTAGGTTTCCCCTGGTGCTGTTAATTTCAGGTCTGCTTAAGAGCAAAGGCAATCTGAGGGGTTAGTCCAGAGGCTCATCCGTCATGGCTGGCCCAGAGGACCCCAGGTTCTTTCCAATCCCCAAGGAGTGGGAAAAAAGTAGGGGGAATGTAGGGTAAAGGTTGAGTAATGGTCAAGGCTCTTTCTAGAAACCCTGACTCTGCTGGTACTGACCCAGGAATGCTAATGGGAATGATTGACTTGAGTACACAAGGAGTGAAGAATGTGATGAGGGGAGGAACTCTGTGGACCGGTGAGGAATCTGCTTGTGGCTGGCTGGATGGAAACTGTGGTCCACACAAAAGCACAGAGAAGGAAAGGCAAGGCTGTGGAATTATATTTTATGAGCTGGTTCTCACTAGTAATATCCCCTTTGCCAGCCTTGCCAGAACTTAAGGTTTATGTATAACTCTTCTGGCTTTTTAGAGGCAGGACGATTCTTTTTTTTTTTTTAATTTTTTTTTTCTTCCACGTTTTTATTTTATTTCTGGGACAGAGAGAGACAGAGCATGAATGGGGGAGGGGCAGAGAGAGAGGGAGACACAGAATCGGAAACAGGCTCCAGGCTCCGAGCCATCAGCCCAGAGCCTGATGCGGGGCTCGAACTCACGGACTGCGAGATCGTGACCTGGCTGAAGTCGGACGCTTAACCGACTGCGCCACCCAGGCGCCCCAAGGCAGGACGATTCTTAACCAGCTCTTGTTTCATACCAATTGATGAGGTTTTCCTTGGTTTAGCTTCTGCCAAATTTGGAGTAGATTATAGGAGTTTGGGCTGGCAAAAGAATATTAGGATTATCATGGAATAAACCAGGGAAGATGATGAGAGACCACAGGATTTAGGAAGACTAAGCTAAAACATAGACTCGGGAAGACGAGGATCAAAGTGGAACAAAAATACGTCCCTTCATTTCACACCTGTGGTTATGTAGAGAGAAGGAGGTCTGAAGAGTCATTATCCTATTTGGGATTTCGTGTAACTGGCTCCCTTTTTGAGGGAATATACTACTTTACAAAAAATACGGTTGATTTCCTGAAATTCAAGTTTGATTGTCTTTAACTAGATGAAAAGACATGTGATCCTTAAAGAGTAAAATGTTAATCTATTTTAGGCACTGTAGTGAATAACAAAAAAATCCCTATACTTGTGGAGCCTACATTTTGGTGGGAGAGACGTAAAAGACAAAATAAATAAGATATATAACATGCCGTAACAGGGTAAGTCCTTTAGAGAAAAGTAAGGTAAGGATTATAAGTGTGTGTTAGGGGGTGTGGGGGTTGGCTACAGTTTTAAATAGAGTGTTCAGGTGATTTCTCACCAATAGAGTGGTCAGAAGGTGATGAGTCAAAAGACCCGAAAGCAGGAGTGCTGAAGCAGACTATTTGGAAATCTAGATGAAGGGCATTCCAGGCAGAAGGAAGAGCATAGACAAAGGTTCTGAGGTAGGAGTTTGAGATATGTTTGAGGAAATGGAGGGAAGCCAACATGACGAGCAGAATGAAAGGTGGTGAAAATCGTAGATACTGGGGACTTCACTGTAAACACTTTGGTTTCACTGTGACTTGGGAGATCATTTGAGGTAAGCCTTGGGAGGATAAACTGGGGGGTTTTGAGCAGAAGAGGGACTTGACCTGCCCTGCCCTGTGTTTTAACAGGACCGCTTTGGCTGTGTTGAGAATAGACCATGGAGGAACAAGAGCAGAAGCAGGGGGACCAATGGGACTTTTCAGGAACCCAAGTGAGAGGTGGTGGTGGCTTGGCCCTGAGTGTGACTTATATGGCATTAGTGAGACATACTCAAATTCTCAGTATGTTTTGAAGCACCAATAGGATTTGTTGACAGAGCAGGTGTGAGGTGTGTGAGAAAGAGCAGTCAAGCATGACTCCATGGGTTTTGACCTGGGAGGGGCTGGGGGAGGAGCAGTCTGAGGGGAGGGGAGGCGGCGGAAAATAAAAATTCTGTTTTCAACATGGAAAATTTGAGACATCCAAATAGAGATGTCGACGTGCAGTAAAATACATGGGTCTGGAGTTAAAGAGAGCTAGAGATGTGGGAATTAGCGCACAGGTGGTGTTGAAAGCTGTGGACTGAATGAGAACAGCAAGAGGCAGGGCGAAGACACCCCGGACTGAGCCCTGGGGACTCCAGTGTTCACAGGTCAGAGACAGGAGGGAGCAGCAGCAGCAGAGTCTGAGAAGGAGGAGCCAGTGAGGCTGGAGGAAAACGAGGAGAGTCCTGGAAGCCAAATGAGGGAAGTAAAAAGTCTGGGGTTGGTGGGGGGGGGGGGGGGGGGGGGGGGGGTGGGGAGTGACCAAATCCAATGATGAGGATGGGAAATTGGATTTCGATGTGTGGAGGAGACCTTGACAAGAGAAGGCTCAGCTGAACGGTGGGCTCCAAAACTAGGGAGGATTGAAAACAGGATGGGAGAAAAGGGACTGGATACATAACATTTAGATAACACTTTCCATTTTTTTTTTTTTTTTTCTGAACACAAATGCAGAGCAAGAGGTTATTATGGATTAGGATGAAGAGAGGTTTTGTTTGCCTTGTTCTTTGTTTTTGTGTATATAGTTAGTGTTAAGATGGCAGGAATTGCCCCTGCCCCACCAGCTGGGTTAGATTGTAGGGCCAGGATGGCGGGCAGAGCTGGTTCCAGGCCCGTGCTCTGCCTGCCTGGGAGCCCTACCAGAATATCCTGTCTTCCTCGGTAAGAGCTGTGGCAACATGCTGTTGTTGGATGGTGTCATCCAGCGTACAGAGGAAGGAGTTCTCCTACCAGGAGATGGCAGCCAGCCTGTGCCTCCCCTGCAGCCATCCCAGCCCATGCCAGGTGCTGACCATTGCATGTGGGGATGGGGGTGCCCTGCAGGCTGTGGTGAAGCGTTCCTCTGGGGAGTCCGTGGTCCGGTGTGAGATTGACGAGGATGTCATTCAGGTCTCTAAGAAGTTCCTGCTGGGCCTGGCCGTGGGCTCCTCCAGCGCCAAGCTGACCCTATACATGGGCGACGGTTTTGAGTTCATGGAACAGAACCAGGGCACCTTCAGTGTTATCCTCACAGACTCCTCAGACCCCATAGGCCCTGCCGAGAGTCTCTTCAAGGAATCCTATTACCTGGACCTCATCGAGGAGATGTGGCAGTTCTGTAGGTCGCTCTTCCCTGTGGTGGCCTATGCTTATTGCACTGTCCCCACCTTCCCCAGTGGCCAGGCAGTCTTCATGCTGGGCAGCAAAAATCTGAGCACCAACTTCTGGAAGCCCGTGCAGCAGCTGACACAGAAGCAGGTAGAACAGATGCAGCTGAAATACTACAACTGGGATGTGCACCAGGCAGCGTTTGTCCTGCCCGAGTGTGCTGCCGAGACCCAGGATGATGTAAGCTGAGCCCAGGTGCCACTGCCCAGGACGTTGGGCCAGGGAGCCTTCAGGACTCCTGGGCATGACCAAACCCTTTTGCCCTGCCTGTGTGCCCACCAAGCAAGTGTTACAAGCCCTAGAATGCTGCCCGATGGGCCCGGCTGGGCGGACGGTCTCTCAATGTGGTGTTCAGCCTCCAGGCTTATACCAGCTGTATATAGCCAAAAACAAACAAACAAACCACAGGAATTACTGTTTGTAAGGTGATGGGAATAATCCAGTAGGGAGAGAAAACCTGACGATGCAGGAGTGAGAAGGAAAAATTTCTGGAATGACATCCTTGAGAAGGCAAGAAAGGAATGGAATCTGGTCCATAAGTGGAGAGGTTGGACACCCTTCATGGCCGTAGAGACCATTCATTCTTATAAAAACACCATATGGGGACCCAGGTGGAATTAGTTCAGTAGTTTCGCTAGTAGGATCTTGTTGTTTTTTCTTGATTGCTTCTTGTTTACCCGTGAAATGAGAAGCAAGACATTAGCTAAGATTGAGGAAGGAAGAGAGGAAGAGACCTGGAGAGAGAGGAGAAGGTGTGACACAGTCATCTGAGAGTGAATGTTCTGGGAAATGTAGTATAATTTCCTGGCAGCACTGAGAGCCCACTTGAGGTTCCTGGTCATGATGAGTGCGTGCTTTTCCCATTCAAGTCCAGCTTTGGGGAATAGGTGTACAGTAGGCAACGAGTTTGATTTCACCAACTTGGGGGTTTCTCCCAAGTCAGTTCAGTGAAGCAAGACAAGGCTAAGAGAGTTTCAGGGTGTTTGCAAGAGAGCAGAGGACCAGGGACAGGAGCAGGGTGAGACAATAAGATCAGGAGAGTTAGACCTTAGTGGGGCTTGATAATTTCTGCAGTTGGGGTATTGGAGAGAGTAAACTGGAAAAATAGGAAGTGTTGGTTGGAGAATCCAATCTTTCTCACTGAGGAAGGAATTACAATAACCAGTACAGACAAGGTCTGGGATATGAGCATTGGAACGAGGGGCTGGGGCAATGTGGAGTTGCAAGGACAGGGTGGTGGAAGGATCACATGTGCATGTGGAAATCCCCAAGAATTATGTCAGGAGAGATGTCTTGGAGAGGTTAACAGTGAGGCAGGGCTTAAATCTTTAAGGAATGAGGGGTAGTGACTCAGGAATGAGTAGATGGCTGCCAAATGAGATGACCAGAGGTAGGAGAGCAGTCTGAAGAGGGGCAGGCTAAAAACCAAGAAACAGATGGAAGTGGTGAGTAGCTTTAGGAATTCAGTCATATCAGGATTTCTCACCCTCAGCACCAAATTTTGGGCTGGATTTCTCTGTGTTGTGGGAGCTGTCCTGTGCATTGTAGGCATTGTAGGGTGTTTAGCAGCATCCCTGGCCTCTACCCATGAGATGCCAGGGTTCTTTACCCACCTGTGACAACCAAAGATGCCCAGACATTGTTAAATGTCCCTGGGGGCAAAATTGCCCTCATTTAAGAACCAGTGAGTTAGATGAATACTGAAAAAGCATTGGGGTCCCTGGTGTCCTTCCCTAAAGCTCTTTCTAGGGAGTGCTGGGGATGCCATTCTAATCCAGATTAGAGCAGATTATGCAATGACCAGGAGAAAAAACAAAGTACCTCTCTTTCTAGGAGTTTGACTGTGAAGGGCTGGAGGATGAGAGCGCAGTAAGCGGAGGAGACTCTGGAGAACCAGAGATGATTTCCTTCTGTGGGTCAGATGGAGCCATAAACAGATTTAAATATTGATGAGAAGGATCCATGTGAGGGGAACAACTGACCTAGAGAAAAGAGCGGTCTGAAATGGGCTGTGGAATGGTTTGTAGATGTGGAGGAGTCAACGTTAGATCAGAGGAGCAGCATCTCCAAAGATCCAGGAGCAGCAGGTGGATGCTGCTGGTTTATGATTTGTTGGAGAGAAGCAGAGGGAGTTCTCATCCAACAGCTTCCATTTTCAGCTGCTGAGAGTGAAGAGAACAGTGAGTGCAGGGGCGGAGGTGGGGGGGAGTTGGCACGTTGAACCAGTTGTGAAATGGGAGACCAAGCTGGCTTGGAAAACCTAGGAAAAGTTCTAGGATGTCTGGGGAGTGGCGAGGGCCTGTGTGGGGCTAGCGACCTGAATTTACAACTAAACCAACCTGTGCTGCTGTGCTTTCTCTAGCATCACTCAGACACCACGAAAGCAGGTAGCAGGATTCAGCCCAAGTTAGGGCTTTGCTAGATGGTTGTGATGGAAAGAGCAGAATATTGGCAAGAGTGCTATTAAAATGATGAGCTGGGAACTGTAACTATACAAAAGGAGGGGAGGGAAAGAAATACAAATCTGCAGATTGGTTACAAAATGTCACAGGGCCTCTGAGGTCATTGTGCAATTAGGACAGGATGTTAGTGGTGGTCAGAAAGGGGGATTCCTGAGTAAGTGATTCTGGAAAGGCAATTTGTCAAGTAATAACAGGGTCTAGGTTGGGACCATGGAAGTTAGTGCATGAAAGGGAGAACATCATTGGTGATAAGAAGTCAAGTTACTAAGGGGTCAAGGTGGCTCAGTCATGTCTGTGGATGCAGATGTCCTTCTGGATGAGGGAAAACTTGGAATGGAGAGGGAAATGTGAGCCAGGGGGCAGATTTTCTGTGGGCCGGGAGCGTCAGCTGGCAGGTAGGAGACGATAGGCTCTAGGAAACTCTGGGGTCATACTCTGCTTGCATGGACCTAAGGGGAACTATTTTCATCCCAAGAACATTGAGGACTAATGGTCTGGGAGCAACATATAGAATGAGGTGAATGTCAACCTTACTTTCTTGCCCCGAGTGTGAAAGGTATAAAAGAATAATCAGAGCCAGCTCCCCATACGTCTGCATATTTTTGTTTGCAGGCTTTGTTTCAGAGTGATTGATCAAGTTTTATTTCAAGGTGGGTTCCCACCTTCATCCCCTCCCCCCCCCCCCCCCAAATCCAGACGTCATTTTGGTTATTTCTAGCCTAAATGGCCCTGAGGCAAATGAATTGATGCTGGGGCTATTGAGAGAGATTATAGTTTATTTTATGGGCTGTCCAGAGTCTTTCTGGCTAATCCCAGAAATCCAACTGAAGTACCAAGATCTGCCTCAAGCTCACAAGATCTTCTGGATCTGGAAGACTGGGAATAAGGCAGGACCCTTCTGCTCAAGCATTTCTTTACTTGGATTTGTGCTCTTGTATCTTCTACAAAGAAATAGGATGGCTTTGCCTTGTACCTTTTGGCACTAAGTTCACCAAAATAAAAAAGAAAAGGAACTAAACCAAAAAATGAAACCAAACAAAGGAACGGTGATTTGGCAAAAGGAACTCTCAAAAGAAGAAAGGAGGCCAAAGATAGGCTAGTAAGAACTGCTCAGTTGGCCCATTTGCTATGGCAGCAATTCACATGGCATTTCAACTTTGAAAGCATTTTGTACATTTAAGAGCAAAAGGTGAGGGAATGTGTACTTTGCCTGAATATGGAGGGAAGGGGATGTACTCTTTTGCTTTATGTGGCTGATTCCAAAGCTACATTTGTTGATTTGTTAGGATTGGAAGGTAGGAACAAGAATAGGCGGCAGTCCAGCATACAAAGTCTCAGTCAAAAATCTTTCTGACTCACTTCTTTGGAATGCAGAATGTATTTTCCCAGAGAAACAGTCATAAATGGTGATTGGACTTCTGGGTCCAGCCAGCCAGACTAGCTAAAGCCAGTTTAACTCAGAGTGCTAACAAAACTGTCATCCCATAATAATAGTTCGCTGAAACACTCCAGTCTTATTTTTTCCACTATTATTAAAATTTTAGAATAAACCTCAAGTCCAGAGTGAGTGCATGAGTGGAACCTTGTGGAAAAAAAATGCTTAGCATGATGAGTGGAAGGGAGGATTGGTTTTGAGTTATTTAGATTCTGAAGCAGTGTTCTGTCCAGAATTTGAGGAAGACAGTGTAATGGTATGAGATAACAGACAAGAGCTTATCAGCTTCCATATTCCTTTTGTCTTTTCTGCTAGTGAAGGTGAACTTTAGATTGAAAGGTTCAAGTCCTGGGAAGGAGCTGTAGAAGTCCATGCTAGAGGCACCTGGGTGGCTGTCTGTTGAGTGTCTGACTTTGGCTCAGGTCATGATCTCACTGTTCCTGAGTTTGGGCCCCATCTCGGACTCTGTGCTGACAACTTGGAGCCTGGAGCCTGCTTCAGATTCTGTCTCTCTGTCTCTCTAAAAAATAAATAAACATTAAAAAAAAAAAAAAAAAGAAGTCCTTGGGGCGCCTGGGTGGCTCAGTCGGTTGAGCGTCTGGCTTCGGCTCAGGTCATGATCTCACGGTTCGTGGGTTCGAGCCCCGCATCGGGCTCTGTGCTGACAGCTTGGAGCCTGGAGCCTGCTTCGGATTCTGTGTCTCCCTCTCTCTCTGCTCCTCCCCTGCTCATGTGCTCGCTCGCTCGCGCGCTCTCTCTCTCTCTCTCTCTCTCTCTCTCTCTCTCCCCTCTTCAAAAATAAATAAAAACATTAAAAAAAAAGTCCATATTGCATGAGACTGTTGTAGGAAGGTATATCATTATTCCAAATGAGTTTAAATTTCCTAGCTAGAAAAATTATATATCAACCAGGGTATTGAAAGAGCAGGTGAATTCGCTCGTGGAATCACAGTTGCTAATGGAGGTGATATGAGGGCTGGGGCAATTACCAGAATAATAGAGGGACAAATGTGACAATTTTCCAGAAGGGGTAGGGTTAGGGTAGAAGTTGGACATAAACTAAATTCTGATAAATGGAGACATTGACACCGGAGTATTACTCTCCAGGAATATCACAAGATGAGATTTTTAAGTGGGTGGTTTGTGAATGTTAGAAAAAGGAAAGGTCATCAGGAGCCAGTGCAAGTTCAATATAAATAAGTCATGTCAGACAGAGCACATTACCTTTTTTTTTTTTTAATGAGGGTGATTATAATGGTAGAAGAGGAGAAAGCCACAGACATGTTTGTGTTTTTTAAAAATTGGAGTATAGTTGACACATTTTTGTGTGTTTTGAGTTTAGCAAATGGTGTGAACAAAATTGAATTTAAATACAGAATGAAGAAATGTGGACCTAGTGAGAGTATACTTATCTGGGCAATTGATCTTGGTACCAAGACTGTGGAACAATGGCTGGAAATCAATTTCTAGAGGAGACAAAAATCAATATGAATTAAAGTAACGGCCTGCTCCTGATTCACAAATATGTGCTGCCTAAGTACAAATCATAAGAGCTGAAGTTAATGAGTGATTATGTGAAAAGGCTAGGTGTTTGGCTAATTAAATCTTAGTATGAATCAAGCATGTAATAACAATGTCAAAAAGTTTATGCAAGTTTAGATTGCATTTGTACCTATGTGTCCAAGACAAAGAAAGTACTAGGCTTCTCCCATTCAGTATTGGTAAAGCCACTTGGGCCCTCCATTTTCAGGAGGGGAGGCCATGTTGACTGGGGAAAAACAAGTGGTAGATCCTGACACTTAGGCAAAGCAGGACATCAAGTTTAAATATTTGATAATAGCAGTTGGTGGATGGAGTTGCAAAATATAGTATTAAGACCTGTGAATCGGAGGTATAGATAGGCAGACATTTCATTTTAGTGGAAAGATGTTTAATTCTTCAGAGGAGCTTAAATATAGACAGACTGGATAACAATCTAGGCAGATGATGTATGCTTTAACCAGGATGTATCAGTGGGGATGGGAGGGAAGAACATACATGTTTTATGTGTAGCAGGACTTGGTAGCTGATGGCAAGCAGGGAATGACAGAAAGACAGGATGTTTCTGGGAATATAACACCCTAGTAAGTGACTCACTGTTGAATCTGAGTTGCTTTTGTTTTATTTCCCCCCCTCTTTCAACCTATTGTCATCATCAGCCACATTTCCTCCTTGTAACAGTGTTCATGCTACTGTTTTTTCCCCTATTTTCAGAAAGCCTCCACTGAAATGCCTTGTGAATTCTGGCCCCACGCAGTATCCCATTTGAAATTCAGTGATCTATCCATTATCTGGGGAAATGTCAACATTAATTTGACAAAAACAGGCATGAGGAAAGCAGGGAGCCCTGGGCATTCTGAACAAAGATGTAATATCAGTGTTTACCCTGGAACTCATTTGATTATAAGTCATCTAGAAGCATGCCACAATAATGGCCAGAAAAGCCCACAGAAGCAAAAGAATCAAGTTAAAGTTGAGAGTCTGCTGGTAAATAACCTGACTGCCATGACCCAAAAAACAGCACTAATGGAAGAAGTTGTAATAAAAATTTAAAGAGAAACACAGAACTTGGCAGAAATGTATACACAGAATGGATTCACAGGATTCCTGAAAATTGAAAAGGAGAGAGAGATCTGTAGGATTTCAACTATAGCTATCCCTCCCCCTGTACCCCAAACCCCCATATTTTGAATTTGTAATTAGTTTGAAAGGCTTAAGGGCTCTGGAAAGATCATTTAAAATCCCTTTATTTCTGAAGTCCTACTAGCTAATTGCAATTTTCCTTGTTTTGACAAATTAATAATAAAAAAGTGCATCTTTACTGTAAGTCTCAAATGTATTCCTTAAATCTGTCTCTGGTTAAAAAAAAAAACAAAAACCTGGAAGATAGGTTTTTAATCAAAAAAAAATTCTAATGGCCCCTTCAAAAGGAAAATGCATTTACAGTTCCTTCTCCCAAGGCACTTTTTGAAATGTAGATAAATGTGACCTGATAGATTGTAATAATGACCAAAGAGCATTTTCATTAATTATAATGAGCAAACCAATAATACAGATCTTTACAGTGTTAGTATGAATTAGAATATATCAAGACGATGCTTGCAGCTGGAGTAAAATTTGACTGCTAAGTCCAAATCACTTAAAATAAAAACACATAATGAAAATTTTGACAGATTATTCAGTGATGCTAATGGTATCACCACCATTTCATGATTTTTAACACAGTCTTAAGTGTTTTTAAAAAGTAAATACACTGTCTTGGGACATAAGTAGTAAGAAGGTTGAAGAAGAGAAAAGTGAATGAGAGGAGGTACTTCTGAGACTTTGAAAAGTGTTTTTCTTTTCTTTTTTTCCTTTTTTCTTTTTTGTTAGTCATTTCTAAAGGTCCCCTCCCCCCCCAGGAAGTTGAGCATGAGGTAGAATTCGAGGGATTTAGAAGCCCTCTTCCGGTTCTGCTCTCAGTCCCCTATGGGCTTTTTCTTTTAGGACCTCAGTCTCCTTATGTGAAAAAGCAGAAAAATCAGCAGATTTCCTCACTGGGGTGTTGTTCAGTGACTGCATGCACAGTGATTGAAAAGCATTTTAGCTGTCTTAAAAGCATATTCATAAAATAATAATATGGTGAGAAGCCTTATCTAAGATTTATGGATGCTTATAGCCGGCAATACAGATTGCAGGCACGGGTATAGCCAACCTTCAGATGACCACAGCCCCACATTGCTCACCCCAGCTGTACCCCTTCCTGTTTCCTTTCAACTGAAATCGGATGGTGTTGGCATCAGAAATTGGTTCTGTTCTCCGTAGAATAGAAGAGCACACGGGCATTTGTGACTCGGTGCTTCCGAGAAAGTAGTTACAGGCATTAGATATCTACCAAGTTTTCAGTGGGTTGAGAATTAATCCTACTCAGCAATATTGTAAAATACCAACAGTACAGTCTTATCAATAAATAAATATGTTGGGCACTTACTAACACTTGCTAATAGGATTTTCAATTGAACTAGAAATAAGAGCTATTTAAATTATGCACTATTTTGAATAAACCGCTATCAGCTTCACTAAATTTTGCCGTGAAATTTTCATGTATTCATTCATTCAATATTTATTAATCAAAGTGCTTTGAGGAATACCAAGCAGTATATCTCAACGTTTCCTCTCAAGGCCAGGAGTGGGTATACTGTTGCCTCTGGCCCCTGCACAGTGTCTTTGTATCTGACAAATGTTAGTCCTGCAACCGCTGCTGGTTAGTTGGTTGAAGGAGAGAATATCAGGCAGTGTGCAGTGTTTGGTGACTTCCAAAGGCACGCACAGCAAAAGTGCTGGAGGAGTTCGGTTAGGATGGCAGTCCTCAGCTCTGTTGTGCATCAGAACTCCCCAGAGAGCTCTTTGGAAAAGTGAAGGTCCAAGCTGACCTTTATGTGCTAATCCTGCTCTTGGTTAAAACCTGAATGTGTTTAAATAAAGTTTATGAAGGTGACTCTAATGTACAGCTAGTTTTAAGAGCCATTTTCTTTGAAAAATTTGTAATTAAAATTTTTTCTTTTAATTTTTTTAATGTTTGTTTATTTTTGAGAAAAAAAGAGTGCAAGCAAGGGAGGGACAGAGAGAGAGAGATACACAGAATCCCAAGCAGGCTCCAGGCTCAGAGCTGTCCGCACAGAGCCCGATATGGGGCTCGAACTCACAAACAGTGAGACTATGACCTGAGCTGAAGTCAGATGCTTAACTGACTGAGCCACCCAGGCGCCCCTAGGTTTGTAATTTTAAAGGAGGTGGTGGTATATAGCTCAACCTTGAAGGGTACATTTCACTAGGTACCGAAACCTGTACCAAAAGGTATACCAATCCAGAAAACGGAATCAGTAGTATATATATATACATAGGTACACACAGGTGCACACACGTTCAAATGTGTATGTATAGTTGTATGTATCTGTACATACACAGAGATTTAATAAACAGATGTATTTATTTTTAAACTCTTTTGAGAAAGAGAAAGCACAAGTGGGGGAGGGGCAGAGGGTGGGGAGCAGAGCATCTGAAGCAGGCTCTGTGCTGACAGCAGAGAGCCTAATGTGGGGCTCGAACTCACGAACCGCAAGATCATGACCTGAGCCAGACGCCTAACCAACTGAGCCACTCAGGCGCCCTTGATTTATTTAACAGAGTTAGCTGAAGGAATTGGTTTATGCAGCTGTGGGGTATAATCCACAGAGCATGCTGGCAGGAAGGGCAGGGGCGGCTGCTGCAGTCCATAGGTGGAACTTCTTTTTTTTTCAGAGAAGCCTCAGGATTTTTTTTTTTTTTTAAGACCCATCAACTGATTAGGTGAGTCCCACCTAGATCATTGAGAATAATGTCCTTTCCTTTAAAGTCAACTGACTGTACATGTTAACCACATGTATACAATTCCTTCACAACAACACTTAGATCAGTGTTTGATTTCATAACTGGGTCCTGTAGCCTGGCTAAGCTGACACACAAACCTGACTGCCACAGTGGATATATTACAGAGGGTATCCTACTTGCATGGGCAAATGAATGGAAGTGGAGATGAGGAAGATGTGTCCAGTTTGTATCCAGTTGATCTAGGGTAGTGGGAGGAGATGAAGTTAGTTTAAGGCTAAATGTAGCTGTATTGGACTTTTGAGCTGAAAAGACAAAGCAATGCTATAGCAGCACTGTCCCAACAGAATTTTCGGTATGATGAAAATGTTCTGTCTCTGTGGTGGCCAGCACCATAGCCCCTTAGCCACGTGCGGCTGTGGAGACACCTGAAGGGTGTTAGTTCCAAACCTCCTTGGGACCTTCCTGGGTAAAATCTGAAAGTGACGCCGTACTTGAAGAGAAGGAGAGACTAAAGAAAGAAGCCACTCCATATCAGGAGGTGGACAGTTTAATGAGCAAGGGAACTTATGAGGCTTTTCTTAGGTGGACCTAAAGGCAGGAAGATCTCCACCCCCACCTGCCAGTATCTTAAAAGTTGTTATAGAGGCCTTAACTAGGTTCAGTCATGTGTATGGACCAGATGGTCTGAATTCCACATCACTATCTCAAGGTTGTGTCCTTGGGGCAGCTTCTGGGAGCAGGGAAGGCAAGTGGAATGTACTTTCCAAGGACGGTGGGTGGGAGGGGGGAGCTGAGGCGGGGGGGGGGGGGGTGGTGAGGAGCCTCTGATTGTTGGAGTCCAGCTCCTGGGTTAATCAGTGATCATGTCCTCTCAGTGACCTACCCTAACATGTGATTAGTGATACAGAGGAACTGAATTTGAATTTTTTAAGGTTTATTTATTTATTTTAAGAGCGTGAGAGAGAGAGAGAGAGAGAGAGAGAGAGAGAGAGAGTGTGTGTGTGTGTGTGTGTGTGTGTGTGTGTGTGTGTGTGTGTATGCATGCAAGCGGGAGAGGGGCAGAGAGAGAGGGAGAGAGCAAGAATCTCATGAACTCACACACCATGAGATCATGACCTGAGCCAGAATCAAGAGTCTGACACTTAAGCGACTGAGCCACCCAGGCTCCCCACAGAGGAGTTTTTAATTAATTTAAGTAGCTCCGTGTGGCTAGTAGTTACTGTTGGACAGTGCAGCTGTACAGAGGTCAGTCTGGCAGGGGGTGTACAGGATGCACTGGAAGGAGAGAAAGAAGGCAAGCAGTCCAGTTAGTAGACTAGTCGTACCGTCCCAGGCAGGGCGGGCAGTGCAGGAAGAGGGAAGGAAGGGAGAGAGATGGGAAATGGAGAAGGGAACCAACGATGATCTTAGGGTTGGCCACTTCTACACCTTCTTGCTTTCCCCTTGTCCACCTAAACCCTTCCTGTCAGGCAGATGTCCGCAGCTCCTCTTTTCTCGCCGGCTGTCCTCACGTGGGCTTCCCTAGCTTCAGTTACCACAGAACTCTGTGTTAACAGCTCCCAAGATTCTACTCGCAGTCTTAGCTCTTTCCTCTCAACCTCAGGCCCCTGATGTCTCCACTGGGAAATCTCACAGACTCTTATTGGTCTCCCCTCCTACCCATACTGCTTTTTCAGTGTTGTGCATTTTGGTACATGCACAAAATATAATCACCATCCTCTCAGCTGCTCAAGCCAGAAACCTCAGACTCCTCCTGATACTGTTCCCGATCTGCTGTTTCTTTAAATTTATTATTTATTTATTTATTTATTTATTTAGAGCATAAGTGGGAGAGGGGCTGAGACAGAGAATCCCAAGCAGGTTCTGTGTGGTCAGCGCCAGCGCCCGACTTGGGGCTTGAACCCACAAAACCATGCTATCATGACCTGAGCCGAGGTCAGGAGTGGGACGCTTAACCGACTGAGCCACCCAGGTGCCCCTAACCTGCTATTTCTAAGTGTAAGTTACAGCTTGTCTGTCTCTGTGTCTTCATTTCTGTTGCTCCCCCCTCAGACAAGGTCACTCCCTGTCTTCCCTGGACTCTCACAGTCCCGTCGCCACTTTTGCCACCCGCATCTCTATTCTCTAACCACTTCCTTGAAAAGCAGAAATCAGATACTTTCTTCTGTGATGTGTAACGTAATTCCCCCCGTTGCTTTATCTGTAATATTACAAAATATCACAGGATAAAGGGTTAATTAATTTCAGTTGATTTATTTAATAATATTTATCCATTTAGTATTTCTATAACCCTATTAAGCAGGTACTATTGGGAAATATCACTGAAATATCCCTTGGGGCATATATTCTAGTGAGAGAAACACATTAATCAAATAATTACACGAATAACTACACAATTAAAATTGTGAGATGTGACATTTAAGGAGGAATATAAGGTGCTCTGAGGGTATATGAGGAGGAGAGCTAAGCTAGCCAGGGAGCTCAGGGAAAGGCTCCGTAAGGAGGAGTTGACGAAGGAAAGGGAGAGATTCTAGGGAGTGGGGGCCACATGTGTAAAGAGAGAAGGGAAGTACTTTATTTCAATGGAATACAATGTAATGATTAAAAACTTTAATGGAATAAAGAACCTGACAACTGCATTGGGATGGAATGTGGTCTTAAATTTTTCAAGCCATCTGGAGCAGCTTTTGGAAACCAACCAAACTTGTATAACATGGTTCTGTTAAACACTTTGACTTGAATGTGATCTCAAGTCAATATAGCAAGTATCTGTCTGGTGGCTTACTTTCCTGGGGGTTATAAGTTAAAAAGAAAAAGCAAGATTTTTTTTCTCTTTATTGTTATAATCCAATAAAAATGATAATATGCATACATAAAAATAGATGACATACTCTATAGGTATTGTATCATACTATTATTATAATTTATATAATGGAAAATTAAGAGCCAGAATGAATGGTATGAAATGGTGGTTCTAAAGGTTTTATATTCTTTCACTTTATACTCTTAAAAGTATGGACCCCAAAGAGCTTTTTATGTGGGTATATTGATATTTACTATAGTAGAACTTAAAACTGAAAAAAATTAAATGTATTAATTTACTTAAACAAAACTAATAAACTCAATATATATAAACATAAAACATTTTAATAAAAAATAACTTTTTTTTAAAACAACATAGTAAGAAGAGTGGCATTACACATGTATTTTACACATCTCTTTAAGAGAAGGCAGCTGGATTCTTAATATCTGTTTCTGTAGTTAAAAGTTCCAGTGTGTTGTTTTGGTTGAAGTATGTGAAGTAGACCCAGCCTTACACAGGTAGGTGGTCAGAAAAGAGAGTTGTTTATAGTCTTTTCAGGTAATTCTAGATATTCTTTGATACCACATTGAAACTTGACAGGTAGTAGCATCTTAAAGGTTCGTTGTAATATGAAATGTGAAACCATATCAACAAATTTTTGTATATTAAAAACCTGTCTTGCATTTTGAATGGATCTTTACCCAAGCCTAATTTTTATCACTATTCACAGGGCAGTTGAAAACATTGGTTCACTGAGTTAAGTAGCTCTTACAAATGTTGACCCATTTTGTTATACAAGGTGAAAAAAATGACGTTTGTTAACACAGCCCCAGTCTCACCAGTGAAGCTAAGGAATATTGGGAAGCTGTGAAGTGCACAGTGGTGAATACAAGTTGTCCTAAATTCTAATACTTGTTTGAAAATTTGAATTTTGTCATAAGCAATAAATATTGTCAGTTGTTTCTCCTGAAATGACAGTTTCACTTTGTTCATTTTCTGCAAAATATCTACCAAATATCCAAGTCTATATAACTGAATTTTGTTAGTTATCTGTCAATTGAAGTGGTATCTGTGAAAAAAAATTGGCAACTGGAAAATTATACAAGCACTTTTCCTCAAGTCAGCCATCATACTACAGTGTGCATCAGAAGTGCTTTATGGGTACTTCCATTTCTTCACACAGAATATTGAAAAGCCCGGTACTCAAGGGTCAGGATTTAATAACGTTAGTCATTGTTACACCTTCATCAAGAACATTCTTAAGTGAAGTGACTCTACTGTATGCAGTGGTAAAGAATACAATGACAACTAGGCCAGTTTGGTGCCACTGCTGAGTTTGCTAAGATGCTGGGAATTTTACCCGCCATTGTTTTTGCACCATCATTGCAGGTGTTAACACAGTGAGGAAAATCGATAACATCTTAGTATTGTAAAAATGGTTGTGACCCTATGGGCCCCCTGAAAAGGTCTCAGGAATTCCCAGAGGTCCTCAGAACACACATGCGTTGCCATAGACAGTAGTGTAAGAAAGAAAGAAACAGAAACCCATTGTTAGGAAGGCTTCATGAGCGAACGGACTTAGACCTTAAAGCAGAATTAAGATTTTGATAGGTGGGAAAGAGAAGGGAAAGGGATTTTAGGAAGGGAAATCATGTGAGTAAAGGAGTAGAGGCAGGAAGCCGCATGATGTGGCCAAAACACTGATGAGAAAGGATGGTTGGGTTGGAGGGTTAGGAATGGAGAGTGAGTGATTATTTATAAAATATGGGATATGATGATATTACGGGGGAATCTTGAATACCTATCAGAAAAGTTTGCATTTTTTCCAGAAGTCACGGGGAGTAATTCAAGGTTTTTGAACCCTGTGACATGAACATGTTGATTTAGGACAATCCTACAGCGAAAGTGTATAAGGTAAATTTGACAATCAGGACAACTGGATGCAAGGAGACTGATTGGAATATTAATATAGTTTGTGAGCGTCAAGAATACAGACTAGAGGGGGGTGCCTGGGTGGCTCAGTTGGGTAAGGGTCCGACTTAAGCTCAGGTCATGATCTCCCAGTTTGTGGGTTCGAGCCCTGCGTCAGGTTTTGTGCTGACAGCTCAGAGCCTGGAGCCTGTTCTGGATTCTGTTGTCTCCCTCTTTCTCTGCCCCTCCCCCGCTTACGCTCTGTCTCTCTCTGTAAAAACATTGGGGGGAAAAAAAATACAGGCTGGAGAGATGGCAGTAGATGGACCAGAGTGAAATGTAGACCAATTGCTTCAAAACTAGAAGTGATATGAGAACTAAAGAAGAAAAAGTCAAAGGTTACTTGCATATTATATTTTATAACCCCATTTCCTTGCCAAGGACATTGTTAGGGAAATGAACAAAAACTGCGTGTTTCTATATAAGGTCTCACATGAGACTTTTTCCTCTCCCCAAAATCAGAATGCTTCCCTTTTTTCTGATAGCAAGAACTGGATCATTGAACACATTTCCTTTTTGACCTGGAGCCAGGAGGCTTTGTGCCAAATATCATATTAAAATCATAACAATTACACTTGTCCCAGTGGTTAGTACATTTCTTACTTCTTCTTTCTCTGGCCTGATTCTCTTCTTTCTTTCTTTATAATTCATTAATCTTACTATTTTCATTCTATTTAATGCCAGATATCAGAAGACCTTTCTTGAAAGAGGTGGACAGTGGGAGAGTCTTTTAGGGTTCCTAATACCAATTCCAATGTGAAGGGTTATTCCCCAATGCCCAAATACTAAGTGATTCTTGCACACCAGTTGGGTATCAGAGAATTCAAGTCAATTCTGACACTGTCTACCAGGAGATAGCATCAGATTGCACAGGTTAAGGACTCAGTCCTACAAAATTGCTTTCCACATCCCACTTCAGACTCCAGTGGCAAACCTCAGGCTGTTACCGGTGCTTCTGACCAACTGGCTACAGATTGGAGCTTCCAGCAACCTCCTTTTTAGGTTCATCTAATTTGCTGGAGCAGCTCACACAACTCAGGGAAACATTTACTTATATTTACCGGTTTATTAAAGGACATGAATCAACAACCAGATGAGGCGATACATAGGGCAAGGTAGGGAGAAAGAGCATGGGGCTCCTGTGTCTTCTCTGGGTATGCGACCCTCCTCTCATCCCCATGTGTTCACTGACCCAGAAGCTCTCCAAACCCAGTTCTTTTGGTTTTTGTGGAGACCTCATTGCATGCCCATGATTGACTAAGTCTTTGGCCATCGGCCAATTCAAACTCCAGCCTGTCCCCCATCCTTGGAGGTGATGGGGGGGGGCCTGAAAATTCCAATTCTCTAATCACATGGCACCCAGTCCCCCACCCTTGGGTGGGGTCCAAAAGTCACCTTCATTAATAAGATACCCATTTCGCCTTTATGCCTGTGAAGCATTTTCAGGAACCGTGGATGATTCTTAAATCATTATATCACAGGGAGAAGAATATAATGTAATGATAATCTATTAATCCTTCACATATTTTGTTCATTGATAGGATAGGACTCTACATCAGTCACATTTTACTGACAACCTTAAGAAAGGTAAAAAGACTCTGACATTGAAAACCCAAGTACCAAGGTTAAATTTCAAATTAAATAAATTCAGTTATTCTGGTTTCCCAATTCAAAGCAGATGAGAAGCAGCAAGTAAAAGGGTAGTGAAATACCTACTAAAAATAGGTGAAATGAGAGTGTTTCAGTCAGTTAAGCCTCTGACCATCATCTCACGGGTTTGTGAGTTCAAGCCCTGTGTCAGGCTCTGTGCTAAACAACTCAGAGCCTGGAGCCTGCTTCCCATTCTATGTCTCCCTCTCACTCTGCCCCTCCCCTAGTCTTGCTCTGTCTCTCTCTCACTCTTTCTCTCAAAAATTAAAATTAAAATTAAAAAAAAATAGGTAAAGTGATACCAAACGAAATGACTATTCATAACCAGAATAATGTCAGAAAAAGCAAGATGCGGGTGCAAATTCCTCAGGATTATAGATTATGTGAATGCACGCAACACAGCTAGTAATTAATAAAGAACTGTCACATGTTAGAGAAAACTAACAGCTCACATTTCTTGTGCTTTTACTATGTTCCAGGCTCTCTGCTATTGCTTTTCATGTATCATTGTACTTAATCTTCACAATAACCATGCATTTCTATGATTTTCTCCTCTTCACAGATGAATACTTTTAAAGAAATAAAATATATACACAAAGGTACACTGCTTTGTATGTGGCAGAGTTGTGTTTTGAAATGGGCTCAGCTGGATAACAAAGCCTATGTTCTTTATTCTTATTTGGGGGCTTCCTTCATGTTTACCTCAATAATAATAATAGCTAAGTTATGTTCAACAGCCTTTTAAAAGATCTCAAAAAATACTGTGTACTGTGTTTGAGAAAATTTAGAGCACAAAAAGGCTAAAGTAACCTTTTTTTAATTGGTATAATGTTTATTTAAAAATACATTTCCTCAGAGCACTTTATTTCTTGAAAATTCCCAACAATGGGCTGGAAGAAGTTTTCTAAAGTGTTATTTATTATCTACAGTCAGTTTCAAACTTCTGTGCCATTGTTTTATTATTTTTAAAATGTTTTTAACGTTTTTATTCATTTTTGAGAGACAGAGATGGAGTGCTAGCAGGGGAGGGGCAGAGAGAGAGGGAGACCGAATCCGAAGCAAGCTCCAGGCTCTGAGCTGTCAGTAGAGAGCCTGACACAGGGCTTGAACCCATGAATGGTGAGATTATGACCTGAGCCGAAGTTAGATGCTTAACCGATTGAGCCATTCAGGTGCCCCATTTGTGCCATTGTTTTGAATGAGTCCTGTGGTTTTTTTAATTTTGTTTTGGAAACCTCTGTGTTTCCTCATTTTCATACCATGAAGAACAGCCATTCTTGTAAACTACTAGTGAGTTAAAGGAAAAAAAAGTTCTATCTCTATAAAACATTAACCAGCGGGGCGCCTGGGTGGCGCAGTCGGTTAAGCGTCCGACTTCAGCCAGGTCACGATCTCGCGGTCCGTGAGTTCGAGCCCCGCGTCAGGCTCTGGGCTGATGGCTCGGAGCCTGGAGCCTGTTTCCGATTCTGTGTCTCCCTCTCTCTCTGCCCCTCCCCCGTTCATGCTCTGTCTCTCTCTGTCCCAAAAATAAATAAAAATTGAAAAAAAAAAAAGTAAAAAAAAAAAAAAAACATTAACCAGCTGATAGGCAATGTCACAATTCTTTGCTGGGCACTAGATGCTCTGATTTCTTTTTCTTTCTCTCGCTTTGAATGAGTTTGTAAACATCAGTTGTCAGAGAAGTAGTCTGAGAAGATTATGGACATGGGACATAACAGTCCATGGGGGAGTAACTGTTGATGACAGGACTCTAGTGGTGCAAACTCAGAGCAACTGAAAAGCTAAAAATAACCCCGGGGCAATTCTTAGACTAGAAATGGAAACATCCTGTGAAAGATGAAGAGCCTCTGGGAGTGACGGATTATAACTTTAAGGGAGTCTGCAAAAGAAGAATTATACATGATCCTAGTAAAGAGTGTGATTCATTGCCTCAGTTACACCCTCGGTGATACCTTTGTTAGCTTCCTCAGCTTGACAGTCTGAATGGCCAATTTGAATCTCCATTTTCTATTCATTCGGAGATTATAATCACTGGCTAGGGGATAAGGTTTTCATTCACAAGCATGCATATTCAGGGACTGGTCACCCTGGTCACATGTGACTCAGGTGACTAAGAAAGGGGAGTAGTTCATAGCCATGGATATGGTAACTACCAGTAAATATTTTTTCATCATAACTGGGTAGTTTTCCAAGTACTGAAAGTACTTACATGTGTGAAAGCCAGTTGAAGTGTGTGGTTGACTAAGGAATAGGAGGAAGGTGGAAGGAAACTTGTGATTATGAAGTCACGTGAAAACTATTTTACCTTGAGACTAATGATCTGAACATTGTAGATGGAATATTGTGAAAGTCCACTAAATCATGAGGGATCTGGTTGTAGCAGTATTATTTTGGTTCTGATTCCAGAATAGAAGATTGGGAGTTATTTCTTAAAGGTCCAAAAAGTGTAATTTAGGACAGCCATCCTGCCTAGGTGGGAAACCTATACAACATTTTTCCTCGAGAGGTAGTACAAACTGAAGATGCTAACAGATTCAAGACATATTTAAGAATGTTAAATACATAATGTGGTAGTAAAGCAAAAGCAGGACACTTTGGGGATGTTGAAACCTTAAGAGGTTAGCCTCTAGGAGGATAATCATTCCCTTTCAGAAATATCCTCATACATCACTTGTCTTGTTTTATCATGTCTGTCACTTTATTTAAGACTTTATTGGGAATATTTTGCAGCTTAATCTCTCCCGCAGTTCACCACTGTTACCATTATCAGATGAGAACTGTGCAAACAGGTGATGGCTTCTTCTAGAAAAGGAAGAATATGAAAATAACCACTGTAGGCATTTTCACACTGTTTTTTTTTTCTTCTGTGACTTTTCTTATTCTTCTTTTCTGCATATCACCTTTAAAGAAGGCTAAACAGGGGTTTTAAAATGGTGGGAAAACAGGAGAGCAAAAACAAACCAACCAACCATCCGTGTAGTCTTGTTAATAAAAATCCCAATCCCCTGTCTCACATTTGACTGTGGGGTTGAGGAAAAGGTTCAGGCAGAGTCCCTCCCCTAGGAGGACCCTGCTAACTGAGCATCTTCCTGCAATCTTCCTGAAACCCTAGTTACTTAACTCCTTTTAAGGAAGTCTTATTTTAAAGGTCATTAAAAGTTCTATTTTCGTATTTCGTCAAACTTGCTTCAAAAATTTTAAGAATATTTAAAGCCATATGAGAACTTTATTTAATCAAACTACTGTTTCCATGGCATGGCCTGCAGGGAAATATTTAACAATAATTATGCTTAAGGTATTACGGCCTTCATACTCACCCAGCATCTTAAATGTGATGTTCTAATAATAGAACTCCAGAGTTTAACACAAGCAAAAGGAAACAAAAGCAAAATGCATGTACCAAATGAAGAGGCTGCCGGCATGTGAACATTCCCTTGTGTGTATAACCAAAAAAATAAAATAAAAAGAAGCAGCAGCATCTTTAGGCACAATCTAATGATATTTATAAGTGAACCATATCCCTGTGGACAAATTATGGAAACTAGTAAGCTCAGCTATTTGGGAACTGGTTATAGCCATGCAAGACTGTTTTTTAGGAATTTGTGCATCAATTTTTGACTTTCAACAAAAATCACTTATAAGCTAAATAAGTATTGAGTTCTAAAAAAGTTTTGAGTAAAGATATATAACTGATATGTGGTAGTTACAAAGGTGGCATGGAAGCTGTAAGGGAAAGTATGTCAATCTGGGGCAGTGATCTCTAAAATTTGTATCAGCACATTCCAATTCCATGTCTGAATTTCAGACATGTCTACGTTGTTGAACCCAGGACTGATTGACAGTATCCTAAAATATTTGTCCCTTTTCCTTTTTGGGATTTAGTTGGTAATTTTATGGACCCCCTTTATGTCGCCATTCATCAACTCGCCCCATTTGCCTGCATGGTTTTTAGGATCTCATCAGTAAAACCCAAGAGAATCTACTGAATAGAGATTAAATAATGAGATAGTTCATTTAGGTCAAGAATGGTAATTGGCATTTCACAAAAGCAGTAATTCATTTGGGCAGTACCCATAAAAATGTTGGTGCTCCCTAATTAACAAGTACAAATGAAAAAAAAATATTTTGACTCTCAAGGAGACCGTGAAACTAACAGAAATCTGGTAAGGGTGGGAAAGGAGACTTTCATGTGCTCTGCTGGTGGAAGTGTTCATTTATTATAAATATCACGGATGAAAATTTGGCAATGTATACATCAAAAGCTCTTGAAAAAGCCGTGCCACTTAAAATCTGCTTCTAGAACTTAGCCTAAGGAAATAGTAATTGAACATGTGCACAGATACATATGTACAAGGATGCTCATTGCAGCGGTGTTTATAAAAGCAGCAAATTGGAAACAATTTATGTGTTCATCAGTGGAGGAAATGTTTATATTGTAGTGATTAAGCATGACTCAGAGCTTTAATATCAAGCTAGAAAAATGTGATAGATGTTTATAAAACAGTATGTAGGGTATGGTACCATTTTGGGGAGTGTGTATGTGAGAGAGAGGGAAAACCTGAAAGGATGCAAAATATTAAGCTCAGCTCTACGAGGTTGGATTACGTATGACTTCTGTTTTTTTCCTTTCTTACTTTGCTGCATCTTCAGAATTTTTTAGCAGCTAGTATATATTTTATTATCGGGGGAAAAAAGAGGTTATTTTTATTCTAAGAAAAAAGTAAACTGAGCTCCTGCTACCTGCAATGCTCAGCAGAGAACTCAGGGTTGGAACAAGACCCGGCCACCAGTCTTCAGAAGCTAATAGTGTGGATAACAGAGTGGGGAAAGAGACTGTGATTTGTACAAACATTCTGGGTCACTCTTGAGTACACCTTGATCATTACAGAGTCACCATCAAGGGATGTTCATGGAACATCCTGACATGCTTGACTCTAAAACCAACCTAGAGTCCTCGCTTCTGGATACCCCCTCCTCCTTGAATGGGCCCTCTGTCCACTGCACTTCCCTCCCATCAACATTCCTGGACGCCTGAGTCCAGTCAAAAAACCGCTTATTCATCCCCAGTTACTGAGCTGGTTTCCTCCTTGGCTCCCATGTGTGTCCACATATGTCTCTTTATCCCTGTTAACAGGTTATTTCCTCTTCTTCAACCCTGCTCCCCACAATACTAGTCTTTCCACCTACAGCATCAATCCTTCCATATGGACAGTGCTTGTCATTTTTCTTTCTACTTTGCATTTTCTCACTATTACATGTTCTTACGGGCTGAGGAGGAGCTCTCCTCAAAGGAACAAATTGGTCCTGGTCTCTTCGCTTTGTGCACAATTGTATAAAGTAAAAATGTCCCACGATTACTTATGCTTTGAATCTGCCTGCACTCTCCCACAGTTAGGGCAAACAGAGTATATCTCATTTATAACTGTATGGCCTGCAAATAAAGTTTCATTGTGCTCTGTGTTTTGTGAGATCTAAATATTTACACAAAGGCTTTTGCTTCAAAAGTTTGGTTTCCCTAGAACTTGCTACATGCATGGATTCAGGGTTTACTGAAAAATCAAAGATCCAATATTTTCACTTTAGTTCTCTGCCATGATTAAAGTTTGCTTTTTTTTCCTGTTGTGTCCTTCTTGGATTTAGTTAATTAGTTTTGTTTTACTTAAGGAGGTGTTAAAGACTACAGAGAGCCATGTGTTTTTTCCACATTTACATATCAGTTGCTCTTTAATTGTGTGAGTGTTTTGATAGTTTATTTTTCGTCATGTAATTCTTCAACTATTATCGTTAGATCTTAAGCCTTTTTTGTATCCTGCTTTGTATAAAGGTCGACACCATTGCCCAAATGAGCTTGGACTACTCTCCAGTATCATAGTAAATGACAACCATATCAGATCAGGAGTAGACTATTTGAAAATTCTGGAGATACAATCAGAATATCACTTGCTGTCCAAGGCAAGTTTCAAACACCCTTACACATAAATAAGAGTTTGAGCGAAAATACCAATTACACTGCTTTTTATGCAGATCTTGGACAAATAACTTAAGTTCAGCATTTTAAGCTCTCGAAATGATGCCTCTATTGTGAAATGGAACTTCCAGTCTTGTGTTTTGCAGGGTTATTTGGGGACCTGATTTTGTGGACACTTGAGAAATATGAGATTGAACAAATGTTAAGCAGCAAGTTATGTTGTGGATTTACCAAGTGCTGATATCAGGGATTCCAGGAGGGTGCTTAGTGAGACAGGCTGCTCACCTAGAACTAACCTAAATGCCACAGAGCAGTGACACTCAGGAAACAGTGACGCCTGTTTCCTAGGTCCTCTCTTACCCTGGTCCTTCTTTCCCCACCTGGAAGAGAGACCTCATCATGTCACCCTTCATTTGCCTGAAGCATCTATTCAAGGAGAGGTCTAATGCCTCATTTCATTCAGAGATTACTTTTGAGAAATTTTCCTACTAAGTAATTAGCATCTTTGGATCTGTCTTTGTGTCCACTAGGACATTCTTTCTCAATCGCTTGTCCTATACTATGGAGGTCTGAACCGGGCTCCAGGTACAGGACCAGCACCCACTCGTACTTCTTAGCCAAGAGCAAAAAATTTTCATGTTCTTAAATTCACGACTGTAGCTTGAAAGCACTGGGCACAGTATTTTGTTGCTTGCATTTTTTATCCTGATTTGGTTAAGGAGGATCCTGCCCTGTGGGGCTCTTTTGTTGAAGGAGCCGCCCCATAAATAAAAGGAGGAAAGAGGCCAGCTGAGAGGAGGGAGGCCTGGAAAACATCGCTTGTATGAATCACACCTGACCTCCCTACTTATTCCCTCTCCTGCTCTCCTCAGCCAAGCTGTTACTGCTCAGACCTGTATGTCTCCTCTGCATCCCAAGTATGAAATGTCAAAGGCAGCAGCCAAAGGCAGAGGTAGTCAGGTCACTATTTCACAGTGGTTGCCACCAGTTCTGGTGTACTGACAATGAACGTGGGTGGGGTTTTTTTTTAACCTCTGTAGCCTTTAACTTTCAGTACAGCGTTAGGTCAAGTGGCTACCCAGGAGTAACTGAATGCTAGGTGGGTGAGATCTAGCATCTTTGGAACCAGAGAGGGCATTGGGTATGAACAGGTAGAATATAGTGTAGACTCCAAACTGTAATTGGATATTTATTTGATATTTTTCCAGAAAGACGTGAGTATTAACAGCTAGAGACTGTTTACTTCCTCGACATTTGAGACATTTGCCTAACACCCTAGTGGGGTCGTCCAGGTGGGGAAGTCAGTAACCATACAGAAGCCATGATCTCTAAAATAATTTTACCTGATAAATTTTCAACCTCTCTGCAAGTGTTTTTAAACTTAAGTTGCTGAACAGGAAAGATTGGCTTTCAGGGTATTTTTGTTTTTGTTTTTCCAAGTTTTTATTTAAATTCCAGTTAGTTAACACAGTGTAATATTAGTTCCAGGTGTAGAATTTAGTGATTCATCACTTACTTACAATGTGTGGTGCTCATCATAACAAGCACCCTACTTATTACCATCCCCCCCCCCCCACATCCCCTCCAGTAAACCTCAGTTTGTTCTCTTTAGTTAAGAGTCTGTTTTCTGGCTTGCCTCTCTCTTTTTGTTTTCCCCTATGTTCATCTGTTTTGTTTAAATTCCATGTATGAGTGAAATCATACGGTATTTCTCTGACTTATTTCACTTAGTATAGTACTCTCTAGCTTCATCCATGTCATTGCAAATGACAAGATTCCATTCTTTTTGATGGCTGAGTAATATTCCAGTGTGTGTGTGTGTGTGTGTGTGTGTGTGTGTGTGTGTGTGTGTGTGTGTACCACATCTTCTTTATCCATCCATTCATTATTTGATGGACATTTGGACTCTTTCCATAATTTGGCTATTGTTGATAATGCTGCTATAAACATCGGGGTGCATGTATCCCTTCAAATCAGTATTTTTGTATCCTTTGGGTTAATACCTCCCTAGTAGTACAATTGCTGGATCCTAGGGTAGTTCTATTTTTAACAGTTTGAGGAACCTCTATACTGTTTTCCAGAGTGACTGCATCAGTTTGCATTCCCAACAACACTGAAAGAGGGTTCCCCTTTTTCTGCAGCCTCACCAGCACTTGTTGTTTCATGTATTGTTAATTTTAGCCATTCTGATAGGCGTGAAGTGGTATGTCATTATAGTTTTGATTTGTATTTCCCTGATGATAAGTCATGTTGAACATCTTTTCGTGTGTCTGTTAGCCATCTGGATGTCTTCTTTGGAAAAACGTCTGGTTTCAGAGTTTTTGTATTTCATCTTGATGCCATTTGACTTGGTAGAAAAGAGTAAAGATGAGGTTTTGAGTAGGTACCAAGAAAGGCATAGAGGTCAGGACTTGAATAATTCATCACTGAATAATCAGTCCTTTAAAGAAGTGTATCAGTATTTATCATGAGAGACTATTAACATTTTACTTCATATAAAGCAAAACTGTAGGAAAGGAATTACTTTTTAGTTCTCTATTATTTCAGTGTCCTGATGGGTGAGTTAGGCCTGGAGTAGAATTACTACTGAAAAATCCATCCCTAAAAAAAAAAAAAAAAAAAAAAAAAAAAAAAAAGTTTTGTTTATAAGTCAGTCTTTTAAAATTCAGATCAGGCCAGATTTCTTTTTTGTTATGTATTCTTTCCAACCCTACATTGAGTTTCTCCCTTTCTCCCAGTTGCCTAGCAGGGCCTTCTGCCAAGCGATGGGAAACCTGGATTTCACAGCAGCACAAACCTGGTGCCCTTTTCCCTAGCATTGCATTCCAGTAAAACCATACCAGAGTTTGACCTAGTTATTTCACACAGACAACTGTTGCCAGGTCATTGAGGCTTTCCTCCAAATAAAGGACCATGGTCTTCTGTCACACAGGAAAGACGTGCACGCAGACCAGACTATCCTGGAGCCGCCAGCCAGCCTGTGTGGCTGAGCAAGGGCCATGCAAGGGAGAGTGCCTAGAGCCACGTGCAGATGTGGATCTTATTCCAGATCTCCTCCTTCAGACCTTCGATGAGTCCTGCTGGATGCCACCAAAGGCAACAGAATGTGGGCTACAGAGAACAAGTGGCTTTTGTATACTTTTCAGACATCTGTAATGATGACTAGGTTTTCATGACTAAATTCCACCCCAGTTCACCTCCCCCTTTGTCACTGCAAGGAAATTTTTCATTTTTTCCCCCTTCTGTGTAAAAGTTTCCTCTAGCAACTGCCCTGATTGTCACCAATAGTAACATCCTCATTGAAAGGAAGAGAAATCGGGGCACCTGGGTGGCTCTGTCAGTTAAGTGTCCGACTTCAGCTCGGGTCATGATCTCACGGCTTGTGGGTTTGAGCCTTGCATCATACTCTGTACTGACAGCTCAGAGCCTGGAGCCTGCTACGGAGTCTGTGTTTCCTTCTCTCTCTGCCCCTTCCACACTCATACTCTGTCTCTCTCCCTCAAGAATAAACATTTAAAGAATTAAAAAAAAAAAAAAAAAAAAAAAAAAGAAGAGAAATGGAAGGAGCCTGAAGGACTTTGTGCCTGAATTGAAAAAGACAGGGCTTAGCATTTTTGTATAGCTTTAAATACTCTTCAAGTTTATGGGTGTTAAGTAGCTGCAATTTTAAATAAAAGAGTTGGGGAGTGGCCCCAGCCTAACGCACTGTTGTGTCTGTTGTCCTGGCCACTCCCTGCTCCCAGCTATAGGGTCTCAAGGCAAAGTCACACTGTTTGTGATTGGAATCCTTGGTTAAATGGCACTGTGATGGGGAGTGTTCTGAGTTAGGCCAGCAGCATGCACTCCACAGGTGAAGGAACCTGCTAAATGGGATATGTTTTGAATACTAGCAAGAAACCTGCCCCCACTCTGTGGTGGAAAAGACAGGAATGACAAGTATCAGGCTGTATACCCTCAGCAAAAGATCTGTCTTTTCAAAAGTGTGAAGTAAAGGAGGAAGGAGTGCTGGTAAAATTAGGTGATTTTTTTATTAATTGATGGTAAATGCAGAGAAGAATTAATCGCATTTAATGACTAAGTGTTTCCACCAAAGGACTGCAAAATGCAATCTCCCCATGAGTTTTTAATGGAGAAAGAAGTTAAAAATTTTTAAATATTACCTATCAGTTAAAAAGTAGTCTGATTCTTAAACAACAGCAACAAAATTCACATGAGCATCCTGACAAGCTGTGTGAGAAACACAAACCCAAGTTTTTGCTTAGAGCAAATTAAAATAATTCTATCCAAATCCACATGGTAATAAAAGTTGTTTGACTCTAGTAGGTCCGAGTTCTGCCGTTATTTCTTTGTTTTTAAGCCATAAAGCTTTTATGCTCTGAACTAAAGGCTTATTTATTTCTTGTTGCTGCCAGGGTCATTTGTTTATTTGTTTTGTTTGCTGGGAGTGAAGGGGTATCTTCTGTGGATTCAGGAACATATACCAACAACCATTGTAGCTTTTGTGTTTATCAAAACACAAAATGTGTTTATGCATCATCAGAGAGAAGCCATGAAAATATGGCTTAGGAAGGATGGGATTTTCATAAATAGTGCTTTGTCTTAGATTTTTCTTCTTGCTAAATGAACCTCCGTACTTCAGATAGGCACCTCTGGTTATTGTGTTTATTTGCAAACATTATTCTCCTTTGCTGTTCGAGGAGGGAATAATTCTGAGATGATTGTGTTTACATACATAATACTGATAGTTTCCCATGTGTTTGTAGAATAATCATAAACTGCTTAATTCAAGGACTTCTTTCACCCAGAACAAACCGTGCTCGCAAAGATCATGGTGACCGCGACCTCTTAGTTAAGTAACTAGCAGTGGATTTCTTTTTCTCAGTAAACACGATGATGTATCTATTAAAGCTAGAAAATAAACACTTATAATTGACACTTTGAAAAAATTATATTAAAATTTGTTTTCCCACACAGGAAGAATTTAATGGAAAACCCGACTCCCTCTTTTTTAATGATGGTCAGCGAAGAATCGACTTTGTTCTAGTGTATGAAGATGAAAGTAGAAAAGAAACCAATAAAAAGGGTTCAAATGAAAAACAAAGGGTAAGTTTTTTGTGTGTGCTATTTTCCGTTTTATTTCTTATAATATCGTGAAATGAAAAAAAAGTGCTATTTTTATGTAAGCAATAAAGTGAAACTGGTATTTGAAATATGATATACCAAACATACTTTCATATTTTCTCTGCTCATCATTCCCTCAAGGCATGTTAACAGATATATATTTTTTTTAATTTGAAGCAGAAACTTCCTCAGGCTCTTAACCTCAGTTGGTTTCACAGCCAAAGGCAGACTTTATTCCAAGGAATTGCATTTTCTATCTGTAGAAGAGATTTACATTAAAATCATACTTGGCTATTTGCAACTAGGTTGGGAAGAGACGCTGATGATTAGTGATGACAGCCAGTGTAGTAACCACTAGCCTTCAGTGTGCTCTCACTCATGGATGCTGGGTGCCTTTTGTATGCATTGTCTTGCTTAATTTTTACATAACCTACGAGATGCCTTCTGTTATCGTACCATTGTAGATCACCGAGTTGACCCTTAGGTTACAATGATTGCCCAAGGTCACCAACAAATAGTGGAGCCATGGTTCAAATTCTTGTCTTGAATTTAGAACCTGTGCTAGTCACCTCTTCCATTTTCTATCACTTCCTTTTCATCCGTTGCCATTCAAGCTGCTCCTCCTTCCCTTTCCTCTTCTTCAAGTTTTCTTAAGTTACAAGACTATTTTTATCTTGAGATATTAAACCATTTAGTAGCCTAGGGTTATAACATACCTGGATCTCCTTTACCTGAACCCAAACTGTATTAAGCTGAAACAGGACAAAAAGAAGAGAGCATACATAGGTCACTTTTCCCCCACTTTGAAAACAACTCCCTCATTCTTTGTTTGTTTTTCTCACATCTATGCTATTCATATACACAGCTTAAATTATTCTCTCTGGACTTTCTGAAATACATCATTCTTAAATCTATTGATTTCTGCTCATTATTTCAAACCAGCTGATGAAACCCGCTTAAAACGAAGCAATCATGCTTGTTTCGTGTGTTTATTTTGGAAGGGGTAAGTTTCGTGTTTTGCATTCACATGGTATCACAGAGTAAACACAGGCACTGGAACTTAACATTCACATTCTAATTCTGCCACTCCAGTTATTTGGAGTAATTCTAGCTGATATGATAAACTAGTTCTGAATTACAATGTCTTAACATAATAGACGTTTACTTATTTCTCATGTCAAATCAGAGGTAGCATCCCTGTTTGGCAATATGGGTTTAGGGGTACGGGTAAGGCTTGATCCCTTGCAGTCATTCAGGGACCCAGGCTGACACAGAAGCTTTGCCATATTCAACAGGTAGTTTCTAAAATCATCCTAGGAATCAACATAAATAATAATTTAAGAGAGAGGATGGAGAGGATGTGCTTCGTTACCACTTTGGCCTGGAAATGACGTCAGTTTTGCTACATTCTATTGGTCTGAACTCTGGAAAATGGAAAATGTATTTTCTGGCTGGACAGCCATTTCTCTGTAGGAACTCCACATTGTAGAAGTGGAACATGAATCTTTGGTGGACAGCAGGCTAGTCTTGGCCATACCTATTAACTGGCTATATGACTTGAGTGAATTTTCTGGTCAGTATCATATTTCATTATCATTTTTGAGATGCATATTATTTTTACATTTTGACATCTTTAAAATCAGGGTATGTCTTACAAATGGCATATCATAATTTCGTTGGCCGAATTTTTCTTATGGATATGTAAAATACTGGTTCATCACACACTAATGGCATCTTAGAGTCAGGGAATAGGAATTCCAATACCTAGTCCATAGGCTTATGGTAAGGATTAAGTAAAATATTATGTAGAAATGTGATGTAAATTGTTAGCACATATTAAATCATATTAGATAATAGTAATTCCTATGCCCTTACTCTTATTTGTGGCTTTCTTAAAACAGTGTGCTAGCATGAAATGCATGACTCCTCTTTTGTTATTACATGATTTCATCACTAGAGGAATGTAGCTTAGAGTGTTTTATCATTTTCCTGTGGACACTAAGATATATTCTGTGCAGTCATAGTCACCATCATCAAATATTCATTAAGCACCCCTATGCCAGTGGAACTGCACTAAGCACTATGTAAAGTAAGTTAAACAAATCTAATCCATTAAAGTGTAAAGGAAACAGTTCTGGTTTTAGACAAGAGCTTCACTGCCATGGTGAAGGGGCCCTAGAGCTGCTTACATTATTAATAAGTGCTGCATTTGCTTTACCCAGAAACAGGTCCCAGGGTAACTCTCATAAATCAGGAGAAAAAAAGTCATTAATTTGGCAGTCTCTGAACTCATGGATAGATGTACCATGATGTTGGTTTTTCTAACCCGTGCTTTGAAGTGCTTTGAGACCATGTTTGTACATATTCCTTAGACTCCACCAGAATTTAAAGCTCAGCTTTGGAATCACATTTTTATTAATCAGAAACACATTTGTGAGTTCCATCATACCCTCTGTCAGGCCTTATTCAGGATTTAGGACTCCACCAAGGAAAGGCAATTCGAAAATCCTGTTTTCTTTGAGAGAAAAAAAAAATTATGTGTAAATCATACTGATTTCCTAAAGCAACACCAAGGTTGACTTTGTCAGTGGCTGATCTAAAGAGTATTGTTAAATACTTTTCTAGAAATGGAGAAAGAAGTAATAGGGCCACAAAACATAGAGGAGTAAAAGGCTACATCTTCCCGTGAGCAGAAGAGAAAATATTTTTTCTAGCTAAATCTCCAAATAGCATGTCACTTTGTCCCTTTATATTAGTGAAAATACCTCAGGAACTTCACACCTTCCTTTAAAAAGTACAAATCAGGGCACCTTGGGTGGCTGAGTGGGTTAAGCGCCTGACTTTGGCTCAGGTCATGATCTCATGGTTTGTGAGTTCGAGCCCCATGTAGGGCTCTGCTCTGACAGCTCAGAGCCTGGATCCTGCTTCAGATTCTGTGTCTCTCTTTCTACCATCTCTTTCCTGCTTGTACTCTGTCTCTGTCTCTCTCTCAAAAATAAATAAACATTAAAAATATTTTTAAATAAGATAAAAAGTGTTAATCATTTAGATTAGGCATGGGGAATGATTATAAGTTGTTTCAATAATGCATGACCATTTAGCCTACACTATCCTGGGCACTGAATCAGTTTGAATGGTTTTTGTTTTTGTTTTTTGTTTTTCTGCAAGAACTCAAAATGTCTTAAATGCTAAAGGAAATAATTTTCTCACTTAAGAAATAGCCCTCCATTAAAGCATCTGGGCACCTGGGCAGCTCAGTCAGTTAAGCATCTGAATCTTGATTTCAGCTTAGGTCATGATCTCACTGTCGTGAAATCAAGGCCCAAGTCGGGCTTTAAGACAGAGCATGGAGCCCACTTAGGATTCTCTCTCTCCCTCTCTCTCTGCCCATTCCCCCATGTGCATGTGTGTTCTCTCTCTTAAAAAAAAAAATGTAGCCTAGAGGTAAAACCATTTCTGGGTTGGATAATTTATTGACTTAAAGAGGTCATCAGGAATTGAACTCCTAACATCCTTTGCCCTGCCAGCCTCATTATGTTTCTGTTCTTAAACTGACTTCACTTGGTTACAAGATGGCTCTTGTACTCAAGGCATCTGGAGGTGAGAAGAGGGAATGCCCTTTTTTAAGGGGGAAGAAAGCTCCCCTAGAAGGGCCCTAAGCAGACTTGCCTTCACAGTTCATGGTCTGTCACAGTCTGTTCCAAAACTTCTTGTTGGCAAGACAATGGAATTATTACTTCCCATCATTACCACAGACACATGAAGATTAGCCTTTCATCTTTTAAATTGCCTGATCACGCAATACCTGGAAAACCATCAGGCTTTTCTTAGCAGTGAAGAAGGGGGAAGTGACTGACTGTTCAGTAGGTAGCCAGCAGTGTGTGGCATAGTACATGATTAGTGATATCTAAATATGTTCCATGTACATTATGAAGAGCAGAGATGTTCTAAATAAAACAAGTTTCTGTAATTTTCTCCAACCCCTTCTGCTTAGTTTTGTTAGCAATGCTTCTTCCACTTCCTTTTGCTAGAACTGCGAACAAGTGGCAGAATCGATCTATTTTGAATTGTGTTTCATATGACCCTTGACCTCCCTTCCAACATATGAGTTTATGACCAAGTAAAGGTAGAATTCGGGGGATGGTAAAGAGGGTGGAGGGGTCTAGGTAGCATAAAGACCATATAAGCAATCCTGACTAAGTGTTTTATTCATTTAATTTTTTATCTGCACAAGCCATTCCTAAAAGTTAACAGAAAATTCATTTCCTTGAAGTTAGATGAGAATTTTTGTATGGAAATGTAAATTTGTATTTCATATCTGACTTTAAGAATTCTTTAGTATGCAGCAGAAGAATCTGGCTGGTGGACACCATAGAATGTGAGGTTTTTGAGAAATGAGCAATCGAACTAAATTGTATCCAAACTTTCAAATAATGTGAGACAGCTAACTAATTGGTTCCAGATCCTGTGAACTTTTTAAAACTGTTATCCATTGTTTTAGATGAGTTATCATGAGGCTGGAAATGTTTGCCTAGAAGCCGGAAGAGATCTCTTTGGACATGTTTCAAAGTTCATCAAAAAGTTCTACTACAGTGAACACATTATATCTCTCCATTTACTGAGGTTTTATACATTTTTTTAAGTTTTTTTTTTTTAATGTTTATTTATTTTTGAGAGAGAGAGACAGAACATTAGCTGGAAAGGAGCAGAGAGAGAGAGTGGGAGACACAGAATCTGAAGCAGGCTCCAGGCTCTGAGCTGTCAGAGCCCGACACAAAGCTCAAAGTCACAAACTGTGAGATCATGACCTGAGCTGAAGTCGGATGCTTAACTGACTGAGCCACCCAGGCACCCCTGAGGTCTTATATTTTTTAGTAAACTTTTATAACAGTGTCCATGAAGATCTTGTCCATTTTTTTTTTTTTTTAATTTCAGGTGTACAATTTAGTGATTCAAGACTTAGATACCACACCTGGTGCTCATCACAATAATTATAATCCTTAATCCCCATCACCTATTTAACCCATCCCACTCTCCTCCCCTCTGGTAACCATCGGTTTGCTCTCTGTAGTTAAGAGTCTGTTTCTTGGTTTGTCTCTCTCTTTTTGCCCCTATGATCATTTGTTTTGTTGTTTAAGTTCCACATATGAATGAAATCGTATGGTATTTATCTTTCCCTGATCTTGTACATTTTTACTATTCTTTTTAAAAAAAAAATGTAATGTTTATTTTTGCAGACAGAGGATGAGTGGGAGAGGGGCAGAGAGAGAGGGAGACCCAGTATCTGAAGCAGGCTCCAGGCTCTGAGCTATCAGCACAAAGCCTGATGCGGGGCTCAAACCCACGAACCATGAGATCATCATGACCTGTGCTGAAGTCAGACGCTTAACCTACTGAACCACCCAGGCACTCCTTAACTATTTTTATTTTAAAATTTTGTTGATATTGTCAGAAGCACTTTAAATTGTGCTTTGCGATTTATTGTGTATAAAGTCCATTGGTTTTCATAAGTTCTACCAAGAAACCTTGATAAACTCTTTTTAGTTCTAACAACTTGCAATGGATCTTTTAAGTGTTCTCAGAAAAAGACCACATTATCTATGAATGATGAGAGTTTTGCTCTACCTTTGCCATCTTTATACTTCTTTCCTTTCCTTGTCCAGGTGCAATGGCTAAGACCTCTTGAATAAAACCAGGAACACATAGTAGTCACTATTATAGGGTTCCTGATTTTAATGGGAATGTTTCTAAAGTTTCCCCATTAAATATCACAACTGCTATCAAATTTTGGCAGTTTTCCTTCAAAAAAATTAAAGGAGTCGCCTTCTAGTCCTAGATTGCTAGGAGTTTTATAACTGGATTTTCAATTTTATCAAATGCTTTCTTTTGTATCTATTGAGGGATCACATGGCTTGATTCCTCCTTAAGTCTTATGTGCATTAAATATATGGTCATTTGTGGCCAATAGATGATAACAGTATAGATAACTCAAAAATCATTTATTATTGACTTCAGCTCGCAACGTACGTTTTTCCCAGTCATTAGCTCCTTACTTATGCTAATACTACATTGACATAGTTTATTTATAATTCGTTATAAAGTATTTGAGGTCACTTACAGAAATAATATCAAGAATGAAAAGTAATTAGATGAGAAACACAGAGTGACAAATGTAAAGTCCAAGAAAATAAAATGAAGCCAGGTATCAGAGTAATAAAGTGACTTTTTAAGTAACCATAGGTCCTGTTCAGAAGTTAGTGTTGAGCTATAAATTTGCCTCTGAATTTTCTAGTAGCCAAAGAAAATGGGAGATGTTATTAATAATACAGTCTAATGTCTTAACACAATAAAAATAAAACTGTCCAAAAGAAACATAATGTTTTGATAATCTCCCAGAAAGAAATTTATTCCATGGAGCCTCATAAAAGGGAAGCCGTGATTGACTAGACTTAACATTGGCCTATCTTCTCCAAATTGAAGAACCAAAGGGATGGCAGAAGGGGATTATGAAGAATCAGAACAGTATAAAATAATTCCTGGAAATGACATGTTCACCAGATAGTCCATGAATTGGAAACCTGAGGCTCATCTTAAGATAGGTTAAGAAGAAATGATGGTAACCATCGTTGGCTGGTTTTACCTTCCCAGATAACTTCTGGTAAGTGTCCTCTCTTCTATTGTAGGGAGCAAAATCAGGTTTAGCTTCAACTCGTTAGCATTTTAGACTAAGGTAGGGAGCCCTTTATATTTTTATCTCCTTTCTTTACACCCTCCTTGCTTATACTAGGATTGTAGGTTAAAAGGAATAAAGTAAACTAGAATCAGCAGTTTCACATCACAGCTACAAAATGTGTCGCCTGGTATAAGCATGTTTGGTTTTATTTTTGAGTACTCAGCATAAGAGCAATGAACCCAAATCTTCTTATTCCCAAAATGGGAAGTGCCCTTGGGTCCAGACTGTCCTTAGAACAGACAAACAAAAAGGACCGTGAAATCCTTATAAGTAAAACCTGATTCTTCCATTTCATCTCACAGAGATGTGGAGAACAGAAAATCCTTTCCTTTCCCTGCCTGGTCCTTCTGAGATCTGGCCTTAGGTTTGAAGGAAGAAGCTGTCATTTGCCCTGTCCCAAAAATACACATGTGTCTCACTTTTTAAAAGGTATAAGATGGGGAGAAAGAACTACGCTGAATTTTCATAAGGATTAGGCTTGAAAGGGCTAAATCATCACAAAAGAATAGCTGCTGTATATACATAGAGAAGGCGTGTTTTAAAAGCAGTGTTTCTTAATTTTGTCTGAGAAGAGGCACTTGTTTTGCTCCTTGAAAGTAGATTGTTCAGACAGCATTGTGTACCTACTGAGTCAGAATCTCCAGAAGAGCCCAAAAATCTGCATTTGAAGCCAGTGCTCCAAGTTTTTTGTATAAGTAAGTACATTTGGAAAACCTTGCACTAAAATGTTACAGTAGTTATCTCAGCAGTGAGATGTTATTAGATGATAGTTTTCCCCTTCTCAAAAAATTTCTGTTTTCTGTTACCCACAAAGAGCATTTGTTTCTTTTATAATTACACCTAAAATGTTAATTTATAAAGAAAATTTGAAGTGAATTTCAGCTAAATATTCGCTTCCATTCCATGCTTATTATTTAGAATGCTCATCTTTTTTCTGTCCCCTAGAGAATACACACTACCTACTTGAGTAAATTCCTCATCAGATCAGTCCACTCACATTAAATATTTTATCACCAACATGTGAACTTAAATTAAATCCCAATTAAATAATTTATTCCACTTACCAAACCTTGAGCACATGATATATAACTAATAAATAGCGTTTAGAGTAATTAGACGGTAATTTTTTTTGTACAAATTAAGTACCTTTAACTTATTCCTCATTCATCTTTGTAGGCTTAACCAAGATTGGCAAGTTGAAAAATACACTGACAGCATCATCAGTACTTTGCCTAACAAAGCTGTAAGAATATGTGAAATTAATCTATGCATGTGTTTCATTAATCCCAACTGATTTGCGCTTTATTATCATTACAGTGTGTTCAGTAATTTCACTTTGTAGGCATTACAACCCCTATTTTTTTATCCTGAAAAAGCTGGGTGACATAAAGAAAATAGTAGATTGGTGTTTACAATCAGTATTATTGCTGTGTAATTCGCAAGCCAGTCTTCCCCACAATGACTTTATTAAGCCAAATGAGATGTGTAATCTAAGGTGCTTAGGGACAGAAAGCTTCCTTAATTATGCCCGTCTGTCCTTTGTGATTTTGATTGCTTTTATTCTTCATTTCTCTGACAGCTGTATTAACCTCTCAAAAGAGATACGAATAAAATTCCAGTTTCTGGGGTGGAATAGAGGTTCTTATCCCCCAGCATCATTCTCCACCAATAGTAATAGAATCACATCCATCTTTTTCATGATGTACACAGATCCTCAATGATTACAGTCATTTTGGCTTTACTAGAAGTAGGTTAAAAAAAAAAAAAAAAAGATCCAGGTTACAATGCCGCTGAATTTGTTCCCCTAGAGACAGAAGAATTTATAGCACAGTCTGAAGTATGACTGGGCATTTTTCAGAGCCAAGAGAGTCTAGTTTGGTTATTTTGTGCTGCTAAATACAAACCGTAGACTATAGAGCATGGCACATAGTTTAGGTTCACATATGTAAGGCTTTCCAACAAGGCACATAGATCACTTTTAGTTAGAAATTGTGTGACCTTATATTTCACTTTTTCAACAAGTATTTATTGAACAATGGCCATGTCAGGCAGTATGCAATATTAACTTTCTTTCATTTTAACATGGAGGACAGCGCTACCTTAATTTTTTTTTTAAATGTCAAGAATGCTGTTGCTTATCTAAGTGTAAATTCTATGGAGAAGCAAAGATGATGATTTTATATTAAACAGATTTAAGCAATCTTAAGTAGTCTTTTCCTGATATGTGCCTGTTTGACAAATACTGTGCATATGCTAATTTACTTTAGCTACCTGACAAACCCAGAAAACTGGTTTGATCAATTTTTAAAATATTCCACTAGTTCTTTGTGAATTGCCTTGCCAAAGGAAAATAACAAGAACTGTCTTATTAAAGTAACTCCAAGGTGATAGATTAACATGTTTAAGCAAATAAAAATGTCCTATCCTTGATTCAGCTGTTTAAGTATTTATAGTGAGTGGTAAAATAGAGGGCATTATAAACCAACTCCAAGGTCTACCAATTATCTTGAGAGAAATCAGGTAAATATCTCAGGAGTTCTTTGTAAAGAACTAGATAAAAACTAAAATAGGATAAATTAGTACAACCTTTCTGGAGGGCAGTATGGCAATACATATTAAAGAACTTAAAATTGCATGCGTTCTTTGATTTAACAATTCTGCTTCTAGGACTTTATCCCAAGGAAATAATAATGGATGCACAAAGACTGTTCTACAATGATTTTCATAATAGTGAAAATTAGGAACAACCTAAATATCCACCAATTTGAGATTTGTTAAATAAATTACAGTACATCTCTCCAAGAGAATATTACCAAGTCATTAAAATGAGACTGAAGAAAAGTATTTCTAAGGTTTTCTGCATCTATAATATTCACATGTACTATATACTCTTATCAGGGACCTCCCTTATTATACACAGAAATGAGGGAAAAGCAAGGAAATGTAAAGATGTATTCACAACTTTCAGAGAGTGAAGAGGACACACACACATACACACACACACACACACACATTCTCTTACACACATATACACATTCATCAGATATCAGAAAAGGTAGTCTGAGGACCAGGATGACCAAGCAATACAGGAGAGTCAAGAAGAGGGCTGAGTAATTCAACATTAAGGTCCATTTCTTGGAGTTCCAGTATAACAGTGTTATTGGCGACCTACTGGAGGATTAGGGGGTCACTGGTGCACACAGTGTGGAGGCCAAGTGGATTGAGGTTAACTAGTTTTGTTTAGATATTAGGCATTAAAAAAGAGAGATGGACCTCTAAAGCCTGCAGGGGAAAGAGAGTTTTATTATTTATTTTTTATTTATTTAATGAAATAAGGGAAGTTGAACAAATTTAAAGGCAGAAAAAGAGGATATGGCTAATATGTCTATAAGGTTTATTATGGGTCAAGCATGATGCTGAGGACTGTTTACTCATGATCATATTCAATCCTTAAAGAAACCTGGGATAAAGCTATTTCTTGTCCAATTTTTGAAATGAAGCCACTGATACTGGTATGATTTAGGTTATTTGTCCAATGTCACAGAATCTGGGTTTGAATTTTGACTCTGCATCTAACCATTATGCCATTATTTTCCAAATGGAAAACCAAATTGGTAGGAGCTAAAGGGGCGATTTGGTAGAGTAAAATCTGAGAGGAGAGAGTCCCATGAAGCCATTAAGGAGTTGTAGCGTCAATTTAGTCATTCCATAGAGGAGGAGACATGTCTTCTGCAGTTCAGCATGTTACCACAGTCATGGTGATACAGCTGATACAACCAAGACAGGAGTGGTTTGCGTTTGGTATGTTGAATGACAGAACCGCCCTCCTGTGAGGTTGGTTCATTTCCGGTTCTCTAAACCATCCCCCTTTGTCATCTAATAATTCAGACTCCAAGGTATCTGGAAATCGCTTGATACTCTGGATGTCCCTGAGCTATCTTGTGCTAGCACACTCCAGAATTAAACTGTATCTCTTCTTTGTTATACTCTATAATAATTGTAAGTAAAAGTTCGTGGAACATTTTGCGGGGGCTCAGAAAGGGGAGCTCAGTTGCTACAGTCAGTAGCAACTCAAATAATAGGCAGCCATCGATCCACCATCCACTCAATTTATTCATTCATCAAGCATTTATTGCAGGTTTTTTATAGGTCTGTTCTAAGTGCTGAGGATCTCAAGATTAAAAGACACCTCTCTAGAGGCAGGGATGGTAATCGAAGAGTAGGTAGGGCCATGGAAGGATTTAATATTCTTAAGGATGGGAAACGCTTAAAGTGTTTGTTGGCTGAGGAGTAAGAGCAGTGAAGAGGAAAGAATAAACAGAAAGAGAGAAGATATTGCTGAAAGCTCAAAAGAAGATAGGGAAAGGATGTAGTCTTGTTACTGCAGGAGAGATGGCAGCTAGCTATTGATACATAGAAGGGAAGACACTAGCAGGGGTTCACGTGAGTGGCTGCCATTTTCTCTGCAAAGAAGGAGGCAGGGTCACTTGCAGAGTGTGCAAGTCTAGAGTTAGGTGTGGAGTGTGAGGATTACCTTGAAAGTTTGGAACAGCTCCCTGGTGGAGGAGTAGGGGCCAGGAAGGAGTGGACCTAACTGTAGTGGTAACTGTGAATTTGTGAGAACGCCAGTTAACACAGTTAGGTGATTTCGTAATGCCAGCACTTATTAAAATAGCCATTTAGTCACCAGAGAAGTCCCTCTTTTGACGGATTCTCCTGCTCTTCTAACTAGAAAGACATTTGTCTACACGAGTGAATATCTTTGGGCCTGAGCCTTCACATTCTAACTGAAATTTTTCCTGACTGACTTCTAAGGGATACAGAAGACACAGTCATGGATCCTGTTAATGAGACAGTCTGGGTTGCCCTTTGTACAGCTTCAGGATGAGTCATCTTCCCTGAAGGAGAAGAAGTCAGAGTGTCTGGTCTACTCAGAATACCCACCCCCTCCCCTGTACAGTGATTTAGGTTTTAGGCTAACAAGTTTTCCCTAGTTATGGTTACTGTATCAGTCAGGATTCTGCCGACAAGTAACAGAAATGAGCTCTAACTTAAGCAGACAATGAGTTCTTCCGAAGAATGTTAGGGAGCTCACAGGTTCTTCTGAAGGGTTAGACAAGTCTGGAAACCAGGTATTCAGGAGCAGCACTGACCGGCAGTGATGCCCACAATCTGCCATAACCTCTACTTTTGTTCTCTCTGGGACCGGCATTCACTCTCCCAATACCCAGCAAGATGAGTTCTGCTTGGCCCAGCTTCTTTGTGTTGCCAGCTTCAGAGTGAGAGTCTGGAGTGCTTGGTCTGATGGACAAGGCCTAGCTCATATGCAAATAGCTGAACTTCACAGGAGACCAGGAAGGAGAGTGTCTGAGTTTTTATCTACTCTAGTGGACATGGGCTCTGGGGAGAGTTGAAATGTTGGGTGGCCATAAAGAACAACAAATGCCCATTACAGTATCATGAAACACATGAAGAAATGTTTCAGCCCTTCCATATTGGAAGGTCGTAGGTCACTGGGTGCTGGTTTCTCTATAGTCCCCTATAGCAAACTATTTTAGATTCTTCTTTTACTCTTCAGTACTTTACAGGATGCCTCTCAGGAGTGTTTGTAGAATGAATTAAGAAGCATTTGTTGAATATGTTCTTTCAACAAGCATGTATGGAGCAAATACTCTGTGGCAAGCACTATGTTGAACATTGTTTACAGGATCGAAGAATGCTTTTAAGCAATAGTAAAGAAAGGTGCAGTCAGGTACAAGGACTGGACCACCATGCCAGAATGAAAATGTGGGTTAGGATCTAGACTGAAGAAATACTGCTTAGGTAGAAGCAGGATGAGTCTGAAGGAGCTTCCCAAGTTGAAGCTGGGGATATGGCAGGTCAGGTCGCTTGTTCATTTTAGGGAAGTTGGTAGCACTTGCTGGTTTTTCTCTAAATGACCATTGCACGCTCAAATTGTAATAAGCAATTAAAAGCATTACATTTGGAAAGCCCTTAGACCAGTCTCTGCCATGTTGTAAGTACTGTATAACTATGTATTAAATAAATAAAAATTAAAGCAATGTTCTGTTTCCATACTTCCACAAAATATGTTGGGATTCCACTTGGACTCAAATTTAGCCAAATACTAGGTATATTTTTTTCACCTTTGGTCTTTGTCATACAGCACCTTCTCTTTTCTATTTATTAGCCACTTCCCATGTTCTAGGCACTTTGATAGCACAGCAGCTCAGCCACTGCTCTGCCCCTTCACAATCGGCAAGTTGTGAACAGTGCTCCCTGGGCAAAGTCGCCTGACTGCTGGATTACCAAGGCCATGATCCACTAATTCCCCTATCTTGTTAACAGCTGAAATCAAAAAATGTCTATTTTTAAAATTTTTTCTTAATGTTTATTTATTATTGAGAGACTGAGAGAGACAGCATGAGCAGGGAAGAGGCAGAGAGAGAGGATGACTCAGAATCGGAAGCAGGCTCTAGGCTCTGAGCTGTCAGCACAGAGCCTGACTCGGGGCTCGAACTCACAAACCATGAGATCATGACCTGAGGTTGGACACTTAACCGGCTGAGCCACCCCTAAGAAATATCTTTTTTTTTTTTTTTAATCTAGCTTTTTCAGTTGTCTTCAGTGGGAGCATTGGTCCAATTAACTTTCTGTGATGACTAGAAATGTTAATTCTAGTATATGTGTTTTGGGTGGTTTAAATCATACAATCCTCATGAGACCCTCAAAAGGAAGAGTGAGGTTTTTTCCTCCATTCTAAAGAGGAGGAAAATGAGGCACAGAGAGTTGGTTTCCTGCCAAGGTCAAGGAGCTGATAAGTAATGGCCCCAGGATTTGAACACAGGCAGTCTGCTTTCAGGGTTTGTATGCTTCACCCCGTCTTCACTCATTTTCCTGCTTTCATGAAGCACTATAGCTGTGTCATCCTCACAAGTGTTCTTTTAAAAGGTTAAACAAGTTTCTACCTCGACATGATTTCCTTACAGCTTAGGACACAGCTTGACAAAAGCCTAGCCAGGTACAATTTAATATCAACAAATACAGTATATTCTGCATCTTTTCAAATAGCTGTGTAACATGGATGGAGCTGTTATCGATGAATTAGTTCGCAACTTTTGTAGATTTAGAGGACTCCATCTTCATGTGCATTTCAGTCTTGCAGAGAAACATTCCTTTGAATTTTGTCAAATTTGTTTGTGTTATTTTATTGAATTTGTTCAAGGCACGTAGAGATGAAATATACATATCCAAAAATTGGACCATTTGAATGTCTGATATGTCTAGAATGTCAGATCTAGGCTAACTGGTAAATAACATCAGTGAATGGGACTCAAACTCCATTTGTGTGCCAAAACGCTTATAAGTTAAAAAAAAAAAAAAAAAAGTTTCTGGAGTTGTGCTGAAGCCACAGACTTTTATGCATCCCAAATAGCCAGAAATCCATGGAGACAACCAGGGCCTTCCAGAGTGATAAGTGAGTCTAAGTATACTCCGTGGCATTTCACCTTGGAATCTAATACCCACAAATCACCAACAGCCAGAGCACCTTCATTGCTTATGTGCCATTTTGAGCAGATATATCTCTTCCTCAGATACAAACTGGTTTTGTTTTTTTCTTCTTTGTAAATTTATTTTGAGAGAGAGTGCATGCATGCATGCACAAGCTGGGGAGGGGCAGAGAAAAAGAGAGAATCCCTACCAGGTGCCACACTGTCAGTGTAGAATCCAATGCCAGACTCAATTCCACGAACCCTGTGATCATGACCTGAATTGAAATCAAGAGTCCAGCACTCAATCAACTGAGCCACCCAGGCACCCCTGGTTTTGTTTTTCTTAAAAAAGACTTTTCCTGCCCTTGGTAAAACTAAAGGGCCTAACATAGTTTCCAATTTCTTTTGACAGAGAAAAAGAAGAGCATATGAATCTAACCTCATCTGTGGTGGCCTGCAGTTAGAAGCGACAAGATCGGTAAGTGTTGGACCCTTCCCAATCTTTGGCTGACTTTTGCTCTTGGGAACCTGCGTGTGTTTTGCATTTGAAACTTGCAACTCCAGCCAGGCCCTAGTTGTAGGCTGGGACAGAGAGTCCGTTAAAATCTGCATTATAGAAGGTGTGTTTGTTTCTGATCAAAGTCAGCACATCTTTTTTAATAGCCAAAGAATGTAATACTGAATGCATGTATAAGTGATTGTTTTCTTCTTTTATATACAAAAAGCAATCATTTACAAAAAAATTAGAAAATGTAAGAATAGCAAAAATAAAAATCCTTTGTATTTTAATCATCCATAAATAACCTTGTGGTCCTCCTAAATTATTTTATTACCCAAAATATATACATTTTTCCCTTTCAAAAAGGAATTAGTTCCTGGTTGTATAATTTGCTTTTCTTCCTGTTAATGTGTAGTAAATGCATTTCTACATCAACATCTTTTTCTAATGAACACATAATATGATATTTAACAGATATATAATACATTGAAGAATCTTATAATAGGTTAGAAAATTTTAAATTATCATTAAACTAATACTGCAATGAATATTCTAGTGTTTTTCTTTTTAGTCACCAATTTGGATGGAATGATGGGCAAATTAACAAGTTTGTTTTTCTTTACTTAAAATAGTAGTAATTTGGGGACCACCTGGATGGCTCAGTCGGTAGAACATCTGACTCTCGATCTCAGGGTCGAGAGTTCAAGCCCCACATTGGCATGGATCCTACTTTAAAAAACTAATTTTATGAGGGGAGTATGATAAGGAGTGTTTAATTACTTGCTCAATAATTTGAACCCAGAAATTATCTTTAAGGCAAATATGTATGATGGCGGGCAAGACTGTTTTTATTTTATCTCCACTTTTCCCAGTGTCCTGTGTTTTAACTGCCAGCAACATAAGAAAAATCCGTGTGTTTTAAAATTATGAAAACAATTGTTTGGTTTCCTGGTTTGTGTGTTTGTTTTTCCAATGTAGATTTTGGATGATAAGCTTGTATTTGTAAAAGTACATGCCCCATGGGAAGTGTTATGTACGTATGCTGAGATAATGCACATCAAATTGCCTCTGAAACCCAATGATCTGAAAACGCGGACCTCAGCCTTTGGTAATTTCACCTGGTTTACCAAAGTCCTCCAAGTGGATGAAAGTATCATCAAACCAGAGCAAGAGTTTTTCACTGCCCCATTTGAGAAGAACCGGATGAATGATTTTTATATTCAAGATAGAGATACTTTCTTCAATCCAGCCACCAGAAGCCGCATTGTAAGTCTAAGCCAAGTTCAGTTGCTGTCTTGGAGTGATTTGGAACCTGCTGTTTGAATAATTAGTGGTCTGGTTTGCTTGGTTTATTTTTGTTTTTAAAAACTGCCCCCCCCCAAGAAAACAGATTCTAGTTACAATAGTAAAAAATGGTTTGTTAGTTACACAGAATAAAGCATGCATTCTATTTTGGAATTTTTTTTAGGTTTACTTCATCCTCTGTCGGATCAAGTATCAAGTAAGAGACAATGTTAAAAAGTTTGGGATTAACAAACTTGTCAGCTCTGGGATCTACAAAGCCGCTTTCCCTCTCCATGATGTAAGTCAAATGGCAAAATGAAATGAGAGAAGGGCTAATCTTCTTGAGCTTGAGTTTCTTCTTCCGTAAAATGAAGATAGTATATTGCAAGACTACAAGCTCATTTAGGGCAGGAACCAAGGTGTTTTGTTCACAGCTGAATCCCAGGCAAAGAGAAGGCCCTTGGTTTAAATGAGTGAATGAACAAAGGAATGAAACCATAGCTGTCCCATAGTTCATGTGGAAAGCAGTGCAGTTTAGCAGTTAAGAGCATGGACTCTGGGCCTTGCTCTCCCACTGTCTAGCCGGGTGACCTTATAAAAGTCATTTAGCCTCTCTGTTCTTCAGTGTCCTCATCAGTAAAATGGGGATCATAATCATACCTACCTAATAGGGTTAGTTGTCATGAGGATTAGTGAAATTAATCCATGTCACATGTTACAGCCATCCTTGGTGTAGAGTAAGTACAATGTAAGCGTTGGCTACTTTCCTAATTACTGACAGATGTTATTATCAACCAGAAAAGTATTCAGTTCTTTTAAAGCAAAATATGTGTTAGATCTTCTTGTGTATCATTTTCTGTCACAGACGTTTTCCCCCTGAAATATCTTCTCGCTGTGCCCTGGAATATCACAAGGCTTTTAAAAAGGCATCTGTCAGAGTTCTTGTCGTGATGGCAGTACTGCATAGTGTTGACATTTTTTAAGGACTGCGCTCGGGGATGACAGCAGCTCCTCAAATTCAAGAGCACTTCTCTGGCCGATAACATCGTTCATGAAATGAAAATTTTAAAATGTGGCTGCTTCAGACCCTTAATGATTCCATAAATGCAGGGATGTTCTATCGAAGCTCTTTAAATAAATTCTGTCATTGAAATAAATTAAATACAATATTATAGTGCACGGTTGCCTTGTTACATTCACGATCATTTTATCTGAATCTCTAAGACCAAGAAAGCCAAGAGTGAGGTTGATCATTGCTACCGTGTAGTACGTGTTCTTGTGGATGAAGACATTATTGAAATGTACTGTGTATGATAATAAACTAGGACACAAAAGAGCCACTTGATACACGTGTGTAAATAGAGAACAGCGAGCTGAGTGGAGAAGGTTCTGAGCTTCCTGGCTAAGAGACCCAACATGGCAGCCCGGCCTGACAGTCCACGTGTTTTAAATTTGCACCCAGAAAAATTAGTGATTATAACATGACATGAACTTTGGGGACACTTGCAAATAGCTGTCATGAATATTAATCAGGGATGCCAGAGTTCAATGGTATTCAGTTGGTATCTGCCCATGCCCAGTTCTTTTCCACAAAAGCTTCTTTTAGGCGCAGTGATCCCAAATCCAGGCTAAGGAATGGCCTCCTGTAGTATTTGGAAGGGAAGTGAATGGCAGTCAGGACCCATGTGAAGGCTTAGCTGGTACAGGAGGAAGGAAAATGAGTCAGATTGGAAGAGTGACTGAATTTATGTAGACGCAGGAATCTTTGTTTCTTTGAATAAGCTAAGTGTGTAACATGTCAAAGTTCTTTGTGTTTTATATTCTACCTGTTGTCACAGAATAACTGCTGAATTGGGGGGGCGGGTACGAAGATGCTGGGGTTTTAGAATTGACCTTGGCACTAACTAGTTAAGGCCCTGGTTCCCCCGGGCATCTAAGGAGGGTGCTGGATTATCAGGTGTTCCTGCACTGTGGCAATTTGGGCATTTGAATAGCCCAATTTTTAACTGTTTAGGAGTGACACATTTATAGGACATAAAGCCTCTCTGGGTCTCCCACCAGGTACCTGAGGTGTTCTCCAGGATTGTAACAACCAAGCATTCCTCCCCACCCACATTTTCAAATGGCCCTAAGTGATTAATAATACCATTGGTTGAAAAACACTAAAAATTAGATGATCTTCCAGTAAGTGAGTGCCCCTTATTCAACTAAATGCCTGTGAAGTCTGAGTGCCACATTGACTAAACAGATTTGTGAACACATAGTGATTGTATGTTCCCTTGTTTGCTTCTGCTTCATAGTGCAACTTCAGCCATAAGTCAGAAGATCTCAGCTGCCCGAATGAACGGTACCTTCTGTACAGGGAGTGGGCTCATCCTCGAAGTATATACAAAAAGCAGCCCTTGGATCTTATCAGGTGAGGTGTTGTAGAGAGCATGCCAGTGGGAGGACTCAGGATTGCTCTAATGGCATCTAAGGATGACAGTATACAAAGACTATGGCCAACCGGGAAAGCTCACCCGCTGAGCTTCATTGCCTAGGGTTTTTACTGAAGCTTCATTATGTAGGCATGACTCATTGAATCACTGCCCATGTGGCTCGGTCTCCAGCCCCTTCCTCTTCCAATATGCTATGGCTCAAAGCCCCAACTCTCTAATCACATGGTTGGTCTTCCTGGCATGGCCAGCCCGCATCCTGAGTAATCCCATTAGCACAAACTAGGGGACCTCCTTGAGTCACCTCATTGGCATAAACTGTTAGGTGTAATCCCAAGGGTTCATCATGAATAACAAAGATATTCGTATCTTGGGAAAATCCAAGGGTTTTTTTGTTTTGTTTTGTTTTGTTTTTTAACATTTATTCATCTTTGAGAGATAGAGAAAGAGAATGAGTGAGAAAGGGGCAGAGAGAGGGAGACACAGAATCCGAAGCAGGCTCCAGGCTCCGAGCTGTCAGCACAGTGCCTGATGGCAGGGCTCGAACTCATGAACTGTGAGACGAAGCTAAAGTCAGACGCTCAACTGACTGAGCCACCCAGGCGGTCCAGGAAAATCCAAGGTTTTAGAGGTTACGTCTCAGGAATTGGGAATGAAGACCCACCATATTCTTCATTACACAGGAGTAGATGTTAGATTTAGCTTAAATTGTATGGTGAGGTATACAAGTTTTCATGGCTTTCCTGTATCTGCCATTAGATACTATTTCACTATATCTAACGAGGTGTAATGACTAGCTCAGCGCTTGTTTTTCTCAAAGCACTAATGTCAGCTGCTCTCTAGAAGTTTTTGATGTTCGGATAAGGCTGCTGGAGATAGACCAAAAATAACCAATAAATAAAAATAAGGAAGTAAACAAAATTTCTGATTGCAATGAAGAAAATAACAGTGATGAGATGAGGTGAAGGGAAGGGGGTGAAAAAAGTTCTGTTTGAGCAGGTGACACGAACGGACACATGGATAGTAAAAAGGATCCAGAGTTTTGTGGATTTAGAAGAAGTCATTCCAGGAGTAGGGGCAGCTTGTGCAGTGGCCCAAGCCACAGGGACATCGGCAAGTTTGAGGAGATACTGCAGACCTGTGCTACTTGAGAAAAGAGAATCATGAGACACAGGTTAGAAGGGGGTAGCAGGAGTGTGGAAAAGCATTTAGACATTAAGTACAATGAGAAGCAGTTGTGATATTTTAGATATTCAAATAATTTTACCTGATTCACATTTTGCAAAGACGGTGTGGAGAATGGATGACGGGGGCCACAGGAAGCAGGGAGCCCAGGGGGTAAGCTGTGAGGGTGGCTAGAGGAGAGCTTTGGGGAGCACAGTTGGAATGTGTTAGAGGGGGAGAGTTGACAGGTCTTGGTTATGGGTCAGATGTAGAGCGAGGAGAGGAGAGGAGAGTCTGGTTTCCCCCAGGTTGGCCTAGGGCCCAGGGCCTATTCTTTCTACCATACCTCAGTACCCACCTACTTGGGAAAACCACTTGACCTTAAAAGTGAGAGTTTCAAACACTGAATAGTTTTTGTTTTGCTTTGTTTTACATTTTATTATGGGAAATTTCAAACATCTACAGAAGGAGAGAGAATAATACAGCAAAACTGCATATGCCTCCCCAGCTCTAAAATTGTGAACCCATAGCTAGTCTTGTTTCATTTTTATCTCTGCCTCCTTCCCATCCCTTTCCGTTGAAGCATGTTGAAGAAAATCCCAAATATTGTTATATTTCATTAGTATCTATTTCTAAATGGCAGGGTCTCTTTTAAATGCAACCTGAATATTTAAAGTCATCAAATAATCAGTGTTCAGATTTTCCTGATTGTCACAAAAACTATTTTTTTAAACAGTTTTTTTTTTTTTTAGTTTAAATCAGAGATCCAAACAAGGTCCAAATGTTGCAATTAATGTATCTCTCAATTGTCTTCCAATCTATGAGTTTCCCCTATTTCTTTCTTATTTTCTTATACTTGAGGAGGTTCTCCATTCTCTATATTGCTGATTTCATTCTCCCTTGTGGTGTCGTTGGATTTGTTCCTGTGTTCTGTGCATTTGCTTTAGCTAAGTAATTTGAGCCTCATTTAAAAGTTTGATCTGGGGGCGCCTGGGTGGCTCAGTCGGTTAAGCCAGTTAAGACAGCTAAGTCGGTTAAGACAGTCTCTCTCTGTCTCAAAAATAAATAAACATTAAAAATAAATAAATAAAAAGAAAGAAATAAAAATTTGATCAGATTGCGGTTTACTTGGTACAAGAATACTTGGTGTGGGAGTTTCATACTTATGCCAGAAGGTATATAAGATCCTGTTTCCTTTTGTGTGTGATGATAGCAGCTGTTAATGATCATTGCTTAGATTCATTTCATAAAGGATTTTATTTTGTTATTTCATTTGGTCATACTCGAACTTCTTCATTTTTTAACTGGATTACAATTATGAAGACACACTTTGCTCTCAACTCTGGGTATCCTATAGAATAAAAATTTAAAAGAAGATGATTGTACATGTGTAAACATTTGAAGCTGACATTCATGTGAGATTAGTTTGCTTTTTTTTTTTGTTAAATGTTTATTTTTAAAGCGAGAGCATTCACAGAAGCGGTGGAGGGACAGAGAGAAAGAGAGAGAGAATCTCAAGCAGGCTGCACACTGTCAGTGCAAAGCCCAGCCTGGGGCTTAATCCCACAAACAATGAGATCATGCCCTGAACTGAAATGGAGAATTGATGCTTAACTGACCTAAGCCACCCAGGTGCCCCAGATTAATTTTCTTTTACGTTAAACCTGTAGCATCGGCAGGGTGATGGGTTTGATGGGTTCTTAATCATTCTTTATGGGGTTGTTGTCTTTCTGGTAAAAGAACAATTTCCCCACTATTTTAAGTATATTTTGCTAAGAAAAATACATTTTTTAACTATTCTGTGTCCCTGGTCCACATGCTCCGTTCATTGCTTCTCCCTAATAACCCCTGGAGCATTCAGGCTGTTAAACCTTCATCTGTGGTCTCCAGGGATTACCAGAAGGGAAACGAGTTCTTTCCCAAAAAGCAAACCAAACAAACCAAAAAAAGCAACCTGGAGGAAACAAGATTTAAAAACAAGAATTTTTTTTTAATGTTTTATTTATTTTTGAGACAGAGAGAGAAAGAGCATGAGCAGGGGAGGGGCAGAGAGAGAGAGGGAGACACAGAATCTGAAGCAGGCTCCAGGCTCTGAGCTGTCAGCACAGAGCCCAACACGGGGCTTGAACTCACAAACCGCGAGATCATGACCTGAGCCGAAGTCAGACGCTTAACTGACTTGAGCCACCCAGGCGCCCCTGGAGGAAACAAGATTTTGCACAGGGAAAAAAAAAAAAAAATTTCCCCCCAAACTGCCATTTTTACCCTCAGAGTGAGAAAAGAAGCTGTGATATTCGTAATGCAAAGACAGGAGTTGTATAGGAAAGGGTCATTCCAAAAGTAAAATGTAACTCTTGAAATTAAAAATGTGATAGATTGGAAAAACCCCAATTGCAGTGTTAGAAAACGAAGTTGAAGAAATTGTGCAGAATATAAAGCAAACATATAAAGAAATAGAAAATAAAGGGGTAGGTGCAAAATTAAAAGATCAGGACATGCAGTGAATAAATAATAGCAGTAGGAACAAGAACAGAGACATTGTAGGGAGGAAATCAGGTGTCTGAAGAACTGTATTAAAGAACTATAGAGAGCATGATGGGGTCACTCATGTTAAGCGATGATGTCGGGAATCAGGAAGACAGCCAAAGGTGATGAGCTGAGGATAGACAGCACCAGGACATGCTGGTGGTACCAAGAATCAATAATTAGCAAAGCCAAGAGATGATGGAAGAACCAAGAACTGATGATCACTAGAACCAGAAGAGGCCTGGAAAGGCTAAAAAGACTGATTATACTCCTTTAAAAAGGGAAAACTTCTGCAGCGAACTGTCAGATTCTCCAGATATGGACTCTTCCTTGCCTGACCACATTTGAAAGGCAATGGGCCCATTGGTCTCTGAACGTAACAAAGACCCTCCTCGGCTTGCATATAAGAAGCAGGAAGTGACTCGGAGGGGCTGGGTCCACATCTCAACTGTGCGCTCACGGACTGACTGCATTTGGTTCATTAATTTCTCACCCTCATTGTATCTTGTTTGTTGTGTGATTTTGTATCGTATCTTGTCCTATGTGGCATGTATGGAGCCAAATTAAATGCATAGTGAAATGTCATTGAGTTTGGAGTCCTGAACCTGTTACAATTGTGCAAATCCTGCTTTATAATGAATAAAGCTAACAGTAGGGAAAGACACAACTCATGTGTATGTGGCTTTATAGCACGCTGAGGACAAGAAGTAAATGTGATGAGTCTCCAGGTGGAAGGATCCTACTGAGTACTGAGCCCAGAGGATAAAAATAGAGCCAGCCAGTCACCACACCATAACATCTCAGGACACTGACGACAAAGAGAAGATCCTGAGAACCTTCAGAAAGAGAAACAGGCTTCATTTGAAAGAGCAGGACTCAAAATAACACTGAACTTCTCAATGACAACACTGCAGGTAGAAGAAAAGAGAGCAGTAATTTCAAATTTCCAAGGGAGTTGATTTTTCACTTTACAGTTCCATGTATGGTCAAGCTGTTAATTAAGTGCAATGAATTTTCACAATTTAAATGTGCAAGGTAATGCTCCACCAAGAAAGAGAAAAACATGGCTTTAGTAAACAGAGATTCCCAGCATGAGAGAGGAACAGAGAGATCCCAGGTGACAGCTCTGTGGCAGGGCTAGAGAATCATTAATCCAGATTGGAGAGGATCTGGTGGGATTTATTCAAGGAGGTGAAACTGATCAACTACCTCATATGTTTGAACTTGCTGAGAAAGTTACACCTTAGGTCAAAGTCTAGGGCTGAATTGTTGGTAAGTACACAGAAAATTAAGCAATGAACCGCCATGACAATTACTAGAACAATTTGGCCCTTACTGAATATATATTTATAACTCTGATTAAAAATCAAAGCTCAGTTTTTAGAAATTGGTGTTAAGAATTGGGATGTTTTTGGCAGAGAGAGATAATGATCAGAGTATCACATTTGAAGGGATCCTTATTATACCCAGCCTTTCAGCAAGAACTTGGAGGCAGGTTTCTGTTTGAGATTAAAAAGTTCTTTCTGATCTTCCTTCCTGCAATATAATGTGGATGCCTTTAGAAATAATGAACTCCCTGTCACGGTAAGTATCCAAGCAGGGACTGCCTTACTAGCTCTGTATGAGGCAGAATATTTTTACTACCAAGGGACCAGTAACTTCTAAGATTCTTTCCACTTTTAAATGTGGCATTTCCAGTGTGAATGGTTGATAAGAGCATATTTCAGAAAGCCTAACAGCCAAGATGTTGCAAACCCATTGCCAAGCTTTTCTTTCTCAGGCACTACCCTGAGCCTGTCATTTGCCTGCAGTCTCTGAGCCAGACGACAAAGCCCCAGTCACATAAAAATGGAACACTTTGTTCACCCTGACTCCTGATTCCATGTCTGTGTCAGCTCTTCCTTATCCCCAGGGATGTGGCCTACACTCAGGCAGGCTACAACCTATGGAGCTAGTTTCACAGTTTCCCTGTGACCACGGGTTCAGCCCAGAGATGTTCCTGTGCGAAATCCCTCAAGACTCCAGGTTATTCTCAGAGCTTAGTCCCTACCAGGCTAAGTCCAAGGACCTCAGCCCAGCTCCATACTGAACCGGAAGTCTCACATAGGCCTCTAAGTAAGCTAAGAGCTTAAGTAAATCTACAGCTTGTATGGACCAGTAATGAGCCAAGAGAGAATCAGTCTAAGAAAGCATCTGCAAGAGTCACCAAAACAATCACGTCACTGTGCTCTCCTCACCCCTGTGCACTTTCTTTATGCCTAACTGAAACTGTCTCCCTCTCAGGAACAGTGTGGCAGGCACTACTTCATGCCCTGCATCCTTTCTTCCAGTTGTGCCTCCCTGGCCTCTTTTCATTGACCAGTTTTTAAAACCTAGAAAAAATGGAAGTGCTAGATGTAAGGAGTCCAGGGCAGGGGATTCCTCAGTCATTATTAGTGACTGATCAGTCACTTTCTTGTTATAATTTGTGATTTACATTACATTTGTTCCAAGGAGATTCCCTAGATAAGCAAAAGCCGGTAACTGGGAGCAGATTGTTCATGTTTACTTGTTTCATGCATGTTAAAAATAATCTTTTGGAAAACGTGTCAAATGTGATAGTCTTTACAAAGAATGACGGTAACGTTCTCTATTTGCTCACCATTTAGCACTTTTTCCTTCCTTTGCCCTATTCTAATTAACTTGGCTTCACCAATCTGACCAGTGATCAGTACTTCTATGATATGTAAAATACTTGTTTCCTAATGGAATTTGGGGTCTCTGTGAAAATGAATATTTTTTTAAGCATGAGTCAAGTAAGAAGTTTGAGCTTAAAGCCTCCTGTATTTAAAATCAGACATTAATATTAGAATGAACCTGCAGAGGGGTTCCATGTGACTTCTAAAGCCAATTTCTGTCTTCAGGAAATATTATGGAGAAAAGATTGGAATCTACTTTGCGTGGCTGGGATATTACACTCAGATGCTCCTCCTGGCAGCGGTAGTGGGAGTGGCTTGCTTTCTCTATGGATATGTTAATCAGAACAACTGTACATGGAGGTAAGTCGTGTTTATTCCTTGTTACCATGCCGAAAAGTTGATTGGACATAAAATTAGTTTCAGGGTCTTAGGCTGTTTTTGGTAAAAGAAAACTCCTCACAGAGCACTTACTGCCTTGGATGATCTATCCCTTTTGTCCTGAGCATAATAACTAAGTGAAGTGGAAATTTTTTTTTTTTTTTTTTTTTTTTTTTTAGATAATGCAGCCCAGTTTCTGACAGGAACATTACCCTTAGGAAACATTCCAATTTTTTAAGACAATACTTTGTTTGAAAAAGAGAGGCAGTCTGGAAGGAGAATTGTCCTTGAACTTCTGGCCCCCAGAGGAATGCTTCACTCAGCCCTACAGATTGTGAGCCAAGAGCAGCTTTGATTTCTTCAGGGTTTCAATAGCAAAACTTGATAAAATTGGTGTTTTTGTGCTTTTTTAGAAATAACTTTTTAATATATATTAGGAAATAGATGTTTAAAAATTCAAGTAAACAGTACTTTTGTTTCTGTTTTAGTTTTTGAAAATTAGCCCTTACAGTGTTATGGAAAAAAAATAAGTGATAAACAATTAGTTTATGCTTGATGTTAGAATTAAAATACCAGCTGCACTGTTTAAAGGGAAATGGATGCCAGAACACTGAGTATCACCATTACTATTCTGAATTGTGTCATTATTCCTCTGCTTTTGGTAGTCTCAACCTTTAGAAGGGATGCAGCACTGAACCAGGCATTTTCTTGTGTTCACCTGGCCTCTCTCCAGCTCTGACAGCCAGATCAAAATTTCTGGGCACCAGCAATGAGCTAGCTGATGACCAGATTTTTCTAGCCCCAAGCATATCAGCCTGGCTCCCGAGGCAGGAAGCTTACATGGCAGCTCTTATGTATAGGCATAATTATCCATTCTATTTAACAGCGAATTCTGAGCATTTTGTACCTATTATGGCTTCTTAGCTAGAAAGCTGCAGATGGTCTTTCAAGTACTCTTATCTCTTCACTGAAAATAAGAGTTCAGGGCCAAAGGCTGAATTTTGATACCTTGTGCCTAAATTTGTCTTTGACTTCTCCATTGTTTTATATACTGTTCCAACCACACACACAAAAAAAAAGCCATCTCAAAAATATACTTTCAAAGTGCAAGAGTAGCATTTTTACAAGGTTCTTGCATTGTGGCTGTTCTCATTACAATTCATTTTATAAAATCACCCTGACAGTCACACCATGTGTTCCTTACTGTTTCACACAGTTGAACTTACAGAAATCCAGGGGAGGGTCTTGGGGATAACTCCCTGTGCTCAGAATTATTGGGGCTTTAATTACTTACATGAAATATTTTTAAAGTATTTTAAGTATATGCATTTAAATATTTTCAGTTAAGTTTATTGCATGCTGAGTAGATTCCCAGGAATGGAAAATGTATTGAAGGTATAAGGAATAATGATCTCTTACCAGTTTAAGAAAAAGAATGTTACCGTTACCCAAGCAAAGTGCTTCCTTTGACTGCAGTCCCTCCCTTTGCACTTTGCAAATAAGAACTACCCTAAAATTTGATTTTTATCATTCCTTTACATAGACTGTATATTCTTTATCACATATATTTGTCTCCCTACCAAATATATTTCTGTGTGCTTTTGAAAATATGTATGCGTAAGTGGAGGACACTATAGGTATTTCCTCTTGTATAAAAGGTCTGTTTGAACTTTATGTCCCCTTTATTGCGATAGAATTCACATACCGTAAAGTGCACCCTTTCAAAGTGTACAGTGGTGTTAAGTACATTCACAGAGTTGTGCACCTATCCCCACTCTCTAATTGTGCAACATTCTCATCACACCCAAAGGAAATCAGTACCCATTAACAGTTACTCCCTAACCCCCTTTCTCTCAGCCCTTGGCAACCACTAATCTACTCTCTGTCTCTGTGGATGTGCTTATTCTGGACATTTCATATATGTGGAGCCATACAGTAGGTAGCCTTTTGTGACTGTCTTCTTTCATTTAGCGTACGCTTTTTAAGGTTTATTCATGTTGTAGCTTCGATCAGTGCTTCATTCCACTTTGTGGTCAAATATGCCATTGTGTGGATCATACCATATTGTTTACCCATTCACCCATGTCAGTTTAGGCTGTTTCCACTTTTTGGCTATTATTACTAATTCTGGTGTGGACATTCATGTACAAGTTGTTGTCGAAGAATATGTTCTCAGTTCCTTTGAGAATATATTTTTAAAGAAATGGAATTGCTGCAACAATGCACAGGAACTCTATGTTTAGCATTTTGAGGAGCTGCCAAAATATTTTTCGAGGTGACTGTACCATTGTACATGTGCAATAGCAGTTTATGAGGATTCCAATTTTTCCACGTCCTCACCAACACTTGTTTCAGCTGGGTTTTAAAAATGCATATGTGTTAGTCATCCTGGTGGGTATGACATGGTTGGTCATTATGGGTTTGTTCGTGTCTCCCTAATGCCTTCTGATGTTGAGCATCTTTTCGTGTGCGTATCTGCCACTTGTATATCTTTGGAGAAACGTCTCTTCCTCCTCTGCTTCTCTTAGTTGTGTTGTCTTTTTATTGTCTGTTTTTAACTGTTCCTTATCCTGGATAAAAATCCCTTATCAAATACATTGCAAATGTTTTCTCCCATTCTGTGGATCACCTTTTTCACTTGCTTGGTGGTGTCCTTCGAAGCACAACCGTTTTAATTTCAAGGAGTTTAGTTTACCTAGTATTTTGTTCCCTTACTGTTTGTGCTTTTGGTGTCATATCTTAGAAAGCTTTTGTAATCCAAATTCATGAGGATTTTGTGTTTATCATCTATAAGTTTTATAGATTTAGGTCTAGGATTCATTTTTTCTGGGTGTATATCCAGGTGTCCCAGCACCATTTTTAAAAAGACTGTTCTTGGGGCGCCTGGGTGGCGCAGTCGGTTGAGCGTCCGACTTCAGCCAGGTCACGATCTCGCGGTCCGTGAGTTCGAGCCCCGCGTCAGGCTCTGGGCTGATGGCTCAGAGCCTGGAGCCTGTTTCCGATTCTGTGTCTCCCTCTCTCTCTGCCCCTCCCCCGTTCATGTTCTGTCTCTCTCTGTCCCAAAAATAAATAAACGTTGAAAAAAAAATTAAAAAAAAAAAAAAAAAGACTGTTCTTTTCCTATTGGATTGTCTTGGCTCCATTGTCAAAAAACCAATTGGCTATAAGTGTAAGAGTTTATGGACACTCAATTCTTTTCCATTGATCTTTATGTCTGTGTGATCTGTATTTTTGCAAATACACACGAGATCGATTACTGTAGCTTTGTTAGTAAGTTTTGAAATTGAAAACTTTTTTTTTCTTTTTCAAGATTGTTTTGGCCATTCTGGATCCCTTACATTCCATGTTCATTTTAGGATCAGCTTGTCCATTTTTTTAAAAAAGCAAGAATTGGGGCACCTGGGTGGCTCAGTCGGTTGAGCATCCGACTTCGGCCCAGGTCATGATCTCGCGGTCCGTGAGTTCGAGCCCCGCGTCGGGCTCTGTGCTGACAGCTCAGAGCCTGGAGCCTGTTTCAGATTCTGTGTCTCCCTCTCTATCTGGCCCTCCCCCGTTCATGCTCTGTCTCTCTCTGTCTCAAAAATAAACGTTAAAAAAAAAAAAAGAGAAGGAGAATAGCCAACATTTATTTAAAAAAAAAAAGCAAGAATTGCATTAAATTATTTTTAATTCTATTAACAAACTGTTTTGTATTTTTTAGTGTATAAATTTCACATTTCATTTCTCAGATTTATTCTAATATTTTATTCTTTTTTGATGCTATTACAAATGAAATTGTTTCCTTTATTTTTGGATTACTCATTGCTAGTGTATAGAAATATAATTGGTTTTTGTATATTGATTTTGTGTCCTGTAACCTCGATGGGCTGGCTTATTAATTTTAATAGTTCTTTGGTACATTTCTTAGAATTTTAATACACACTATATGTCATCTGGAATTGAAATAGTTTAACTTCTTTCTTTCTAGTCTGGAGGCTTTTAGTTTATTTTCCTTGTGTAGTTGCCATGATTAGATTCGCCAGTACAATGTTCATCTTAAAAGGAAAGCATTCAGTCTTTCACCAGTAAGGATGACACTTGTGGGTTTTTCATGAATGTTCTTCATCTAGTTGAGGATGCCTCGTTTTTCTTGTTATTCTGTTAAAACCGTGTATTAAATGAGTTGATTTTCATGTGTTGAACTATCCTTGCATTTTGGGATACATCTCACTTGATCACAATCCTTTTTATATGTTACTGGCTTTGATTTGCTAGTATTTTTTTGAGGATTTTTGCATTTTTATTCATACGAGATAATAGTCTATAGTTTTCCTGGGATGTCTTGGTGTGGCTTTGACATCAGTGTAATTTTGGTCTCAGAAAATGAATTGGGAAGTGTTCCCACCTCTTTATTTTTAGAAGGGTTTGTGAAGCATTGGTGTCAGTTTTCTATAAATTGTTGATAGAATTAGTGAAGCCGTGTGGGGCTAGGCATTTCTTCACTGGAAGTTTTTGTTGTTCTTTTAAACTACTAATTTAATCTCTTTCTCTTGATCCATTCAGACTTTCTGTTTCTTCTTTTCTTCTTGAGTCAGCTTCAATTATTTATGTCTTCCTAGGAATTTATTCTGTTTCATCTAGATTAATTTGTTAGCATATAATCACTCATAGTATTCCCTTATAATCTTTTTTACTTTTTTAAGGTCAATATTAATGTCTCTCCTTTCACTTTCCCTTCTGAATTTGAGACTTTTTTCTTTTTCTTGATTAGTCTAGCTAAAGATTTGTCAGTTTTGTTGATCTTTTCAAAGAACCAACTTTTGTTGATTTTTCTGTTGTTTTTATATTCTCTTTTTTTGCCTTTTGTTGGAATGTTTAATTCATTTAAATTTAATGTAATCTTTAATAAAATTGGATTCACATCTATTTTGCTATTTTCTATTTGTCTCAGGTCTTTTCTTCCCTATTTCTTTATCACTATCTTTTTTTGTGTAAAATAGATATCTTCTAGTATACCATTTTAATTCCTATTTGTTGTTTCTTTTACTCTTTTGTTGTGATTGTTATTTTCTTAAGTGGTTGACCTGAAGATTATAATTAATATCTTGTTGTAAAGCAATTTCATTCAGTTTTAATGCCAGTTTATTTTCAGTAGTATGCAGAAACTTTGCTTTGGTATGGGTCCTTTCCCTCCTCACTCTTTTGCGCTATTATTCTCATAAAAATTACATCTTTTATGCATTATAAGCCCATCAACATAGTTTTATAATTAATGTTTCATGCAACTGTCTTTTACATCAGATAGGAGAAAATGATTACATGCAAAAATATATTTATACTGTGTTATTTGCCTGTGTAGTTACCTCTGTCAGTGTTCTTTATTTCTCAGGTGAGTTTGAGTTACTGTCTAGTAATTTTTATTTGAGCCTGAAGGACTTTCCTGAGTAGTTCTTGTGGAGCACATTAGCTTGCAACATGTTCTTTCAGGTTTTGTTTATGGAGGAATGTCTTAATTTCTCCTTCATTTTTTGAAGAATAGTTTTGCTAGATATAGAATACTTTGTGGACAGTCTTTCAGCACTTTGAGTATAACACCCCACTGCCTTCTAGTCTTTATGGTTTCCAATAAGAAGTCAACTGTTTATCTTACTCAGGACCCCTTTGTACATGCAGAATCACTTTTCTCTTTCTGCTGTCAAAATTCTCTTTGTTCTCCTCTTTGGACACCTTGAGTCTGATGTGCGTATGTTTGGATATCTTTGAGTTTATCCTACTTGGAGTTTGCTGAGCTTCCTGGATATACAAATTAACGTTTTCATCAAATTTGGGAAACTTTCAATTGTTATTTCTTCAGATATTCTTTCTAACTCCTTTCTTTCCTTTCCTTCCCTTCCCTTCCCTTCTGGGACTCCCATTATGTGTATATTGGTATTGTTGATGGTGTCCTGTCTCTGAGTCTGGGTTCATTTTTCTTCATTCCTTTTTCTTTCTGTTACTCAGACTGAATAATCTCAGTAGACCTAGTTTTGAATTAGCTGGTTTTTTTTTTTTTTCTACCAGTCATCTGCAGAGGAACCTCTCCAATGAACTTTTCATTTTAATTATACTTTTGTATCTCTAGAATTTCTACTTGGTTCTTCTTAACAACTTTATTGATATTCTCTGCATGGTACAATGTTCACATAGTTAATTCTTTAGCAGAGTTCCTATCAGTTCTTTGAACATACGTTTAATTGCTTATTTTAAGTTTTTTGTCCAATAAGTCCAACTTCTGGATTTCCTCAAGGACAGTTTCTATTGACTCCTTTTTGCCCCCGTGTTATGACCAAAATTTTCTGTTTCTTTGTGTATCTCGTCATTTTCTGTGGAAAACTGGGCATTTTAAATTTTATAATGTGGCAGATCTAGAAATCCTATTTTCCCCTCTCTTCGCAGTTGTTGCTTCTATTGTCATCACTGCCACTGTTGCTGTTCACTTAGTTACTTTCCTGGACAAATTCTGTAAAGTCTTCATTCTTTGTTGTGTATGGCCATGAAGTCTGTATTCAATAAGCTTAGTTGTCAGCTAAGGGATAGTGATTCCTTTAAATGCTGGGAACCAGTCATTTGAGCCTTTGCCAGGTGACTCTGTGTATGTCTGTGGGGAATGCCCCCAGCACTTTAGTGGGCAGTTTGCACTTCTTCCTTAGCCTTTATTTCCTGCTTATGCAGAACCTCAAAGCCAACCAGAGAGGAGGGATTAAGGTTTTCTCAGGTCTTTCCTGGCCACCTGCACGGTCCTACATGTGCACATGGCTTTCTACAGTCCTAGGAATTTGTTAGAACTTTTTTAAATCTCCCATGGATACCTCATTTCCCAATTTTTCCTTTTAGGTTTTTTGGTGGGCACCTTGTTAGCCCTTACTGGTGTTGCTGTCTTGGGCAGCTGTAATGTTAAATAATTTCTGCTAATGCTTTCAACAGGCCCTCTGGGGATAGGATTGCTGGCCCAGTAGGAGCTCTGAGACAGGTCAAAAATGACAAATCCTGAGAATGGAGTTTTTCCAGGGAGCTTCCAGACTCATCAAATAGTGACAGTTCTCTGGGGATGGGTTTTTGGTAGCTTCAGATCACTTCTGCCTCCTTCAGTGGCTGCTATGCTACCATGGTCATGGGGCTATTGTCTAATAACACCACTGTTAGGCCAAGGATATGGGGATGGGGATAGGTCAAATAAAAAGCTGACAAAGCTCACTATTTTTATGGAGATTTAGCTGTTTTTACTCCTCAGATTTCTGTAAGCCCTTGTTTAATTTCCAGAGTTCTGCAGAGGTTACTTTTGACAAATTTTGCCAGTGTTCTCATTGTGTTTATGAAGGAGCAGGTTTTTTCCAAGATCTTTATTCAGATATCCTAGAAGTGTTTTCCCTGCCCATTTGTTTTTAACTGAGTTATTTGCAAGGCTACCAAATTCTGCAACTCCAGTCCCATTCACATAGGAGTCCATCTTAATGACTTCTCCTAAGGGGAGTGATTTACAACCTGTTGTAAGCTTGTTAGTTTTTTTTCTTATTTGTAGGAATTATTTAAATACTCTAGTGAAGAGTCCTTTGTCATTTTTATGTGTTGCAAAACTTCTACCAGTTTGTGGCTGTTTTTTTCTTCTCATCCATTATCCATTAACGGTCTTTTAATGAAATTCTCACTTTTACACGACTTTAAACCTATCACGACTTTGAATATATCAGTATTTTCCTTTATGATTTATACTTTTTGGTTTCTCATTAGTGAAATTTCTTACCCCAACTCCTTTTTTTTTTTTTTTTTTTTTTTTTAACAAGTTCCTACTGCTACATTCCTGTTTTCTACTTGGAGTTGATTCATATGTGATAGGATTTAGGAGTTCAGTTTCACATTTTTCCATATAGATATTGGATTGCAGCAGCCCCATTTGTGGAAATGTCACTTCTCACCTTACTGGTTTGCTGGACCAGCCTTGCCCTAAGTCAGTTTCTGAATATGTAGAAGATTGTTTATGAATTCTATTTTTTTTTTCTTGCTCAGCTTTTCTTAACTTATGTCAGTAGCGCTTTGTTCATTAGGAATGTCTTGACTGTTCTGAGCCTTTTGCCCTTCTATTGAATTTATGGCTCAAATGGGGGACGAATAACATCTTCAGATATTGAGTCTTCCAAATTATGAACATGATGATGTGTCCATTTATATAGATCTTCTTCACTTGTTCAGAACAGTTTTATCATTTCCCCCTATAAATCTTATACATCTGGAATTTGATTTATTCCTAGGCTCTTTATTTTTTTAAGCTGTTTAAAGATGGTATTTAAAACGATTAAGTCCTTATTGCTGCAGATCTCTAGGGGCATAATTCCTTTTACTGGCCCTATGTATATTTTGAATACCGATTCTGTGTCCAGCATCTTGTCTTTGGTTTTCTTGACTTACTGTGCTGGCAAGACCCTAACTGAAAAGAAGTAGTGATAACGGGACACTTCATCCTGATCTAAAGGAAATACTTTTAGCATTTTACCATTAAGTATAATGGTTTTTTTTATAGGTTTTATGTAGCAGCCTTTATTAGATTAATGAAGTTCAATTCTTTTCCTAGTTTTATGAGAATTTAGTTTTCTTATCACAAATGGATGTTTGATTTTATGCTGCTAGAAAGGAAGTCATATTTATTAACATTTTTAAAATTTTTATTTTTCTCTTTTCTTTAGCAAAGAAGTTTGTCATCCTGATATTGGTGGCAAGATCATCATGTGTCCTCAGTGTGATAGGCTTTGTCCATTCTGGAAACTCAATATTACTTGCGAGTCCTCAAAGGTAATTTTTGTTATTCCAAACATTTGTAACTAATGAAAGATTTTTTTTTCTTCTAATAATTTTAGCATGGTCTGGAATTATTTTATTTCTCTGTGAAATTCAGAAAGGTGATATTCAACTAAACCTCCAAACATTCTGAAAGGTAGATATGTAATGCATGTGTTTATTCCTCTTTTACAAATAGTAAATTGAGATTAAAAGCCTTATCTAAAATCTTCAGGCAGGTCAGTGAGGAGCTGTGGCATTGAAACTGTTAGAGTATTTGAAGTAATCAAAGCAGAAACCTCAAACCCACCTTATCTCATGAGTACTGTTTCATAGGTTTACTTATTGTAAGTATCTTCCTTAATTCAAATAAGTAGAAACCTGAAATTTGTACTAGTGTTTTCCCACTTTCAAAATGTACTGAAACTAGCTTGTTTTTTTGTTTTGTTTTGTTTTTAAACCTGCTTATCAGATTTAGGCCTTATCTATGAATATGCGTAAGAAAGACTTTGTATATAAATGAGAACAGATATTCACTTTGTCCCAAAACATTCCCACAAAACGCAAATGGTTCCCTTAAGCATGCAGATGATCTTGAGCTATAGGACTTCTTAAAATCCAAGAGGCTTAGGACAAGTATTGAGACTGGAGGTAGCTTAAGGAAAGGCATGCCTGAAACGCTAGCTGGGAAGAAAGATGGTCATCTTGCTTTGGAGAATTTTCCTGACAACTTTGACCTACTGTTCTCCCATGTTGTGATCTTTTCTCTATCCCCTTGTTCCACCATGAAAGCTTAGGAATCTTTAAATGATGTTAAAATATTCTGACCTACTCCATCTAAGTCTTATTGTAACTAAATATGTTCCTATTATAATGTCACTTTAAATTTTATATTTTACAAAATTCTTGAACTTATATGATCACTTTTTTATGTTATCACTTTTGACACAGTAACCCTGTGAAATAGGCAGAACAGTTATTACATCCATTTTACAGATTAAAACACTGAGGATCTGAGAGATTAAATGATTTGCTCAAGTTACCTACCTAGCAGATGACAAAGCCAGAAATTGACAGCAAATCTGCGTTTCTTGCCATTACTGTGTTCTTCACCAGCTGATGGTAGTACCAACCACTTCACTCACAAATTGAGTGCTATGTTTGAAAAAAATGTTCTGCTACTTAATTAAGATGATTGCAGGGTATTGTCGACACATGGATTTTTACACTTAACTTAGAAATTAAAACAGATTTCAGTGCCTCTCCCCTAGAAACCAATGCAAGTCTAGACTATAAAAATCTGCCCTAGATCACACAAAGTAAGACTTAAAGGTAGCAGGAGGGAAGGTGCCTTCTGGCGATGTTGACTCATAAAGGTCACTAGTTAGTGCATATCCTTGGACACTGGATTTAAGGCAAATGCCAGTGATAATACCAGAAGCTAACTATACTCCACAGAGTACAATTGGAAATTCCATTTTCCTTAAGAAATTCTCTTTCACTCACCACACCCCCATCTCTTTTCTCAGTTCTTCTTTTCCACCAACCCATCCTTAATTAAGGACATGACTTTCAAATCTGTCCCTGTGCACAGTTTTTTCCATTGTTTTGGAAAAAATGAATCTTTCATTCTATCCCAATTTCCTGAAGAATCCTTTGAGTCTTGTTAGAGTGACTTACAAAGGGAAGGAAACACATAAAAGAATATGAGTTAAAAGGATTACATTTTTAAATTGTTAAAAAGGAGAAGAAAAGAGGAGCTTTTCATGCTTCTCTGTTGGCTGATTCAATCATCTATCTCATCATTCATACAATTTCTACCTCTTTCTTTTGGAAAGAGCTGGAGTATTCACTAATTAACATGAATGCTAAAAGGGTTAATAGATTAGAAAAAGGAAATTAGGATCAAGAAAGTGAGGGAAAAGTTACGGAAGTAATCAAGATTAATGTTGTTTTTGTGATTGAGCATTCAATAAGGCTCTTAGCTTTTTGGCTGGCAAGATAAAAGGGAAATGTAACTTAAAATATTTTTTTATAAAATACAGTTATAAAATTTTGATTTTGTTCCTTAGCAGGAAGAAAGCATAACAAATGGTCACTTTTCTAGATTTTCGTTGGTTCTTCTGCTTAAAATGGTCATGCCCTGCATTTTGTAACCATCTCTTCCCTGCCCTCTTCCATGTGACTTAAGCAGTGTGCTGACTGGGGCTACTCAACACAGCTTTCCTTCTCTGTGCCATGCTGGCAAGTAAGCTAAGCTAAACTTTTTGCCGAGAAGGCCCCTTGCTTACCTTCTCCTCTGATTCCTGCCTATGGGGCAAATGGAGAGGCCAGTCATCTTATTTTTTCTGCTGGGTCCTTGATCCTCACAAATATGGCAAAAAATGGTAACTTAATGCAGCCCACCTAATTCCCTCTCGTAACAGTACAAAGCACATCTCTTGTCTTGAGCTGGGCGACTGGAGTGAAATCGGCATAAGCCATAAACCAGCTTTTTCTTGCTGCTGCTTTTCTTTTCTTTTCTTTTCTTTTCTTTTCTTTTCTTTTCTTTTCTTTTCTTTTCTTTTCTTTTCTTTCTCTTTCTCTTTCTCTTTCTCTTTCTCTTTCTCTTTCTTTTCTTTCTTTCTTTCTTTCTTTCTCTTTCTTTTCTTTTCTTTTCTTTCTCTATCTCTTTCTCTTTCTCTTTCTTTTCTTTCTTTCTTTCTTTCTTTCTTTCTTTCTTTCTTTCTTTCTCTTTCTTTTCTTTTCTTTTCTTTTCTTTCTCTTTCTCTTTCTTTTCTTTCTTTCTTTCTTTCTTTCTTTCTTTCTTTCTTTCTCTTTCTTTTCTTTTCTTTTCTTTTCTTTTCTTTTCTTTTCTTTTTTTCTTTTCTTTTCTTTTCTTTTTTTCTTCTCTCACTGACAAATAAGCTTCCACTGGCTTTTTCTTAGCATACTAGGACAAAGAATTCACAGGTAGGATTTTTTCTTTCTGGAGTAGGTAGTTAGAGGTGTCAAGGCAAGTAGGGAGGTATCAGATAGAGAGAAGCTTGCAATGATTCCTAGAAGAGTAGGGTTTAACAGAATCTGCAGTAATAGCCCTATAACACACAGAATAGTTTTGCATAAGATTTTTCTTATAATAATTTTCGCTGAGGGGTAAGGCATAACATTAAATGACAGTTTTGGTTCCATAAGAGTCAAAACTGAAAGATTTGAAATACTGGTCTGTCATGGAATGCCAGGACGAGGAGAATAGGCAGAGAGGGGTGTTCCCCAAATGGCCACTCTTTTATAATTCTGTCTTCCTTGAGCTGATTTTTGGGAGGAACCATTGGGTAACAGACAGTCCAGGATTATGCTTTCTGCTCAGGGTCCAGATAGAGTATTGGGCATTTGTATGCTTTGGAAAACACACGTACAAGATGATGGTTAGGTGGATATTCTTTTGAAAATAACATAATATTTTGACATAGATGAACATTTACCCACTTGACATCATTATATAAAGGGCAACCAAAAAAGTTACTTAGAGTTTTCCTTAGAAGCAACTTTGAATTTTCTTTGGCAATTGAAGAGTTTGGGTTTTTGGTTTTTTTTTTTTTCATCCCATAGCTTCATTTTTTTTTTTAATTTTTTTTTCAACGTTTATTTATTTTTGGGACAGAGAGAGACAGAGCATGAACGGGGGAGGGGCAGAGAGAGAGGGAGACACAGAATCAGAAACAGGCTCCAGGCTCTGAGCCATCAGCCCAGAGCCTGACGCGGGGCTCGAACTCACAGACCGCGAGATCGTGACCTGGCTGAAGTCGGATGCTTAACCGACTGCGCCACCCAGGCGCCCCGATAGCTTCATTTTCTATGCAGTCTTCTTTACTCTATGATCTATTGTAAAGTTGACATTCTGCACATTTGCCACTTTTTCCAGTACATTTATACTTTATATAGAGAGTTTTTAGGAGATGTAAAAATGTTCACTAGTGAAAAATTAGTAACTAATTGAAGGATTTTCCAATAATCCATATAGGGAGTATTTAAATACTAGCAAAAAAAGGAAAAAAAAAGAAATTTAGCAGAATGAGTGAATAAAGCCTTCTTTGTGTAGGTGTATCTATTCATTCATGGTTGTTGTACCCACTGTAATGTCAGCAAAAGCCCCTGTGCATCCTTAATCTAATGGAAACCTCTGTCATTGATGGTAGAAAGCCATAATTGGGTTTGGGGAAGCAGAGCTGTCCTTGGGCAGAGCTGTCTCAGAATAAACCCCAGCAGTGTGCTTTTCTCAACAAGAAAAGCAAGAATTCAGTAACTTACCCTCTGACCAGGATGAGATGATGATAAGATGCAAATTGTAAATCTAAAAGTTGCTTTGAGTTCAATGTATTTTTAGAGCTATGCTACTTCAAGTTCACTATGACAGCTTATCGGGAGAGGCCATTATTCAGAAGTCTGATAGAGACTTTAAATGAAGTGGAATCTTAGCAGCTATGCCAATTTCTTTATCATGATGGGGAAAGATTCCATTGGAAAATGCACTGTGATAAATGCGGCAAAGGCTGTTTGCTCTTAAAACAATAAGAAATCCCATCTGTAAGTGTATAGTAGTATCTGCTTTAAAAGAAATTCAGACTAGAGAATACACAAAGCATTACATATTTGCTGAATTCTAGTGAGTAGAAAACATGATTAATTTATATGTCGTTATTGTATTTTCCAGAAATTGTGCATCTTTGACAGTTTTGGAACCCTAGTGTTTGCAGTATTTATGGGAGTATGGGGTAAGTTATTTTCCTTTTTTTTTCCAGTTTACTTTTACATCTTAACATTAAAAAAAACAAACCTGAGATCATATAGGCATCTAATTTCATAGCATTTCACAGTTTTATATAAGCTATCAAAGTAACCTACTTTTAGGACCTTGGATTCCCCAAGCTTCAGCTCCCTTAGAGCTCCATTTACAACTCTAAAGACCGTGGGGCGCCTGGGTGGCGCAATTGGTTGAGCGTCCGACTTCAGCTCAGGTCACGATCTCACGGCCCGTGAGTTCGAGCCCCGCGTCGGGCTCTGGGCTGATGGCTCAGAGCCTGGAGCCTGCTTCCGATTCTGTGTCTCCCTCTCTCTCTGCCCCTTCCCCGTTCATGCTCTGTCTCTTTCTGTCTCAAAAATAAATAAATGTTAAAAAAAAATTAAAAAAAAAAAAAAACAACTCTAAAGACCAATGTATGAATTACTGCATAAAAAACTGCTTGAAAATATGGTTACTTAAAACACGCATTTATTATTTCTCATGATTCTCTACGTCAGCTGGGATGTTCTCCAGTCACATGCTGGCTCAGCTGATATCTGCAGTAAGCTAGCAGCTCTGCTGGGGTAGATGGTCTGGCAGTTGCCAGTCTGGTTTGGTCTATGGGGCTCAGCTGGGCTGGCTAGTCTTGATCTACATGGTGTCTCATCCTCCAGTGAGGGTTCTTCACATGGTGGTTTTAGGGTTCCAAAGAGAAGCAAGAGAGGGCAAACCCCAATACATAGACATTTTTTGAGTCTGTTGTTGCATCCAGTTTGTGAATGTCCCATCAGCCAAAGTAGGTCATGGCCAAGCCAACAAAAATGTGAGGAGTTCAGAGGACTGACTGTCCAAGGACTTGGATACAGGGAGACATGGTTCATTGGGAGCTATTATTGTAATAGTCCCCATAGCTGTGATCCACCCTGACTTTCATGGGGTTGGGGTTTTGGGGGAAGCCACAACACAGAGATTACAGGTAAGCTTTCTTCTTTATACTCTTTTATATGAGTGAGTATTTAATAAGTATATGTTACTATTATAATAGTAAATAATAATAATAAACTATTTAATAAATATAGTCCTAAAGAATATAATTCTTCTGTAGGTGCTTTAACACTATAGTTGTATTATTTACTTTGAATAGCATCATTAATATAATGAGGCAATTACCATTTTCTTTAAATGCAGACATTTAAATGTTTAATTGACATAAATGTTCTACCATAGAAGAAAAAAATTCCATTTCACAGACAAATGTGCTTCCAGTTTTGTGTAAGTCAAGGGGGAGCTAGAGCTCAGGTTATATAGATAGCTGGGAGAGGAACATGACTCGGGTCTCTTAGTCTTGAGAAGACGACACATGAACACATGCAGCTCACGAAACAGTTCTTCCTCAGTGTCCTCGAGAGCGTTTCGCTTTCACAGTGGTTATGCCTATTAGAAGTCACCAAATGGATCCCAGAACAGATGATCCAATAGTTCCGGGCACTGTTTACAGATTAGTTGCCGCTCCTGGGGAAAGTAAACTATAAGATGGCCAAACTTACCTACAAAGTTATTGTCCTGCAGACATTTACCTATGTTTTGGCTACAGACCAAACACTAGCTAATATTTGACACATAAAATAAAGATCAAATTTGTGCATTAAGATCCTCTTTACCCCTCCATTGTAAAATATATTTCTTTTGGGGCACCTGGATGGCTCAGTTGGTTAAGCGTCTGACTTCGGCTCAGGTCATGATCTCGTGGTCTGTGAGTTGGAGCCGTGCGTCAGGCTCTATGCTGGCAGCTCGGAGCCTGGAGCCTGCTTCAGACTCTGTGTCTCAGTCTCTCAGCCTCTCCCTGCTCATGCTCTGTCTCTCTCTCCCTCTCTCTCAAAAATAAATAAATGCTAAAAAAATAAGTTTTTTTAAATATGTCACTTTTATCCTCCCCCTAGTAAGAGCAGAGGTACCGAACACCTGGGTGATGGTCCTTTTAACAAACCAGCACTGATTTGTAAAGTATAAAATTCTGACACATCTGTTGAACTCCATAGATATCCTAATGCATGTTGACAGCCCTAATTTAGAAATACATTGTAAATAAAGCAAAAATTTATAAATTAATCTTGGCACTGCAAAGATAAACCTCAAATTTCCTAGCTGACTTTGCTTTCTGTGACCATCAACTCCACCATGTTTGTAGAACTGACTTAAGCATATTCAGCTGACTTTATTTCATCAGATTTTAGGATGCAGAAAACATTTCAACACTGCTTGTAGCAGCATATGTGCATCTTTAAGGATATGTATGTATGATGAAGTCTTTATTTTTAAAGTGTATCATATTGCTTTTCCTGTTACCTCTGCCCTTATGATAACCACTGCTGTGAACCTTGTTACAGGAAATCAGAAATTGCAGAACCAAAGAGGCAGGAGGACCATGTGAAGTCTTTTATATCACTACCATTCATATTCCTCTAGCATCTCTTGTGTGCCCAGGTCTATTAGAGTATTGTTAGTAGTTTTGGCTCCCTCAGAATTCTAAAAGTTGAGGGCTGTAAGCCTTTTGTAGTAAATGTAGCCCCAACCATATACTTACCTGAAAAACGTCCACCCTTTTAGGCCAAGCCAGCCCACCCGTTCATACTGACTTGGAGTCCTAAACCCATGGCGGAAGTACCAGTTGCTAACATATCCGCTCCTCCTCATTCCTTATTGCCCCTTACCTCCTTCCATTGGATTCTCCCTGGCTCCAGGCTCTTGGCTGCATGGCTGCATGGCTGTAGTTTTTAATTTTCACCTTGGAGTCTTGGGCTGGGCCTAGTGATGTCCAGAAAAACACCAGACACTTGGCTTATTGGGGGGCTGGGGAGTCAGGAAGGCATTATCCTAACCTGCTACACTTGGGGATCAGGAAACAGCTATAGCCAGTTAGTTCGAGAACTCACTCTACTGTTCCCACTGCATCCACACCAGCACAATAATGCCGCTCCTGCAGCCATCTCTGCCTCCATTCAACTCCGTTTCGGATTTAAGTGACACATAAATGCATCTGATGGGCATTTTATAAAATCATATCAGGAACCCCAGCTGCAAGAAAGTCTGAAGCCATGTGGGTTTTTTTTTTTTAATTTTTTTTTTAACGTTTTATTTATTTTTGAGACAGAGAGAGACAGAGCATGAACGGGGGAGGGGCAGAGAGAGGGGGAGACACAGAATGGAAGCAGGCTCCAGGCTCTGAGCCATCAGCCCAGAGCCCGACGCGGGGCTCGAACTCACGGACCGCGAGATCGTGACCTGAGCTGAAGTCGGACGCTCAACTGACTGAGCCACCCAGGCGCCCCTGAAGCCATGTGGTTTTTAATCTAGTCTTAGTTAGGAAGTTGGAATAGAGGCTGAGCAAAGCTCATCTATCTTAATACCTTTGTGAGTAAAGAGGTCTAACTCATTTCAAGGCCTCATAAAATATCCCTGCTCTCCAGCAGTAAACGTCTAGTGACTAGAACACTACCACGTGCTACAGTGTACCCCTTGTCCTTGGACACCGCTGGATGGCACCACCAGTGCTGTATATGGCTCTCTTCTTCATGTGATGCATACTTTCTTTAGATGTAGTAATACCTTGATTAAGAGGACAAGCTGTTCTTGCTTCCCAAGGTCCTAGGCAGCCTTCCCTCTTCTCCATTACATGTCGATGTAAGAGCCCTGTGTCTCTCTAATCAATAAGTGCCTCATGGTGTGTGGTTTGCCAGAGAACATAAGTGCAGTGCTCCCCACCAGAGGAAGAGCGATCCAAAGACACAGGACAGGAAATTCCTTTCTGACATCATGCACAGTCACCCGAGGCCCTGGTGCTTTGGGCTCCCCAGCAATGTGCATCGGCAGTGCTGTGGCCCATGAGCAGTCTAAAACCTTGAGTGGTTATTATACGTTAACAATGTCTCCATGGACCCTGAGAACTAATGCCCAAGGGTTTTGTAGACTTCACCCTCCAATGTCCCGCCTAGCTAAGGAGCAGGCAGCTTGAGGCAATACCACATGGTGAAGAAGCAGAGCTTGGGTTCTGGAGCCAAGAATGCCTGGGTTTGATTCCTGCCTCCAAAACTGTAACCTCGGGCAAGTATTTTAACCTTTCTGTGCCTCTCTCTCTTTGTGTCTAAAATGAGGAGAGTGATAGTTACCGTAGAGGGGTGTGAGGGCTTTTACCTATGTCATTAAGTTCATAACAGCCCTGTGAGGTAGGTCTTCTTGCCCCCCTCCCATTTTACAGAAAGGGAAGGGGGGGGGGCTCAGAAAGTTGGAACATTTTGACCAGGAGTCACACATCTGATAATTGTCAGAACCAGAATTTGAACTTGATTCCAACATCTGGGTTATTTCTACTCTCACTCATCGTACTGGAAAATTGGTAAAGTTAAAACAAACACCGCTGGGAGGTGAGTGCTTTCCCGATTTCGGTTGTCTTCACCACTGGGGAGTGCTCAGTTCATGCCACTAGCAGCCACTTCCCAGGGCCTCCTTCGTTATCTCTGGCTGCCCACCTGAGATCTGCAGGATGTCAGGCCAGCTTCTCTCTGCTCTCCACTCTGGCGATTCTCAACTCTGACTGATGTTAGACCTTTGAGACAAAACAAAACACAGTGTTCATGCCCCTATTCTAGTCCAATATAATCAGAAACTCAGGGATGGTGCCTAGGCTCACTGTTGTTTTTTTAAAGCTCCCAAGTACTTCTCATGTGCAGCCAGGATGAGACCCACCCCTCTACACCTCATTTAGTGATCTCATCCATGCCTGGCCTCAGTTACTACTATAAAAAGTATCCGGTTCAGGGGCACCTGGGTGGCTCAGTCAGTTAAGCATCTGACTCTTGATTTCAGCTAAAGTCATGATCCCATGGTTCGTGAGTTTGAGTCCTTCATCAGGCTCTGTGCTGACAGTGTGGAGTCTGCTTAGGAGTCTCTCTCTCTCCCTCTCCCTCTCCCTGCTCACGTTCTCTCTCTTTCAAAATAAATAAAATTAAAAAAAAAAAAAAGTTCCTGGCATATCTTAGGTCTTTCTCCTAAGTTGTAGACTTTTACATACCTACTAGACATCTTTTCTGTGGCCCAGAGGCACCTGGTTAGAACCAAACCTGTTGCCTTCTTGGACTCACTCCTCTTATAGCCCTTCACATTGTGGGGTATGGCACTAGAATTTAGGACATTGCCCAAGCCAGAAACATGGCTGGCATCCTAGACCTCTTCCTTCCCTTTACATACCTGCATTTTTCCAACCATTCTTCCTGCCAAATGTGCTGTCTTCTCTCACCTCCCCACCTAAGCAATCAGGTCTCCCTGCCTCTAGTCTCCAGACCACCTGCAATATCCCCTCTTCCTTTAAGTTACAACCTGAACTTCTTTCAAGTCATAGACTCCTTTGTGATGTGCCCCGGCGATCTCTCCACTGGCTGCCCCAACCTTCCTCATTATACCTTGCACTCACTTCCGGGATATTTGCAGTTTCTGGAAAGTATCTGAGTCTCTGGCTTCCTTGCCTGTGTATGCACAGCTCCCAGGGGAGATGACTTTAATATCCAACCTTCACCTGATCGAATCCAAGTCGGTCATCTCAGAGTGGCTGTAGTGGCCCCTTCTCTGGGAGAGCCTCGGCTACTCGTTGGTCACTCACCCAGAGCCACCTGTGTTTTTATCCTGACCCCCCCCCCCCCCCGCCCTGCTAGTCTCTGATAACTATCATTTCACCATCATTCCTACACACCTAGGAGCTCCTTGAAGCACAGCTTGTGTCTTATTTCTCTTTATTCTCCACACATAAAAATACTTGTGTGTGGAACAGTGGTAAATCCAGTATTTCTATATAGGAAGAGCTTAGGGGTACCAGTCTGATTGAAAGAAGGACACCTGGGTGGCTCAGTCGGTTGAGTGTCTTGACTTCGGCTCAGGTCATGATCTCATGGTTCATGAGTTCGAGCCCTGCATCGGGCTCTGTGCTAACAGCTGAGAGCCTGGAACCTGCTTCTGATTCTGTGTCTCCCTCTCTCTCTGCCCCTCCCCTGTTTCTCTCTCTCTCTCTCTCTCTCTCTCTCTCTCTCTCTCTCTCTCTCTCTCAAAGAATAAACATTTAAAAAAATTTTATAAAAAAGAAAGAAGGGTCTATGGGATTTACCCTGAAACTGTATTTTCAATCAACATTTAATGTTGTTTTTATTTAGTATTTTAAGTTTCAGGTCTTAAAAGATAGTAAAGAGTTCTAAAAATTATTTCATATTTCACACAAGATTGAGAAAAGCATCATTTTTTGCATATTTAAGAATATTGTTTTAATCCGGGGTGGCTTGGGTGGTGGTAAATAGAGATTTAGGGACTACTAAAGTTTCCCCCCCACCAGGCTCTTAGGAAAGAAGAGAGGGAAAGGGATGTAGGGAAGAACAGGCTGAAGGATGGATGGACCATAAACTGTTTTTGAATTATGGCAGTTATTTGTGTTTTTTAGTTGGCAACAGCATGCTGGTAGCAGATGTTCTAGCGTTAGACACACTCACGTGCCTTCTGACCATCGTGGTGTTGTTACCTTTCCAGTGGCTATAGTCTGTTTTCACAAGCTGAGTAAATTATCAACATCATCTTTAAAAAAAAAAGTAACTTGTTCTTCTCTTCTAAATCATAGTATCACCTACTAGATTAGGTTTTATTGACCGTGTACAAAAGTGTTATGGGTAATTACAATGATTAATAATTCAGGACAGCTTTGTTGACGGTCCCCATGCTCCTCTTCTCTCTCTGTTAGTAACCTTGTTTCTGGAGTTTTGGAAGCGGCGCCAGGCAGAACTGGAGTACGAATGGGACACTGTTGAGTTACAGCAGGAGGAGCAAGCCCGGCCAGAATATGAGGCCCGGTGCACCCACGTGGTGATCAACGAGATCACTCAGGTAAAGTGGACCTTAGGTCGATGCACTCCAGCCTGTTTATTACAGCAGTTCTCAGCTTTGGTGGCATATTGTAATCACCTGGGTACCTTAAAAAATACCGATGCCCGGAACCCATCACTGCGTGCCCTGATGGTACTTGGTGGCCTGGGGTGTGTTCCAGGCACAGGGATTTTTTTAAAGCTTCCCTGGTGATTCTAATGTGCAGCCAAGCCAAAGAAGTATCGCTTAGAACAGTGGACATGGGAGATAAATGTGACCCTTCTTTGTTGTTACCTTTCCCGTGGCTATAGTCTGTTTCCACAAGTTGAGTAAATTATCAGCATCCTCTTTAAAAAAAAAAAAAAGTAACTTGTTTTTCTCTTTTAAATCGTAGTATCACCTACTAGATTAGGTTTTATTGACCTAATCTAAAGTAAAAGTGGGGGGAAAAAATTAGACCCTGACTTAAAATGTAGAAGAAAAGATGCATTGGTTTGTGTCCTTTCATTCCGGTGAAAAATGCAGAAAAGAAAAATCAGACTCCACAAGCTCGTTGTATAGGGAAGGATGCATTGGATTTTTTGGTTGATTCTCAGTTTTTCACATGCACCTTCATTATTACAGCCCCTTTTTCATCCTAGACCAGCCACCCTTTGTGCTGCTCTAAAGCCTCAGCCACTGCTCCACCTTCTGGTTGGGACGCACGCGAGACTGTGCGGCTGTCATCCTCAAGTTGTAGAAAGACTAGAGGAAGAAGGGAAACAGTTGTTGAAGTCCAACTATGTTTAGGCCTGTGCTAGGCATTTTATATAATTGGAAAGGTAAATTCCTTCTGCTACTGCAAAAATAAAAATAAAACAAAGCTATACCTCTCGGTAGAAACATTCCAAAGCCAGTGAAAGATAATTTTTGAGTCATCTGCATTAGTGCTCTTTTCCATCAACACAGAAAATTTAGAGCTGATTGTTCTTGCAGTCATCAGCATAAGGACAGTCAGTTCTGAGTACGAATAATTCTTGGAAAGAAAATGCTTTTAACAAGAGCATCTGAAAATGTCCCCAAGTATAGATTTTATAAATTGAATCAGAGATTTACAGAAGGCCGACACTGAAAGGGACTGGAGGGAGCAGTTCAACCTCCTCATTTTATAAATGGAAAAAAAATGAGGTTCAGTTATCAACAGAAGGTGACGTTTGTCTTTTACAACATAACAAGCTTCCAGCGATTCCCATTTTGTATAGTTCTCACTGTTTACTATGGAAGAGGATGGGGTCAAACCATGTGCTGTCGAAGGACAGCACATTCAGAAATGAAGGCAGAAACTTACATAAAATTAGATGTTGAAAACACCTTTTAAATACTAGGGTAGAAAAAGCTTATAATATTGGCAACAGAAAAGGTGCTGAAGAAAGACAATTTGGTAATTTAAAATTGCCAACGAATAAGTTAAATTTCCGTTGAAACATAGCTTGTTAAAAAATTAAAGATGAAGGTTCATTTTTCTTTATCTTTTTTCCTCATTTTACTTCCATTGCTAATGCATACTCAATTAGGCTGTAGTGTGGTAATGAAGTCTTGGGAATGAGACTGCAAATCTAAACAGCAACTTACTAGCCGAATGATCTTCGACAAATTATTTAACTTCTCTGTGCCATAGCTTCCTCTATAAAACGGGATTGATAGAGTTGCTTCCTCACGCGGTTGTGGTTAGGATTAACTGAGTTAATGTGCAGAACCTACTTAGAATAGTACCTGGCCTAGAGTAAATGTAAGTATTTGTGGCTACTATTATACTATAGCCACTCTTACAATCCAGATAAATCTTGAGAAGTACTGATCTCGTCTTAAAAATTAAATATATTCTTATGAGTTATGGAAACTCTTAAAATTCATAGCTATGCCAAATCAATATATAAAGCTCAACCAAGAAACACATAGTAGGTACCTAGTATTTGCAGACACCGTGGAACTCACTGTCCTGCGTGGGCTCTGTGCCGTCATTGCCACCATTTCTAGAATCTGAGACAAGCTCAGGAATGTAGTTTACAGCTTAGCGTTGTCAGATAGACTCCTGAGCTGAGATCACAGCAGACAAACGGTTCATTGTTCATGCTCACATTTTCAAAAACCATTAAAATGAGCACGTACTTGTTATGCGTATGTTTGAAATCAACAACAACAGCAAAATGCAGTTATGAGTAAGGAGGCTGTTTGAAAACTAATTTTTACAAAAATTAAGCTTAGGATTTAGAGACCAATCAGGACAAAAATCATTTCACCAGAGTATACCTTTGATTGACTAAACTTTTTTTTTTTTTTTTTTTTTTAGGAAGAAGAGCGTGTGCCCTTCACTACCTGGGGAAAATGTATCCGTATAACCCTCTGTGCAAGTGCTGTCTTATTCTGGGTAAATCAGTCACAGACTTTTTAATATCTAATTTTAAATATCCTGGAAACTGAAGGCGCACTGGAAACTGGTAGTCTGATAGAAGTGTTTCCAGAGAACCACTCAGCCACCATGTGGAACAACTCTCAATATCTATCTGCTCACAGTGGTTCTTTCAGTTCCTTCCACCTCATGTGTTTAGATCAGATCAATGGTTCTGGATTTTCCATTTTCTGGTGAAGAGACCAAATGGGAGGCATTAAGAATTCTAAAAATTTCCAACAGTAATAGCTAAAATAAAATGTCTAGGAATAGCCTTAAAAGGATAATAGGAATTATCAGAGAAAATGTAAAAGCTACTGAGAGATACAAAAGAAGACTTAAACAAATTATTGTAGATAAAAAGATAATATACCTAGATTATCAGGACTTTTGAAATTAATTTGGGGTTTATTATTAATAAAGTCATATTAGTAATATAATAATTAGTAATATATCGAGAATTTTACTGGCTCAAAAATAGCCGAATTAGAAAATAGGACATGAAGCCCAGATATGGGACCTCCTATCGTTAACAATACACAACAAGGGAGGCATTATAAATCAGTGGGATAAGTAAAGATTATTTAATAAATGGTGACAGAACACTTGTTAGCTACTTAGGAGAGAAAGATGGAAACCATACTATTAACATATATTGTAATTCCAGAAACAATCAAAAAGTAACACCATAAACTAGAAATAAATATTGGTGAATATGTAATCTCTAGATATAAAAAGACTTTCTAAACATAACAGCAATGGAAGAAGTTTCAGAGGAAAATATTTAAAGATTTCCACACATCCGGGCACCTTGGTGGCTCAGTCAGTTAAGCATCCTGTTTTGGCTCAGGTCATGATCTCATGGTCCATGAGTTTGAGCCCCATATCAGGCACTGTGCTGACAGCCTGCTTCTGATTCTCTCCCTCTCTCTCTGCTTCTCTCCCACTTGCACTTGCTCTCTCTCTCAAAAAAATAAATAAATAAACATTAAAAAAAAAAACCTTTAAAGATTTCCACACATCAGAAGTGTTCTAAGCTTAAAACGACAGAAGAAATTGTTGTTAACTAATAGGGCAAAGGTTTACTGCATTCAATACATAAGAAGTCCAGATCACTTGTAAGATAGCACCAAAGATCTCAAGAGCTAAGGAGGCAGAGAACATGAATACCCTTTCACAAAAGAAAAACACCTGGCAACTGTCAAGCCTCAATCCTAATTAAATCAGTGCACACTAAAATGAGATACAGTGTTTCACCTATCAAGTGATAAGGTTCAGTGTTTGTGAGGATGAAGTGCAGTCATCAGCTGCTCTCATACCTAAGCTATGAAAATTTTAAGCTGCTTCTGGCCTTCTTAGCAGTATGACAGTAAGTATCAAGAGTCAAAAATATTCATGTGCTTTAATCCACAATTCAGCATGTAAAAATTTTTAATCAGGAACTCTTTCAAAATGGTAAGTTAGTAAAGATTAGTTACATACAGATTTATTACAATATATATATATATATTTATTTATATACATTATTAGCCAGTAAAATCTTGGACTGCGAGTAACTTGTTCTGCAAGTGTTCCACAAGATGAGCATACATTTCTAACTTTAACTTGATAAACGAGGGATGTCTTGCATTATGAGTAGAACGTGATGCCAAACATCACATGATCACAACTGAGCCAATGGTTCTTGAAATTCGCTTCGATATGCAAGTGCTTTGAATTACAGGCACGTTTCTGGAACAAACTATGCTCTCAGACCAAGGTTTTACTGTGTATATATAAAATCTGAGCCAAAATACTCTACTTCTAATCCTTCATACAGTAGAATATAGTGCGGCCATAAGAAAGTATGTCCATAAAAATATTTGACAACATGTGAAAATGTTATGGTTATGATAGGTTTAAGGAAAATACATAAAATAGTTTTTAATATGCAAACAATGCATAGTTCTGAAGGAATTATGCCTGTATATAGTTAGTAGATACATTTTTTCTGTTTCTTTTATTCCTTTATTTAAAAAAAATTTTAATGTTTGTTTATTTATTTTGAGATAGAATGCATGTGTGGGAGGGGCAGAGAGAGAGGGAGAGAGAGAATCCAAAGCAGATTCCACACTGTCAGCACAGAGCCCAATGTGAGGCTCGAACTCACAAAACTGTGAGATCATGACCTGGGCCAACCAAGATCAAGAGTCCGGTGCTTAACCAACTGAGCCACCCAGGTGCCCCTATAGTTAGGAGTCTTTCAATTATAGGTGACAGAAAATCAATCTCCAGTTAGTATAAACAACAATGATGACAACAAAATGAACCAATAAATGGTTCCTGTAACTAAAAATCTCGGGTCTGAGGTATGACTTCCATTAAGGATAGATACTGCAGCCCAGATGACATCAAGGGCTGTGTTTTGTTCTGTCATCATTCTCTGTTCACTGGTCTCCTGGCTTGGTGGGTGTAGGCACTACCTTATAGTCTCAAAATGGCCGCAAGATTCCAGATCTCACATCCCATTCAAAACAAGAGAGGTCTCTGTTAGCAGTTTCCTTTATTGACAAGCAAGCTTCTCTTTCCCATGGACACTAGCAGATCTCTCCTCACATCTCACTGAACTTTATTAAGATATTTCTCAATCCTTGAATCACTTGCTGAGGCCAATAGGATGAGACACCTATTTGCCTCAAACCAATCAGGATCTACCTGTAAACCCTAGGGGAGGAGGGGGTCAATCCAGCCCAAGCCATAGGACTGAAAATGGAGGAGAGATTATTCTCTCAAAGCACAATCTGGGTCTGCTTGTCAGTCTGGGAACAGATTCAGGGCAGCAAACACAACCAGTGTCCACTATAGAGTAATTTCAAATATTCCCTAATAAGCATATATTGAAGTTATAGCCAGAAAGATTTGTAAGGAACTTAAGAATGAAGATTCATAAGGACTTCCTTCTATGAAGAAGTACTGAACCTGTCAAGTACCCTGAAGAAGTATGAAAACTTACCAAGTTTATAAAAGCTCTGAAAAGAATGAGAATTCATTTCATAAACCATGTAGGAAGCAGTGCCACGTAGAGTTTAGTGTGACTCCAGAGTCTTGGAGTAACTCCGTTCTTTTCACTTATTAGTTGCTTAATTTGGGTCAAAGTCTTATTCTCTGGGTCTCTTTTTCTTTGTAAAAGATACAATACTACTTACCTCACAGGGCTGTTGAGGATTTTAAAAATATGTGCTGAGTTGAATAGTAAAATTAAAAATCTCAGCCATTATAATTAATAATTTAAAAATTATTATGGAGATCTTTTAATTTTTTTAATTAATTTTTTTTTTTTTTTGAGAGAGAGAGCAAGAGAATCCCAAGCAGGCTCCGCACTGTCCGCACAGACCCCAATGCAGGGCTTAAACCCACAAACCGTGACATCATGACCTGTGACAAAGTCAGGAGTCAGACACTTAACCGACCGAGCCACCCAGGCACCCCTATGGAGATATATATTTTTTAAATATATACCATTTAGGGGCGTCTGAGTGGTTCCGTTGGTTGAGCAGCCAATGTTAATTTCAACTCAGGTCATGATCCAGGGTCATGGGATGGAGCCCCATGTCGGGCTCCGTGCTCAGAATGGAACCTGCTTGGCATTCTCTCTCTCTCTCTCTCTCTCTCTCTCTCTCTCTCTCTCTCTCAAAAAATAAAGTAAAATATATACACTTTAAATGGCCCGCATTTGTTGTTCTCAGAGAGGAAGACTGGATATACCTTCTCTAATACATTTTCTTCAGCCTTGGCGAATTTTCACATATACTCACACACATAAACATGTCATTCCTTTCACAAGCATTAAACCCTAACTGTAAGAAAGGAGATAATGAGCAAAATTATTGGAGGAAATATAATGCCTTCTTTACAAACTTTAAAAGTAAGAAAAACATCTTGTTAACACTTCAGCCTCCATAACCACAGCTCACATGTATATAGTACTTTTCGTTTGCCTGGGCTTCGTGTTCTAAGTGTTTTTACCTGGAGTAATTCATTAAATCCTCACAACAGTCCTGTAAGTTAGTTCCCATTAGGATCCTTCATTACGTGGGCAAAGAAGTTGAAGCCCCAAAGGTTAAGTGATTTGCACAAGGTCCCACAACTAGAGGCATATCTGGGATTTGAATGCAGGAACCCGGTTCCAGGACCCTGCCTGTTAATCACTCCCTTTACTGCTCTCCACAGGTGAAAACCAGCCTCTCTCTGTTGCTGTAAACAACAGGGCAGGTTTTACTTGGCCCTGAAATTCACATTTTTTGTAGCTTTTGTCTCTGGTAACAGTCTTCACAAGCAGTCAGACACATCGAGTACATGCTTTGGAGTAAGTCCAAGAAAGTAGATGTAGGGAAAACAGTTTAAACATGGAACCTTTAATGTGCATTACCCAGTGGCCGGAGAAAACGTGCCTAGGGAGGAAGCGACATCCTACCAACCGTGTACAAACCGTGCTTCAAACCCCCTCACTGACACTGATCTATGCAGTCAAAAACAACAGATGAGTGAATTGAATCTTGTGCAAAAGCAGGTAGGAATAACTGCCAGTTTCAGATCTTAAGATCCAAGGGGAGAAGTGTGTGAAGCTTTCATCAGCAGATACCTGTGGCCATTTCCACGTTTCCTCAGGGCACCTCTGCAGGCTACCCATCCTGTTCAGAATCTCACCTCCTGCAGGTGACCAAGACAACAGGTAGCACCTGCTGACCCTTGAACCAGGTGATCTGTTCTCTGCTGGAAGGAAACCTATCCCCTTCATGGATTATAACTGAGCAAAATCTTGAATGCATATCCTAAAGAATATCACTTCAGGATATCCCATCACCCATCACTTCACACGTGCACCTTGTCCATTTGAGCATGGGGTTATTTTTTAAGTGTAAACACTATTAGTGAAGTAATAGTGCTGTGTAATTAGTGAAGTGCTGTCTTTATTGTGCTTCCAGATCCTATTGATCATCGCCTCAGTTATTGGGATCATTGTCTACAGGCTCTCAGTGTTCATTGTATTTTCTGCAAAACTTCCCAAGAACTTTAATGGGACAGATCCAATCCAGAAGTACCTGACTCCACAGACGGCCACGTCTATCACTGCTTCCCTCATCAGCTTTATCATCATCATGATTTTGAACACCATATATGAAAAAGTAGCAATCATGATTACTAATTTTGGTAAGGTCCTATTATAGCTTAGGTCATTTCTAAGACATTTTTGGAACCTGGTGAGAAATAGAGACTGTCTCTTTTAGGCATTTCAATTTCCATATGTTACAAATTTTAGAAAATTTCAAGTGTAAACATATTTTATCTAACCTGTGTGGGAAATGAATTATCTACAGCTTTGCATTAGTAAAAGGGACAAAGCAAAGACAATCATTATAATGTCCAAGCTCTGTGTAAACAGATCAGTGCTGAATAATATTTTCAATTACATTAGATCACGTACCCTATTGTTGAAAGTAAATAGTCTCTTTATTACAAATAAGTGGAATAGGGTCATGGTTCCAGTGGCAAATATGCTCCTTTTTTGCTGAGAGGACAAGTAATCACAGTGTTGTGTGGCTTCCCCCCATGCTGTTCATATTAATATAGCTCTGTTCTCATCAGCTCCAGCTTTTGTAATAAATGTTTCTCTCTCTCTCTGGCTTGTATCCCAGGCAGCTGCTTCCTGGCCAGAGTTAAGCGCTCCCCACATGCTGCATATGCCTGGGTCATTCTCCGAATGGTCTGCTCAGTGGTCATCTTCTGAAAATGATCAGACTGATTTAAATTCTCAACTAGGAGGATGACCTGCTTCCTCTTCCCCAAATTCTCGTAACAAGTTCCCCCTTGTTTTGTTTGTTGTTTCAACAGTCCTACCTTATTGCAATTCAGGAAGACAAGAATATCATTTAGCAGGCTGTTCAAAAATAATTTTTTGTCCACTCAGACCTGAGAGAGAACAGCCTTTGCCCATTTGAAAACATTGGGCTTGTAAATTTTAAGGAACCCTTGAAGATTTTTGCCATGTGGGATATTGCATTCTTGGGGGAGGGGGCGGACTCTTGTAACAATGTGTGAACTTAACACAGCAGCTATATTAAGGAATTTAGAACAGCTTAAATGAAAACAGTGTGAATTGTATTTTTTTAACATGTTAACTCATGTATCCGTGTCTTCGATTAGGGTCTCAAAGCTGTTCACAATTCTAAAATCTTGCCTTTATTTAACTACAGAACTCCCAAGGACCCAGACTGATTATGAGAACAGCCTGACCATGAAGATGTTCTTATTCCAGTTTGTCAACTACTATTCTTCATGTTTCTACATCGCATTCTTTAAGGGCAAATTTGTAGGTTATCCAGGAGACCCAGTCTATTGGCTGGGAAAATACAGAAATGAAGAGGTATGAGTATAGAACTGCAATCTCTCAACCATTTAAGCTGCTTTGTGTTTTCTCCCAGTTGCCCAGTGAAGAGTTTCTTCACCGTATGTTCTTCAGATTCTTTTTGCCTCAGCAGAATAAATATCAGAAAAAAATAAAATTAATCCTTCTCGGTTTCACGTTAGACCCATGTAAAATTTAAATGATATTTTCTTTTTAATATTCCAGTGTGACCCAGGTGGCTGTCTCCTTGAACTGACGACACAGCTGACAATAATCATGGGAGGAAAAGCAATCTGGAATAACATACAAGAGGTGTTACTTCCGTGAGTATTAAGTCGTATAATCTTGGGGATATGATAGGGGATGGGAGAGCCCACTCATCCAAATCATTTGCCTATGTGTTCACACAGCTGCATGCCTACCTCTAAAATGGAGTAAACTCTATTTAGTAAAAGTCTCCAGACAAGATGGTCCAACCAACGGTGTGAACGTATCCAGTGTTTAATAATTATGTTTTTAAAAAACCTACTTCTCTCGGGGCGCCTGGGTGGCTCAGTCGGTTAAGCGTCCGACTTCAGCCAGGTCACGATCTCGCGGTCCGTGAGTTCGAGCCCCGCGTCGGGCTCTAGGCTGATGGCTCGGAGCCTGGAGCCTGTTTCGGATTCTGTGTCTCCCTCTCTCTCTGCCCCTCCCCCATTCATGCTCTGTCTCTCTCTGTCCCAAAAATAAATAAACGTTGAAAAAAAAAATATTTAAAAAAAAAAAAAAAAACTACTTCTCTCTGTTTAACTTAAATCTCCATCTGCTACACTTTATGCGTATTAGCCCATTGTTGGTAGCTGACTGATCCCAGTCCATGGAGAGTTGGCCTTTTTTGAGACTGTGAACTATTTCCCTCACTTCTCAGGACTTTCTCCTCCCTTTATAGGATGGTTTAAAAAAATCAACAGTTGTGATTTGTTGAGTTCCTAGTGTGTGCCAGCCACTTGTATTAAGTGCTTTGTAGATCTCTCTCATTTAATTTTTCAAACAATTCTTATTTTTATCTCCCTTATGCAAATGAAGAGTCTTTGGCTTAAAGAGGTTAAATGATTTATCCACATTTGCCTTGTCCATAAGAGGCTACTGTGGGATTCAAATCCAAGATCCTAGGACTCCAAATCCATGCGCTTTCAAGAAGAGTGGTTCTCTTGTGGTCCTAAGGCACCAGGATTACATAATGTTTTAAGAGATAATCATCTAAAATGATAACCACAAATGTTTTGACTTACTGTTCTTTCCCTAAGAAATGAGAACAACAGCTGTTGGTGTAGGTCACACTGTCCTTTTCAATTTTCACTGAAGCCCTATCTTGTATCAAAGCGAATAGTCCAGGGCCATCTCAACTTCTGCACCTTTTCAGGGGGCTTATTATATTCATCTTTTATTGCTAAGATTGCCACCAACTTAATGGTAATAGGACAATGAAAAAAAAAACACAAAACAACACAGATTTAATATCTCACAGTTCTAGAAGTCACGAATCTGACAGGGGTTTCAGTGGGCTAAAGTCAAGGTATTACCAGGGATGTGTTCCTTTCACAAGCTTCTAGGATGGATCTGTTTCTTTGCCTTTTCCAGCTTCTAGGTGTTGTCCACTCCTTGGCTTAGGGCTTCTTTTGTCATCTCAAAGCCAGAAATATTGTGTGTCTCTGACTCTTCTGTAATCCCATCCCCCTCCCTCTCTCTTCCACCTTTATTGGCCCTGGTGATTACATTGGGTCCACCTGCATGATCCAGGAAACTATAAAAGTCCGCTCATTTGCAACCTTAATTCCTCCTTTCCATGTGACTTTAACATATCCGTATGTTGTGGGGAGTGGGACGTGGACATCTGGGGGGGGGGGACATTTTTCTGCGTATCACACTTAACCTTTTCAAGATAATTTCTGACTCTGAGTTTCTGTGCTCACAAAACTTTTCATCTCCTTTCTGTGTCGCCTTCCACATCTGTACTTTTTGCTCATGCCAACCCAAAGGCAGAGTGTGGTCCCTCTCCTCAGTGTCCTCTAAAACCACTCACACAAGCAGTCTTTACTGACATTTGGGACACGGAGGCAGAAAAACAACTTTATTTTGAAATAAAAAACCTTCATCTTTTAAAAGTCTTTCACCCCACTCTATAACTGGATTTTGTGTGTGTGTGTGTGTGTGTGTGTGTGTGTGTGAGAGAGAGAGAGAGAGAGAGAGAGAGAGAGAGAGAGAGAGAGAGAATGAAAGAGAGCACACGAGTAGGGGAGGGGCAGAGGGAGAGAGAGAATCCCAAGCAGGCTCCGTGCTGAGCATTGAGCCCGACTCGGGGCTTAATCCCATAACCGTGATGAGATCATGACTGTAGCTGAAGTCAAGAGTCAGCCGCTCAACCACTCAACCAACCGAGCCACCCAGGCGCCCCAGGCTATGTAGGCTTCAGGCTCTGCTGCCTGTCTTTCCCCCACCACAGACAACTTCCCTCTCTTTCTTTCTCTTCCCACCCCTAACTTCTCCTCTCTGTTCCCCATTACCAAGTTCCTGTTCTTTCTCTTTGCAGAGCCGTTAACCTCTTTTTTTCTTTTCTTTCTGTATTTGTAGAGCAGGAACCTTTAGGTATCAATGTGTCCTTCTAGATTTCTTCACCAGGCTCATCCTCCGCCTTCTGCATGTGGAGAAGTAAATGTAAAGTATCAGGGTCTGTCTCTAAGCAGACACCCCCCTTTCCCACCCTACCTCTCCCTTCTCCCCCCTCATAAAAAAAGGGATTCTGGTCTGAGCTATAAAATTACTATTTTGGAGCCTTACAACTCAGTAAACAACCTTACCTTCACCGAGTTCATATTCAGATTTTTCCAAATGAGTAAAAGTAGGTCATGTGGGGCGCCTGGGTGGCTCAGTCGGTTAAGCGGCCGACTTCGGCTCAGGTCGTGATCTCGCGGTCCGTGAGTTCGAGCCCCGCGTCGGGCTCTGTGCTGACAGCTCAGAGCCTGGAGCCTATTTCCGATTCTGTGTCTCCCTCTCTCTGACCCTCCCCCGTTCATGCTCTGTCTCTCTCTGTCTCAAAAATAAATAAACGTTAAAAAAAAAAAAAAAAAAAAAAAAGTAGGTCATGCACAAATAATTGGGTTTATATATGAGAATAAATATATCAAATAGAGGAAAGGCTTAACTCAGATTATTAAAAAGCATTTTTCTGAAGGAAGTAGGCTAATTATTTAACACTAAATTTTGATGACTAATTGGTTGTCAGTGAGCTATTTTCTGATTTCAAAACCATAGTGGCTGGGTGGCAGCGGGGGTTGGGGGGGAGTAGATTTCTTAAACTGGTACTAAGAAATTGGTATGAAATGAAACTTATTCACATGAAATATTTAAAAATAAAGGAAGTATTATGTATCCGTGGTCTGTTTATACCTGCACTTCAAGAGAGTCTACTGTTGCACATTATCGCGACCTGAACTTTTCATTTGGATATTTCTACTCCTGGCCTAAAATACTTAAGGGCAGTGTGTTTTGAGTTATCTTTCCCTTGTCTGAAAACTGGGAATGCTAGATGTTAGCACTTGAGAGAGCAACAGGGGCTCTTCTCATCTCTGCTTCTTTGCGTCTGGCTGCCAGCTTCCTTCTTTCTTTCTTCACACAAAGTGAAAGATCTATCAGTTATCCCTGCTACCCACAACTACCCTCACCCCCAAAATACACAGGGATGGAGAGAAAAGCCTTGTTAGTCGGTGACTGTTTTCACACTGTTAAAATACGTCAAAACAAGCACAGTGAAATGAATGTCACCACAAACTTAACCTTCTTCCACCCCCACACCACCTGAGGTCCTTGGCAAGGACCCTTGGAGCAAACGGAGCAGCACATCTGGCACTGTGACCCAGCTTCCTTTTGGGGTCCCGCTAGCACCTAAATCGGTAGCTCGTATTTAGTGGGCGTGCTCTAGTGTGAATGAGTGACTCCCATCCTTCAGATACAGCATATCAGCAAAGTAACAGAGTTGTTTGTTTGTGCCCAGAAAGCAAGCTCAGAGCCCTTTGGCCTTCCCAGCCTCACTTAGTATTTTGATATTTGAGGCATTCCTGGGAATTCCGTTCCGTATTTGACAAAAGGCCGACACAATCCCTGCATTAAGCCATTCACTCTGGAGAAATTTATATGCTAAAATGTTAAGTAAAATAATTAAATATCCAGAATGCCAGTAGCATTGTTCTTTGGCATTTACATGATGGAGGGCTGTAATTTTCATCCTTTATATGTTTTCTGTATTTTCTACAATGGGTATGCACTACTTAAAGCAGGAAAGTGAGCTATTACAAGGGAAACTATCCCTTCTCAAGATCTGATTTGGCTAGAGGATGAACCAAAGATACACTGAGAGAACTCTAAATACAGTTATCCTTCACTATCCATACTCACTCTTTACATTCAGGAACAGTAAAATAGATTCAGATAGTGAAGGATGCTTATAATCAAAATTAGCAAATGGAAATACTGTAGAATATTCTACACAGAAATTGTGATTATCTGTAGTATGTGGATTAAATATGATAGTAAAGATACAAAGAGAAAATGAGGTGTAAAGTGCTTTATACCATGCTTTACACATAATAAGGACTTACGGAAGGGTAACCTTTTACAATGCTGTTATTGCTAATGTGCATGGTAAATTCCTAAGAAAATTGTGTTGTAAACCCTGCTAGCAGAAGAAAGATCCTACCCTTGTCTAGCATCTGTATTTTTAAAAAGCTCTCTAAGTGATTCTCGTGTGCAGTCAAGATTGAGATCTCTGCACTAGAATCAGTTATAGCCCACTAGAGAAAACCCAAAAGACCACCAACAGTGATGGATGGATGACAGCCCAAGATTTCCTACTACAGATGAGTGGTTCAACTCAGGAAGACTGAACAAAAGGCTCAGCCTGGAGCTCAGAAAAGAAAGCTAGTCAGAAAGACTTCTAATATGACCTATTACAGGTGGAGGAAGGCAGTATCTTGAGAGAGGGAAGTACCAGCCGAACCAGTCATGCGAGTGGTTGCCGGGACAGAGTTTCCATCCTCAGTCCAAATTGTAATGGATTTGGGGCCCTGATAGCAAAAGACCTGCTTCTCTGGGGCTTGGAGACGGTTCAGTCAAGAGGCTGAGGCTGGAAGTGTGAGGCAGAGCCAAAAACAAAACAGTAGAAACCAGGAACCTCGTCGGATGTCCTGAAGGGTGATGGATGTGTCGTCGTTGATGCCACCTGCCTCACAAGGGTTCTGTCATGTGTAAAACTGCAGGTTCCCAGGCCATGCTTTAGACTAGACTGATGCCAGAGCTTCGGGTTGGGATACAGGAAATAGCACCAGCAACAAGCATTCTGGGCCATTCGAAGTGCTGACGTGAGATCCACCGATCCAAGCATTTTCGTCCCCTAGTCAAAATCCTGAGTAGCTTAGGCTGTATTTACAGTCGTCCTGGCCTCAGCCAGTTAGCCTGTACTGGACAAAAGAAAATCCCGTGAAGGGGGTTTTGGTGTGTTAGGAAATGTGCTAAATATTTTACCTGTTCTGAATTAGTTAATCCTGACAGAATTTTATCCTGACAGGGTTTTATCACCCATTTTATTTGAACTTGACTGAAGTTAAATAGTAAGCATTGAAGTGTAGATTCACATTCAGGGGTGTCTGAGACCATGTCCCCTCCACTTTCCACAGCCGCCTGCTGTGTCCGTCATGTCATAGAAGAGAAAGAAATGGGAAAAGATTGTGAAGCCAGGGGCACCATCTGTTTTAGAGAAATCTCCCCTTTGTAAACTTCGGGGAGTGGTCAGTGAAGTTGACACAGACCAGCCAGCAGTGGGAAACCTAATAGCATAATGAGCTATTTGTAACACGTATCTCCGCGGGGGGCAAGGGGAGTGCACACCCACACAGGTGCGCGTGCAACACACACAGTTGTCTTTACAGTAGCGTGAGGACTTCTCATTTCCTGAATTTGAAATCTGTACAAGTATATTGTTTAATCAGCCAAAGCTTGGCCCAGACATTTGTATTTGACGTTCTTTGCTGCTGCTGTGCCTCTTCTGGTGAACTCCATGAGTAGACCACAAGCCAGCTGTTGCCTTAGGGGACAACGGTTCTTCAGGCTACAGGTGCACACCTCATTTCACTGCCAGACTTCAATTTATTTTCAGGAAAAAGAGCCATAGGAAAGGGGGAAACATTTATTTGGAGGCTTTGAGAAAGAAAATAACATATAAGACAAGAGACGACTCTGTGGGGCCAGTGTCTGATAGAGCAGAGCACTAGGCTGTGTTTTCAGCCAGCTGTGCACTGTGACTTTGAGGAGGCATTTTGCTTCTCTGGTCCTTGATTTGTTCAGCTTAAACTAGGGTCTTGGACCTGTTTCATCTAAAATGAAAATACATCACTTTTCTCTCAGAGCCCTTCAATGGCTCCCTGTTTCCCCCAGAGTAGAAAATGCCTAGATCTCCACAGTGGTCTCTTAGGCTCCCCACTCCTCAAAACTTCCAGCCTGGTTTCCTGCTAGGCCTGGACCACACTAGGCTCCATGCTGTCTGTCAGATGTAGGAGGCCTGTTCCTGCCTCTGGGTCCTGTAGTTGCTGTTCTCTCTGCCTCTTCATATTTTTGTTCAAATGTCACTCTTGGTGAGAGCCCTTCCCTGCCACCGCCCCACTCCCCTACCACAAATGCCAACACTCCACTCCTTACTCTGCTTCGATCTTCTCCAGGGCACTGTTAGCAGCTCGCATACCATGTCTGTCTTCATTTTATTTTCTCTGGTGACTTCATTCTGGAAAGACCATTGTGGATAATGGTAGGGAAATGGGGGAAAAAAATAAAGTTGATCAAATGAAAGTCTTTTTAAAAACTAACTGCCCTGGGGCGCCTGGGTGGCGCAGTCGGTTAAGCGTCCAACTTCAGCCAGGTCATGATCTCGCGGTCCGTGAGTTCGAGCCCCGCATCGGGCTCTGGGCTGATGGCTCGGAGCCTGGAGCCTGTTTCTGATTCTGTGTCTCCCTCTCTCTCTGCCCCTCCCCCGTTCATGCTTTGTCTCTCTCTGTCCCAAAAGTAAATAAATGTTGAAAAAAAAAAAAATTAAAAAAAAAAAAAACTAACTGCCCATGGGGTACCTGGGTGGCTCAGTCATTTGAGCATCCAACTTCAGCTCAGGTCATGATCTCATGGCTCCAGAGTTCAAGCCTCACATCAGGCCCTGGTGTCAGTTCAGAGCCTGCTTCAGATCCTCTGTCTCCCTCGTGCCCCACTCGTGTACATACATGCGCGCATGCTCTCTCTCAAAAATAAAATAAAAACATTTAAAAAATCAGCTGTCCACGTGGAAAGGAGCTGGGAGAAAAAAATAATAGCAGTTACGATCTTAAAACTCAGTACATAGTGCTGCTTTTCAAAATACTTTCGGGTAAAGAGGAAGGAACAAAAAGAAATTTGGCATGAAACCAAGAAATTAATTTCTTGGGAGGATTATGTGTTTAGCTTGAGATATCTGCAAAGTAATTGGATAATATTCTAATTGATAGTTTGATCTTTTTGGCAGCTGGGTCAAGAACCTGATTGGGCGATGCCGCACAGTTTCCAGAGCAGAAAAGATAGCCCCGCGATGGGAACAAGACTACCACCTGCAGCCCATGGGCAAACTGGGATTGTTTTATGAATATCTTGAAATGAGTAAGTCCTTACTGAAGTTTTAGTTGATATAAAAATTAGATTGGAGCATGTTTTGGATCCCACAGAATTACCTGGCATATTGAAATGAAGAGAAGCATGTTTTTCTCCACTAGATCAAAGTACACAATCAGGCTTTCAGATAAGGTGACTGTGTGGATCCTTGTCAATATGTATGTTGTACAAAGCTAAAGATTTATTACGAAGCAGTGGACTGGAATATTCGTTGAGATGCCTCCTCACCATCCTCAGAGCACTCTAACCATGTTGTCTGAGAATGAACTCAGAACTATTATTAGAGGTGATTCAGCTTGTGCTGGAGTCCACGCAGGCACAGCTGTTGGCCGATACACTTCTGAATGAGTCATTGAAGCAAGCCTGGACAGAGAGCCTGTAGGCACATGCTGTTTCGTGGCAGGCAGGATCACAGGGTTCCCCTCTGACACCTCCCACCTGCCTGTAACAGCATCTCTATTTCTTCTGGCCCACGGTTTCTGCCTGGTTCTTTGACCTCATGGATAATCACTGGCTTGAATTCAGAACCATTTTGCTGGTTTGGGATTAAGAAGTTAGCACAGGTCCCCTCCTTCTTGAATGCTTTGTCCACTTGTGCAGTATTTGCTTGGGCTCTGTTTCTGTTCATTGGACTTGACCCTGAGCTCTTAGGTGCCTTTAAGTGGACACATCTCAAAACAGATTTCCAGAGGAAACACCATCTTTTCTATTATGTATAATACACTTATATCTTATTAGGAGGCTAACGATTTATGTGTTTTATATCTGTGCCCTTTCAGCTAACCATTGCACTGAACTATAATTTTTTTCAGCTTAGGGGATTAGGAAAAGAGGCAGAACATTTTGGTTGACAGGCTGTGCATTTATGCAGAGGGGTTTGTGTGTTTGCAAAGATACCCCTTTGCAGTTCCTGTTTACAACTCTGCAGATAGAGGATGGTTTTTATTAAATCACATTCTATATATAAAATAATTGCTTTTAAAAATATACATGAAACTTGGAAACACATCTGCTTCTTTCAGTGAGTGAAAGGTTCATCTTGTAGCACCTTCAGTCAACAATACTTTGCAGCCTGGAGTTTGATTTAAATTTCATTTTTGCTTTTGTTAGGTTTCGGGACCAGGTTCATTTAAGGGTGTAGCTTCAGTACATAACGTAGAAGCTCTATTTATTTATTTATTCTGTTAATTTTCAAAAGAACTGTAAGAAAATTACCTCTGATTCCAAAATGAGTCATAATTGTAAATATTTCTTATTGGAGCTATTATCAGCATTAATAACAACAACATTCTGGGGCAGAATATCATTTGTTATTTTAGCACCGAAAACATACCTTGAAAAAATAGAGTTATTTTTCTGTAGTTGATTAGTCAAATAAAGAGCATTGTGAGAAAAAGTTATAGGAAAAGGTTGTGCTTTGGGGAGAAATTGGTATGACTTTTAGAGTTTCATAGTCTCATTAAAATAGTTACCAACAAAATAATTCAGCTTCATCCCACCCTACAAGAAAGGATAGAATAACGACTATTACAGAGATATTTTTTAGATTTATTAAATTGTTTTCCTATTATCTAAATAATACCTAATGAATTAGAAAAATTAATTTTTGAAAGCAGTCTGTTCTATATTCAATACCAGAGTGAAACTATTTTTTGTTATTTTACTTTGTGAGAGAGAGAATTTCCAAGTGCCTCTTGAATTATTTTTGTTCCTCTAAAATAAATATAGAGTGCCTTTGTCGATGGCCTCATTATAGTTTCCTCCTGCTTCTTCCCATATTCATTAATGACACCACCATCTACCTTCTTAATTATGCCTCCTAGCTGCTGAAGCCAAACATCTTCTGGCAAATGAGCCTGGAGCCTTGTATCCAGCCACCAGCTCTAGTCCCCTCTGCCCAGTGGAGGGGACTAGATCTCCCTTCTGCCTGAAACACCATTCTCTTCTCTACCTGAAGAACTCCTGCCAAGCCTCAGTAGTAACCCTCAGCTTTTCACACAGATTTGCCGCTCTTTTCTGTAGGCATTAATAGTACTTGGTTCCTGCCTTGATGGCATCTGGTTGTGGGTATGCCTGTCCCCTGGCTAACTAATCCTGTTCGAGGTAGCTACACAGCCTTTGCATCTCTCAGTCTTCAGCTGGAGCACCACTGTCTGGACCTAATACTCACAGATATTTATTCAAGTGACCTGAGCTTGGAGTTTCAACACATACATACAACTGCTAGTTGAGTTTACGTTAATATTGCCCCCACCATCCCAGTGAAGTTCTTTTTTTTTTTAGTTCTATTTATTTTTTAAAATTTATACCCAAATTAGTTAGCATATAGTGAAACAATGATTCCATGAGTAGATTCTTTAATGCCCCTTACCCATTTAGCCCATCCCCCCTTCTGCAACCCCTCCAGTAACCCTCAGTTTGTTCTCCATATTTATGAGTCTCTTCTGTTTCATTCCCCCTCCCTGTTTTTATATTATTTTTGTTTCCCTTCCCTTATGTTCATCTGTTTTGTCTCTTAAAGTCCTTATATGACTAAAATCAAATGATTTTTGTCATTCTCTGACTAATTTCACTTTGCATAATACCCTCCAGTTCCATCCACGTATTTGCAAATGGCAAGATTTCATTCTTTTTGATTGCTGAGTAATACTCCATTGTATATATATACCACATGTTCTTTATCCATTCATCCATCAGTGGATATTTGGGCTCTTTCCATACTTGGGCTATTGTTGATAGTGCTGCTATAAACATGGGGATGCATGTGTCCCTTTGAAACAGCACACCTGTATCCCTTGGATAAATGCCTGTAGTGCAATTGCTGGGTCGTAGGGTAGTTCTATTTTTAGTTTTTTGAGGAACCTCCATACTGTTTTCCAGAATGGCTGCACCAGCTTGCATTCCCACCAACAATGCAAAAGAGATCCTCTTTCTCTTCATCCTCGCCAATATCTGTTGTTATCTGAGTTATTCATGGTAGCCATTCTGACAGGTGTGAGGTGGTATCTCATTGTGGTTTTGATTTGGATTTCCCTGATAATGAGTGACGTGGAGCATTTTTTCATGTGTGGGTTGGCCATCTGGAGGTCTTCCTTGGAGAACTGTCTATTCATGTCTTTTGCCCATTTCTTCACTGGATTAAACTAAAAGGCAACCAACAGAATGGGAGAAGATATTTGCAAATGATATATCAGATAAAGTGTTAGCTTCCAAAATCTATAAAGAACTTACCAAACTCAACACCGGTGAAGTTCTTTATGGCATATGTTTTTTGGGTTTTATTTTTGAGTGAAATTTCTGTTATCTTTAGTGAATTCCCCACCATCCTTTGAGATTATTAGAATAACCCTGGTCTGTTAACCAAATTGCTTCCCCGGGTGTCTGGTCTTAACATCTGAGAATTCAGACACAGAACATAGAGAGATAGTCTGTCAGTCTAAAATCTAGCTTCAAAACCAGAAGATACCATTTTGTACTTACAGCACAGACACCCAGTCTCTTGTGAACTTGGTGAGGCCTTCCTAAGGGGCGGGTGACATAAGTGAAATGCAAGAAAATGATGGAGTGGGCCCTGTTTGTCTCTGGCCCTGCCTCCTCTATCCTTGTTAATTTGACCTCACCATCCTCCATCTCCAAGTTAATTTTCAAAGATCTATTCAAACAGTGACCTTCATATATTATTTTCTCCACCTAATTTACTATAATTAGTACCAACTCTTCTTTAGCATTTCCTTGTGCCCACCCGTTTTCCTCTTTCTCCAGTGCTAACCCCACCTCAGCACCCCACTATACTTCTCCAGGACTCAGGCCTGTGTTCTTCTATTTCCTCATCTCCACTGTTTTCTCCCACTACCTGCATTGGTATTTCCTCATTTTTGCAGGCCTCCTACCTCTTTATTCATTCATCTGATAAACATTTATGGAGCACCTGCTATGCCAAATACTCTTATCTATTGCTGGGGATACCAAGACAAGTTAGACTTGGTGCCTGCCCTTACAGAGCCAAGTGAGGGGTGGTCAGTATTTGGTGGATTGTTAAGAAAGTAAATGCATATGGGACTTTCTAGAGCACATGAGATTTGAATTGGATTTTGAAGAGTGAATGGAAGTTGTTTCAAGTATGGTAAAGGGAATGGACATTTCATGTAAAGAGGTGGACATTTAAAAGTACAAGGACATGAAACAGCTTGGCCAGTTCAAAGTATGGTGAGAACAAAGGATCCATAGGTGGGAATGTCAGGTAAGCAAGGACTGTGTCATAATGGGTCTCGTGTGCTCATCCAGGGAACTAGAACTTCTCCTTAATGAACTTATCCTTACCCATGGGAATATTTGTAAGCAAGAGAGCTATATAATGTTTATGTTGACAAAGGTCAGATCATTCTGGCAGCAGAATGGAAGATATTTTGGTAGGAGAAGGATGTTTTGGGAGGCTACACCAGGTAACCCACACAACTAGGTAATCCCCACACCTAAATAGAGGCAGTGGGTATGGGCATAGAGATCAGGGAGACAGATTGGACAAGTGCTAAAGAGATAACTAGTATGGTAGGTGAGGAATAAAATTGGTGAGATAATTTCCAGGAGATTGAATGTGCAGGTAGAATATGAGGAGAGGAGCTAGTGTCAAGGAAATGGTTCAGTGTTGAATATTTCAAGTGTGAGGTGTCTATGGGATGGATCCGTAGAAATGTCCATTAGAAAGTTGGATTCCCCAGGAGCTCAGAGAAGCTGCAGGTAAGACCCTGGGGGTGATTCAGGCATGCCAGACACAGAATTGATGATTAGGCCCTGGGGAAATGGGGCATTTAAAGGGTAAATGGGGAAAGAAATCCACAAAGGAAGAATAGCAGAACAGTTGGAAGAAATGTAGCAGAGAGTTACTCCAACATGGAAAGCTTAGAAGGTGAGAATGTTGCTTAAGAGGAATTTGAACACTGACTAAAAGGAGCATAATGCAAAATAAGCGGTCAGGGTGGGGAGGCAAGAGTTGAACCCACACTTAATTGCTGGCACAGTGGGAAAAGGTAGAAGGAGCACTACAGGTAGTGTTTAAAAGAAATTATGTGCATGCATGCATGCGTGTGGACGCACGTGCACACGTGCACACACACACACCTTCGCTTTTTAAAATTATTTAAGTAAAACAGAAGTCAGGGGGAAGGCATTCCACTGAGAGGGAAATGTTTGGCCATATCAAAAGCTGCCTAGCAATCAAATAAGGACTGAAAATGTACCCTGGCTTTGAAATCTGCAGCCACTGCATAGTGAGCATAGAGAGGGCCATGGCAGGATATAGGGCTTTGAGGAGGGAATAAGCAGAGAAATAGTTGAGGTACTTTTTCAAGAAACTCAAAGTGAAGAAGTAAGCATAGAGCATATTAGCAATATAGGGTTATGGAAAAGTTTTGGACAAGGATTATTTTTGTTTTTACATTGGGTATTTATTGCCTTGCAGAATCGGTAGGTCTTTTTTGTTCTTCATTTCAAAGCTTAGAAAGTTCTTCTCGCTTGAATACCAAAACAGATGATACCATGTTGGTTTTTCTGGTGCATTATTTTTCAATGAATCCATCTCTCTTTTGATGTCAAAAGGGAGGACTCCATACCAGTTTTTTCCAGTGATGTAGCTGATTGCTCCAACACTTGAATCCACTGATTTGAAGCATCACTTTTTATAATATAGTAAACTCCCATGAATATCTGCATCAATTCTGTTTAATTCATACTATTAATGCACTAGTTCTAAACTGTTTCAATTCCAGAGCATAATAATATACGTTATTAGAATCTCTCAGAGGTAGACCTATTGTATCCTCTTCCAGAATGTCTCTCCTGTCAGTTGAAGCATTCCTTTTCATTATTTTACTTGTGTACTTGTGTATATTTCTTGAAAAACTTTAGCATCCTCTTTCAGCTTTAAAAAAAAAAAATACCCATTTGGGATCACTAACTGAATTTGTATTGGAATTCTAAATTATATTTTGGAGAAAAAAATTGATATAAGTCCCCCCATCTTGAGTCTGCCCAATTAAGAAGCATATGCTACATCCTACCATTCATTCATTTATCATTATTTGTTTTCTTTTTTTAAGACCATTATCATACCTTGTTAACATTTCTCACTAACTTTTTCCCAAATAGTCTATACTTTTGTTGTCATTATAAATAACATCTTTTCTGTTTTGGATTTTTAACTGGGTTGACTGCTTGCATAGTCCTCATTTCTGGCTTCTCTTGAATAATAAGATCAGGCAACATTGGACCCTCATTCCAACATGGCAACTGTATGCAGTTCCTTCCATTTCATTAGGCTATGCACTTGCCAGTTTACCACATTTGACTGCACCCACTCCACACATTTCTATTACTTGCCTGGCCCCTAGCAGGCAGATGAATTCATTTAGGGGTAGGTGATGCATAGACACAGTCAGCAGCATAATACCAAGCATTGGTGTCAACATCTATGGTATCATCAACTCCGGTAATTGTCTGTCTTCCCTGAAGACGGTGGCTCTTGCCTGGCCTGTGGACTTCCCAGATCTTTCCAGCCCTCTCTGTTCTTCTGCAGCATACCCTGGCTTCTCAGACCAGAAGAGCATGCCAGCTCCTTCTACCTACATACCCCTCCACAGTCTTGCCCTTCCTCGCCTGATTGGTCCCTGTCCCTGTTCTGAGCAGTAGCTGTAAAGGGGCTGTAAATCTTCCTGGCATTCACAGCCTTAGTCCCATATCTGTACTCGTTTACTTGAAAGATTTCTTTTAGATCTCTGGCCTTATTTCTAACCTTTACCTCCCTGTGGTACAGCTTGCCCCAATCTCTGCCGCCCATCTATAGCAATGCCAGCTAAATTACAAGGAGAAAAGTACTTCTAACCCCTCACTTGGATATTTACCTAATATGACCACATAGATGGCAACCAATTCCAGATAAAAATTCTTGAAGGATTATATTTTGCCTTATTAAGATAATTTTGTCACATACATTTCTGTGATTTGTAATAATATTACAAATTCTCTGAAGGCATGGCAACTTGGCGTTTGCAGACTCAGGGAAGGTCGCTCATTTGCCTATTTGCAGCATATTTCCTCTAACATTCTCTACACATAGCCTTCCCAAAAGTACATTTCTTATTTCTTTTGAACTTGTTAGATACTTCCACAATACTCCTTTTCTTTTTTTAACCCAAAATCATGAATCATCTTCCAACATTCTGTTATTTCAACAGAGAGTGAGTACTGAGAGTGTCCCAACTTTAATACCAGCAAATAACTTGAGTTGATTAAAGATTTTAGGTCTATTTTTCCTGTTAAGTGTATACATGTGATAGAAACTGGTTATAATTAGTCGTCTTTCCAGATATTTCATATTTGTCTTTTGTTGAACATTGTTATTACCATGGATGTCTTTTCTCTTTCGGATTTAGTTTGTTTGCCTTTTTCTTTCTTTGTAAGAGTAAAGGAAAATACGTTGTCCTTCCATCCATCCACCACTCCATGATGTGTGTCCATTCCATTGACAGTTATTCAGTTTGGGTTCGTCACCTTATTTGTGGCCTCTTTTCCACTGGCCCCCCTGTTGGCTCTGGTGAACAATATATTGGAAATAAGAGTGGACGCATGGAAAATGACTACCCAGTATAGACGCATGGTTCCAGAAAAAGCCCAAGACATCGGAGCCTGGCAGCCCATCATGCAAGGAATAGCGATTCTGGCTGTGGTGACCAATGTGAGTAAACATAGGCTTCGCAGGGTAAAGACCTTGAAAAGTCCAAAATGCATTAGTGTCGCTACCTAAAGAATCAAATGTTTGATATTTTTTTCTAATGGGAGGGAGATGCCGGTACTATCATCTGTATAAAAACAGTTGTTATAACTGTAATTGTTATTATATTTTTTAATGTTTTTAATTGTTTGTAATTATTTATTAATGATTTACAAAGTCAAGAGCTCTTACAGAGGCAGTTGCTAAGAGTGACCATGATACTATCATTGCTCATTTGCTAACGTTTTTATTTAACAGGAACATAGTAATAGTAATAACAGTAAGTACCAACTCTCTTAATCCTGATGCGACTATAAAAAGAGCTATACAATAGTGCTGTTGTAATAGAGATAGACATCTGCCCACTTACAGTGTTTACTGCCCGCAAATAAGAACTATCCTTCTACCATATTTTACTATATATTACAAACTATCAATTTAAAATATTGACTATTTGATGATGAAGTATGTTCACACACTTTGTGTGTTCCAATCATGTCTCCTAGGGTTCTTCAAGGAGGGGGGGCTTTAGGGTGGGTCCCATCTCTCCTCCCCACCCCGTCTGTCCCCTTGGCCTTTGCTGGCCACCCTCTAGTCATTAGCTAAGCAGCCTCATACCCTGCATGTGTCCCAGCTCTGAGGGAACAGAACAACCTGTATAGATTTTGGACCAATCTGAACAGTCTCTCTTTGCCCACCCCCGCACCCTCCTCCCCCACCCCTTTTTTTTAAAACACAGGCCAGCAGGGAGTTTTCAGGGAGAACAATTTCCATGCCAGCCCAGCAGGGGGATGAGCACTTTCCTTAGAAATATGCTTACAATTAGGGCTATTTCCTCCCTTAGTTCACTACCCATTTTACTCCTGGGTCACTGACAATCCCCAAAAGATGATATCCCAGTTTTCATTTCTTAGTTAAGCCACACTTGCCCTGAGTCCCCAGTCTTTTCCCACAAGCACCTGTAGAAACAGAACAGAACTCAGTGCCTGTGGGTCAGTCTTCTGGATGAGGGAACATACTCAACATTGCAGTCACAGGCCAGACTCTCAGTCCACCTGTCAGTATTGTAGCTTCCCAGCTGCATGACCTTGGGCCAGGCCTTAACACGTCACAGCTTCATTTTATTGTTTGTAAATTGAATAATTCCCTATCGCATATTTTAAGAATATTATATACCATAAAGGATGACCAAGGACTTCAGTGAGTTAATGCATGGAATGCACAGAGCCTGGTCCTCATGGAACGTTAGCTGCTGCTGTTTTATCATCATTATCCATCATCAGTAATAGTGACTCTGTGTAGACTTCCAACAGGTGTCTAAACTAAAGGCACAAGAATTTTACAGTTCTTGTGGTTACAGTTTTACACAACAAAGCAAGTTATCTGGAACCCAGCTGTCACCACCCGTCAAGAACCCTCAATTTATCTGAATTGTATGTTATCCCTACTTTTTGGAGAAAGTTACAAATTGCGCACACACACACACAAAAACAACTGCTAGGTTGTATCATTTTCCATTCACCCAAGTAACCCACACCTTCAACGTCCACTGTGTTACAATCATGAAAGAATTAATCTGTCACATTAAATATGCTATACAACACTAAGCAAGGCAGGAACGTGGAATTGTGTACGTTAGGAAAATTTTAGCAACAAGGTTTGAAACTAAAAGCGTTTTTGTTTGACCTTCAGCTAGCCAGAAAATTCAAATGACTCTTACTGCCCAGTCCTCAGCACTCTGGTTTGCTTGTGTCAGGCACCTTTTCCTGGTATCCCCAGGATGGCTCCACTCCATTAGCACAGATGGGGTACTGGCTGTGTTTCTAGGTCTACTCTGTGTGGATGTGTCTGTGTATACACACACAGGCACATGCGTGCTTGCTAATTGGTGCTGCTGGTTCTTATCCAGTAGTTGTTTCTTCTTACAACTTAGGCATCGTTTCATTGTACCGTAGGAAAACTGCTTTTTAGATCATTGATTGAATGATGGACAATCCTTTTCTTTCCCATATTATTAGGATTTGTTACAGCTTCCAAGATGCAGGTTCTGTGGACGTTTGTATATATGCCTATAAGAATGAAACATGTAAATTATCCCCTCACACTCCTAATATGTGCCTCCAAAATGTACTGGGCACTCAAGTGCTAACTTTCCATAATAGGGGAGCTTTTAACTGTAGGAAGAAGAGAATAGCCACCAGGGATGAGAATGGACATCGAATCATTCATTTTAAAGCTGCTAGTCCCCAGCAAAGAAGCTGAATTGACACGGTTGTATCAGGCCACAGTATCTGCCGTTGAAGACCAATTTTAATTTAGTTTGATATAAATGGAAAATTGTGTTCAGAACAGCATAGGAAATGAAGCACACTGCATTTATTTGTACTCTTGCAGCGTGTCTCAAAGCAGCTCAATTCAGGAGGAAAAATATCTTGTCAGAAGACAAGAGAATTATCTTCCTTGTTGGAATTTTTGCAGCTTCCTGGAGCACATCTGCAGGTGATTCTGTAAAAAGCTATAGTTAAATGATAACAGGAAATTTTAAACTATTCAAATCTGGCAAAGTAAAATATTCTCGCCTTACCCCCTCCCCCCTCCACCAGCCAGAAGCAGACACAGGCACACTTGGGAGGAAATGACAAAGCTGGTCTACTAGTGGGGGTCATTTTGCAATAGAAAAGCCCCTTAGTTGTTTTTCTTGCTCTGACTGAGATCTTGTTTGTTGGCTTGTGGTCTCTCTGCAGCTAAACCACATGTTCAGATGAATAGTATTAAAAATCACGTTGTCTTTCTGCCTCAATAAATGACTGAATCGTTTAACTTTGTTTATTCACATAGAATATGGATTTAAGTATATTCCTTACTTCTTCCTTCAAGCCAGTTTTACACATTGGAGAGTTTAAAGCCCAAATTAAAGAATTTTAGAGAAAATTCATGTAATTCATAATAGCTTTGCATCCTAATAGAGGTCTGCCAGACACAGGCCCACGTTTAAAATTGACCTATATTTATTCCTTTAATTTGAGAACATAACTATGATAATGTTCATAACTTTGTCCAGTTAGCCTTTTTGAAGCTTAGAAGCTTAGACACTAGATCTTTTTTTTTTAATTTTTTTTTTTTTACGTTTATTCATTTTTGAGACAGAGAGAGACAGAGCATGAATGGGGGAAGGTCAGAGAGAGAGAGAGGGAGATACAGAATCCGAAACAGGCTCCAGGCTCTGAGCTGTCAGCACAGAGCCCAACGTGGGGCTCGAACTCACGGACCTCGAGATCATGACCTGAGCCGAAGTCAGACGCCCCACTGACTGAGCCACCCAGGCGCCCCTAGACACTAGATCTTATAAAATAGGCATACATTTGACTATATGAATGAAATAACTCCAGTATGCTTTCTTGCTTCCTACATTTTAAAGTTAATTTAAAAAATTCTTGTTTTCTAATGAAGCAACATACATAAGTATATACTGAGAGTTTAAAATCAGACTATGGGTTGACTTGTATAAATAAATCAAGACACTCTAGGGGAAAAAGTATGAATTTGAAGACCATTATTAGATCAAGGAAATATATTTTATTCAATTTATATTCTATTTTTAAGAGTCAAGGGATTTAAAAGATCAGTTTTATATCAATTATAAATTCTACAAAGGAATTGTATAAGGCCAAATTATTATAATATTGACCCTAATATTACTTCTACAAAACGGTCTTCTAAATCATATAAGAAAGCTGAAAATTATATCTAGTAGAGTTCCAAGATTGATTGAATTGTATAATATTCTAATTTATGAAAATCTAATTTATATATAATATATGCAAGCAACTCGAGTTATCCAGGATACGATGGTCTACAATTATTCTTGCTGTACTTAAGAAACAGGCAACTTGGGGCACCTGGGTGGCTCAGTTGGTTAAGTGGCCGACCTCAGCTCAGGTCATAATCTCACAGTCCTTGATTTCGAGCCCGTGTCGGGCTCTGTGCTGACAGCTCAGAGCCTGGAGCCTGTTTCAGATTCTGTGTCTCCCTGTCTCTGACCCTCCCCCGTTCATGCTCTGTCTCTCTCTGTCTCAAAAATAAATAAACATTAAAAAAAAAAAAAAAGAAACAGGCAACTTGCCAGCTTTTGCTTTCCAATTGTAGGTGGACTTCTGGACAGCCCTTATTTGAACTGAAGACAAGAGGAAGTAACTATTCTTTAAAGCAGCTGCTCAAAGACTTTAGGACTTCACTATCTATGTCCATTAGACAGGAAAGAATTAAAGTTTCTGAATCTTTCAGTTTTAAAAAAAAATCAACTGATGAAACTATAATTCTGGCACATGTGTTAACCATAGCTATAAAGGCTCTAAATTAACATCCCCTTACTGTTTTCCTCCCAATATAGGCCATGATCATCGCTTTCACATCAGACATGATCCCCCGCCTGGTGTATTACTGGTCCTTCTCCGTCCCTCCCTATGGGGACCACACCCACTACACCATGGAGGGATACATCAACAACACTCTTTCCTACTTCAACATCGCAGACTTCAAAAACAGAAGCAAAGGAAATCCATATTCTGGGCTTGAAAAACATACCACATGCAGGCAAGTTCTGCTGACGTGTTTAAAAATGCACTTCATCTTTTAAAGGACTTTTATTGTAATGTAATTCTAAATAAAATTGCTGAAGACATTTTTTCCTAGCTTTCTTTTCAGCCAAACTTAAAAAAGGAAAAGATCTAAAAGTTAATACAGACAGAGGTCAGAACTTTCAAATGAAACAATAAAACATGATATAAAGATGAGGGTTTCGGGGCGCCTGGGTGGCGCAGTCGGTTAAGTGTCCGACTTCAGCCAGGTCACGATCTCGCGGTCTGTGAGTTCAAGCCCCGCGTCAGGCTCTGGGCTGATGGCTCAGAGCCTGGAGCTGTTTCCGATTCTGTGTCTCCCTCTCTCTCTGCCCCTCCCCCATTCATGCTCTGTCTCTCTCTGTCCCAAAAATAAACGTTGAAAAAAAAATTAAAAAAAAAAAAAGATGAGGTTTTCAAATGATTACAGGGATACTGATCCGAGAGAAAAGTTTTGTTTGTATCTTAGAAATGAAGAAATGCAAGGAGTTCCAAAAAACAAGTTCATTCAGTTGGTATGACGAATCTGTTATCCAAGCACAACCTGATGTATTTAGTGATGACAAACTATCACTCTCACTTCAAGAAATACAAAAATGAGAAATGTAAATACCTCAGCCTAGCCCAGAAGTATTCTCTGAAAGTATTCCAGAGCTCTCTGCATTGATTGTAATGGCCAGTAAGGTCAACTGTAGTCAGTAGATGTCAAGTAAATCACTAATTGATAGTTTGTTCACTATAGGTCATAGAGTTTGTTTTTTAAAATCCTTTAAAAAAATTTTTTTTAATGTTTATTTTTTGAGAGAGGGGCAGAAAGAGGGAGACAGAATCCGAAGCAGGCTCCAGGCTCTGAGCTGTCAGCACAGAGCCTGACATGGGGCTTGAACTCACGGACTGTGAGATCATGACCTGAACCAGTCAGATGCTTAACCAACTGAGCCACCCAGGTGCCCCAAGAGTTTGTTTTTTAAATCATAGTCTTAACCCAGAAGAGGCTCTAAATACTCATTTAGCTCAACTCCTCAAACCCTTTTCTGGTTCAAATTCTCAGCAACACAACCAAGAAACCAGAAAAAAGCCCCAAATAAGTGTTTCAAATTTACACACTGTAGAGCCTCTTGAGAATCCCACGTCGAATCTGCTTACTTTTACTTGACATAATTCTAAACAGTTGTTAGACTCTTCTAGGTCAAATAGATTACAGGTAGGAAATTTGAGATGTGCTACCTGAGGGAAGACACCAACAGCAGTAGCACATAGCACATGACATCTCATAAGGACAAGAGTTTGAAAAGTGTAACAAGCAGATGGGTGCTACTCTTTACAGAGAGAGATCGCGTGTGGCTGAGTGAAGCCTGAGGATACGTTATGTAAATAAATTTATAAACCTGTTTCTGAAAATACGCTGAATCATTTTAGTTATACTCTTTTGAGAAAGCAAGGATGAAACTGGCAAAAAAAAAATGTTAACACTTTTGTTTGTTTTCACATAGATGGAATACATCATTACCATCTTAAGTGAAGTATTACGGGAGTAGTTATTTCAGGATTTTGTCAGCAAATTAAACTCTGAGAAAATTTATATGATGTCCAACTTAAAAGAGCATTGTATTAAATATGACCTCTTTTGAAATGGGCCCCTGCTTACAGTAGTTAGTCAAGAAGAATTATCTCCTTATATCCTTCCATTTTGTTTCCAGGTATCGTGATTTCCGGTACCCACCTGGACACCCACAAGAGTATAAACACAACATCTATTACTGGCACGTGATTGCAGCCAAGTTGGCTTTTATCATTGTCATGGAGGTAGGAGACATCTACTTTGAAATAGTCGATAAGGTAGTATATTTGCAGACCTTTTGTTAGCATTCAGTGTTGCCAACTCTGACTTCAAATACATTCTTATCTCTTGCTAATAATTAGTTTAGGACATGTATTAATCAAATTTAACATGAGAATGCCCATAATGCTCTAATAAAATGAAATTGGCTGTCTGCTTGAAAAGGTGAGCGCATGTTTGCTAAGGGGATTCAGTCCCTCTCAATTCAGTATTGAGTGCCTTTTTTTTTTTTTTTAATTTGGGGCACAGGGGCTGCATGATGGACTGTGAAGGGTCTTATTTAAGACTACTAAGATGTGATCTCTGCTCTCGAGAAACTTTCTCAGGGCACATCACATTATGGCAGCAGCGTGAGTGCTACAGCTCCAGAGAACACATTTGTGTTCTAGACAGTAAGGAGAAAGAAAGGTGAGGCTAGCTGTATCTGTTCCTTTGCATCAGCAAAGAAAATGCTTTTCCAGAAGCCTTCAGAGCAGACTTCCACCTGTATCGCACTGGCAATAACTAGAGCTCACGGTTCCTCCCAGCAGTAAAATAGGCTGGGGCAGGAGATATTTGGTTTGCTCTGAACAAAATGAGAATCTGTTAGCAAGAAAAAAGTGTGGGATAGGCTGCCTGCCTGGCTTTGACAATTTTTCTAGTATTGTTTGGTAGCTATTAAACAAACATCAACAGAAGAAGAAACAATTCATCATTAGCTCACCAGCATCAGTGGTTTCCTGTAGTATCTGCTATATCAGCAAGAATCACTAGTTTATATTCAAATATGGAGTTGCCAAAGTATTTACACTGCTGCTTCTGATATCAGGTTTGACTAGATACCGTGAGGGCCCATTTCACTACAAGACATTTAGAATAAGCTTAAATCTCCCAGAAGGGGGAGAGCAGGGAGGACAAGGAACAGGAAGAAGGACAGAACTTCGAGGAGGGGCCATGGTGTGGCTCCCGGGAAGAGCCATTACACGATGTCGGCATGTGGGAGGGCCCCCAACTGGACGCACGCCGCCAGGGAGTCTGGGAGCGACCAAGGGTGCAGGTGGACTCAGAGTCCCTGGACGAGGAGGACCGCTGAGTCCTAGCAGCCAGGCCCACCCATCACACATAGATGCCCAGGCCTGCCTCCACCCCCACTGGCCACCTGTGGAGCAGAGACCTGTTGGGGAAGCACTGCGCTTCCCCTTTGTGTCTGTCCCCTGGGCTGTTATTCTAACTCCTGTGATTTCCAGCTAATAATGAAAGGGTTTTTTTAATGAGAAAAGAAAATGTCCTTTGCACTTTTGAACTCACTGGAAGGAAGGAGAATCCACAAAGAGGAGGGGGAAAGGTGTGGTGGTCAAAATAGAACAAGTGCAGTTATCAGTGATGCCATCTACAGGCTCAGGAGACCCAGCAGTGGGTCAGAAGTGAGGTGGACCAGCTGAGCTAGAGACTCTTGGATTCATCCAGGGGCCCCCAAAGGGCTCAATTTGCCTCATCGTAGAAGGAAATGTATATATTCTCTGCAGAAAAAAGTGTCCTCAATTTAGACCACAGTTTTTTCTCAGATTGAAATAATCAAATATGAACTTCCAAAGATCAACAATAACCAGGGGAAATAAGAAAACCCAGGAGTGAGATTCAGCCAAAAAAAGAAAAGCAACTAATTTGGACCCTCAATAACTTCAAGAGTATCTGTTATCAGATAAGGAATGACCACGTTTAAACAAAGAAATGACAGATTCAAAAATGAGCAAACAATAAGAAACTAAAAAAGTAGTAGGCAATTTTGAAAAATATATAGTTGAAATGAAAAAAATTAACATATGCATTAAACAGAAGTTTGAAAACAGAATGAATTGGGAGATAGGTCTGAAAAAAATTATTCCCAACACCTCACAGGGAGAGAAGAAAGTGGAAAATACAGAAAAGAGATTAAGCAATTTTCACAAGATTCACAGAAGAAAAAAAACCATGGATCATAGAGGAGAGGCAATTTGAAGAGTTAATGGCTCAAATTCTTCCCAAATAAATGACAGGTGTCTGTGAACAGAGCAGAAAGCACAACAGACATCAAGAAGAATACAGAAATCCGTGCTTCCACAGATTGGGACAGAAGTGCAGCTCACCAAAGATAAGATCATAAAAATGCCCAGAGAACAAGGACAGATGACTGATCAGGAAAATTATAATTGGAGTGAGAGTAGACTGTAACAGCAACACAGAGGTGAGAAGAGAGTAGTCGAATCTCTTCAAAATGCTAAAGAAGATAACTGTAAACCTAGAATTATAGCAAAACTCTGAGTTACTGAAAAATCTTTCCATAACGAAAACACTAGGCCATATGGTTTTACAGGAGAGCAATACCATACTTCCTAGAACAGATCGTTTTCGTTTCCTCCAGAGATTAGAAAGCGGAAACACTCTCCAACTCCTTAGACATCTTAAAATCAGACAGGAGAAAGAGAAAGGGAAATTCTAAACCAGTCTCACTCATTACATAGACGCAAAGATCTTCCTAAAATGTGCCAATTGAATCTAGCAATATACTTCTTTTAAGTTTATTTATTTTCAGAGTGAGAGAGAGCATGCGTGCAAGCAGGGGGAAAGGCAGAGAATCTAAAGCAGGCTCTGTGCTGCCAGCACAGAGCTTGATGCAGGGCTCAATCCCACAAACCATGAAACCATGTCCTGAGCCAAGGTCAAGAGTCGGACACCTAACTGACTGAGCCACCCAGGTGCCCCAGAATCTAGCAATCTACTTCTTAAAGATGACATCAGACCACATTGGTTTATCCCAGAAATATCAGGGTGACATAACGTAGAAAATCCACCTATCTATAAATATTACCTACCTCAGAAATAGATAGAAAATAAAAACCTCTCTTGCCCACAATATTGTTTGCCTCTTCACTGTATAATTTCCATAATTGAGACACACTAGTACCTCTCATCTCAAATATTCTCCACCCTCATATTACCTAGTGTATCGAAGCATTTGACACAGAAGCTGATCATTCTCTCCTCCTTGAAGTTACTGTTACTCCTCACTTGGCTCCCAGGAAAACACTTTTTTTTTTTTTTTGCCTTTTCTCTTACCTTAAGTCCCTTCTTAATTGCATTGCTAGTCCCTTCCTTCTCTTAGTGATCCTGGGGCTCTTTCTTTGGTTGTCATCTTTTCTCTCTCCTCACAACCTTGATGATCTCATGCAGTCCGTTGGCTTTAAATGCCATCTATATGCCAGTGACTCACAATATATGTATATAGATATATAGATATCTCCGGAACACCTCTCTCCTGAACTCAACCCATGAATCCAAACGCCCACTTGACCTTTCTGCTTGGATATCTAACACATAAATCTACTGCCCCAAGTGCCCATATTTTCTTAAATTCAGTTGGAATGTTCTCTCTGTCCTGCCCTAAATGTTCTGTCCACAGTGAGTCTGCCCCCTCTCAGTCATGGCAGTTCCATGTCACTGCTTGCTCAGGGTAGAATTCTTGGGAGTCCCCCCACTTACTCCACATACAGTCCTGTTGGCTTTTCCTTTGAAAGTACATCACAGATCTGAACACTTCTTACCAACTCTGCTGCTACCACCAGGTTGGTAATTAGGCCATTTTTGGCCTGACTTAGGGCCGCAGTCTGCTAACTGGGCTCCCTACTGCCTTCATATGTCACGGAGTAAAAGCCAAAGTCCTCACTGTGACATGCAAGGCCTCACACAGTCTAGCCAAGCTCTGTTATCACTCTCAAGTCACCTTTCCTCACCCGCTCCACTCCTGCCTTGCCAGTACTTGAAATATAGCCTGTAGGCTTTCGTCACATAGACTCTGCACTGGCTGTTCCCTCTGCTTCGAATGTCTTGCCTCTTGATTTCTGCATGGCTGTTTCCCTCACCTCCTTAAAGTCTTTGCTCATTGAGGCATATCCAGACTAATCTGTATGAAATCTATATGAAATTTGCCTCCCATGTAACACAGAAACTCTTACCACTTTAACACCATGTACAACTTATTTATGTTTAACTCTGTTTATTGTATCTTATCTATCTCCTTGCTAGGTCAGAGACTTGTGAGTACTGAACAAATAAAAAAGTCTTCAACGTCATTAGTCATCAGGGAAATGTAAAGTAAGACCAAAGTGAAAGCCCATTTTATAATCTCTGTGTTGGTTTAAAAAAAAAATTGATGACAAGTGCTGTCAAGAATATACAGCAAGGGACGCCTGGGTAGCTCAGTCGGTTAAGCATCTGACATGGGCTTAGGTCATGATCTCACAGTTCATGAGTTCAAGTCCTGCATCGGGCTCTGTGCTGACAGCTCAGAGCCTGGAGCCTGCTTCAGATTCTGTGTCTCCCTCTCTCTCTCTCTGCCCCTCTCCTGCTCGTGTTCTGTCTCTCTCAAAAATAAACATTTTTTAAAACTTAAAAAAAAAAAATAGAGAGCAAATGAAACTATCACACACTGCTGGTGGGTGTGGAAGCTGGTTTAACTGGTTTGGAAAATACTTTGGTACCATCTTGGAAATTTAAACATTCATGTAACCTAGAGTCTTGGCAGTTATACTCCTAGGTCATGCCCTTGAGAAACTCTCACAGATATCCTCCAGAATCCAAGTGCACAAACATTCCCAACATCATTTCTCTAATACAAACACTAGAAACAAGTGCAATACGTTTTGATGGGGGAATGGATAAATTATAGCGTATGCAAACAGGAGAATATTAAGCAGAATTGGTAATGAATGGACTATAGTTAATGTACAATAACACTGATGAATCTTAGAAACTAGTTTCCAAAGACTGCCATACTTTTTTATAAAGCTCAAATCAAACAAGACTAAACAATATATTCCTGTGGGATATATACATATTTGTTAAGCTCGTTCTCAAAAATAAGATGATACAGATATACTCACACATAGGGTAGTGTTAACCTTTGGGGAAGAGCTCCCGGAAGGAGCTAGGAAAGGAACGTCTCCAAAAATACTACAGCATTGGCAGTGTCATGGTGAGTGTCAGAGACATTAGACACATTATCTTCTACATATCAAATAGTATTCTTGCAATTTTTAAAGTAACAATGGAGCTCGTGGGTGGAGGCACATAGCGCAGGAGAGATTGGATATGTCTGTAGAATGCCCAGCCCCGTGTCCAGATCTGCGGCCAGATGACCTGCAATGGAAGGAACTCTGGGTTCCCCTCCATTTCGTTGCGGCTGACCTTTTTCTTCTTCTCTCCCACAGCACATCATCTACTCTGTGAAATTTTTTATCTCCTATGCAATTCCAGATGTATCCAAAAGCACGAAGAGCAAGATCAAGAGAGAAAAATACCTAACGCAAAAGCTTCTTCATGAGAATCACCTCAAAGATGTGACAAAAAATATGGGGGTCATAGCTGAGAGGATGGTGGAAGTGGTAGATAACAATTTACGACCCAAATTAGAATAAGAGCTTTATGTTCTGAGAAGCACTTTACAGAATTTAATTCCGTCAAAATATATTATGAATCACTAATGAGGATGTCTGAGTGAAAACACTTTGGCAAATAGGAGTCTTAGCTATTGCCATTTTCATATAGATTATTTTTCGGTTTCAGCCAGCCACGCAGGAACTGGAAAGTGCGAAACTTAGATCAAGAAGTGCATAAAACTAATCACCTGGAAAACCAGAAATGTTACCCTTTTTTGATAAATTTGAATTTCAGTAACAGAAAAAGTCTCTTCGTGTGCTTAAAAACTACCCCTTCCGAAGCAGAATGGATTTCTGTCCCTCCGTCTGATTATTTTCATTTCTTTCTGTTCTCAAGCACATGGTCCCCTTTAAGGCAGTGTTTCATTTCTTCACTTAGCCAAATCTGTGCCAGAGTTCTCTTTCCCTTACAGTACTTTTGTTAAAGACGAGACATTCTTCCCTTTGTGTGATTAAAAATAGCTAACTCAGAATTTCAGTTTGAATGCCATATTAAGTGGCAGATAGACTCAAGAATTCACAATATGTCGGTGTGTTAGCACATCCCTACAGAAAACGAAACCTCACTTAGTAAGAGGAAATAGTTTCCGTCTCCAATTTGGCCTATCTTTTCATCTCAAAGAAACACACTTAATGGATCGGAATAAAGATAGCAAGGTTCTGAAGTGTATTTGTGCTAATCCGCAGTGACACTTTTTATCTTCCAGGAGCACTCTTAGAACATTCTGTGCCTAATCAGTGTTGACTGCTTTGCAGATCTCAAGGGAGTCAGATGACAAAAGTAGGGAAAGTTATAGATTCAAATAGAATTGTAACTCATATTGACCAGAATAATTAATGTACCTCTTCTAAAGATACGTAGTTTCTTAAAATTACATTTTTATCAACATAATGGTCCGGAAGGACAAGCCCATCAGTTTGCCACCAGTTTCCTTTTATGCATTAGCTCCAGGAGGTACAGCATCACAGATCACCGGCATCGCCACGCTCACTGTGCAGCCACTGTGACATGAGGGCGCTGTGCACACGCGCTTAAGAGTACAACCGGTGCTCTAATTGTGAGGCGCTCGGGGTTCCCTGCGTGGGGAGCGCCTTTTCCACAAGGATTCCGGGTATCCAAGTGATGAGCATACCAAAGCATGTGCCATGGTGAAGGTGGTTCCCTGCAGCCTCCATTCCCTTGTTCCCAGCCCAGTAACTTGTCTGTAAGTGCACGCACCAGGGGAGTGGTGGGGAGAGGAGAGAGGCAGGGATAGACCCGCATCACTCCCAATCCGGAAGAGACACTCTGGTGTTGATTTGAGCTTCCAGCCTCCCTCAGGCCGCGGTTTGGTCACAACCCCTTCCCTGAGCTGCACTTAACTTCCCGCTGAATGCCTGCACCACGCACATCTTGCCTTCAGGTGGTTCAACTCAGCAGTCTTTACTGTGCTTTACTGCCTTTCAGGTGCAAGGCCCTCTGGTAGGCTCCAGACAAGAGGCGGGGCCGCACCGCTCACCCTTGACTGGTAACGGGGGAGTGCCGGGTGTAAGAGAGGGTGTCTGGCACTGGGTTCTTACCGGGTGGACTGCCACCCACTGGGGTGCTGCTACATGCCCAAGTGCCATAGGAGCCGAGCCACTCCATCCCAGCAGCAGAGGAAAAGGAAACCTGTTGCAGCGAGCAGATTTAGAGGCTCGATATAATAGAGCTGCTTAACTCAAGGTCACGATTCTAAGTGCCTGCCATGAATGTTCAAACAGACCCAGAGACCAAAATCACTATTTATGTAGGATTCATAAAGCAGTATCCTGGACTTTTGCATTGTCCCAATGGACAGGGGACAACATTTCACTAACTTTCTTGATCATGTTAACAATGTGAACGAGTGCTCTCAACAGGCCGCACGCGCTCTGACTGCACAGGGAGCAAGAAAGGAGTTTCGTCCCGGCTTCTCATCCCGCCCAGACTGGGTGCAGCTGTTCCTTTCCCCGGCTCACCTGTGACACTGCTCCTGAAGTGGCGTCACTTCTGCCCCTAGTACCTCAGCTCTTTGAAGCGCAGGACTATCTCCTCGTGTTGGATTTGCCAACTACTCACTGTTTATGGGAGCATAGAGAAGGAAATGTTTTTTGCCTTATCTGCTTGTATATAAACTAGAACTTTAAAAAGTGTGCATGTGTGTTTTTCATAAACCATCTTTCGTAAATTGCCTTCATAGTTTAAAATGTGCTTTTGTGGACAGGAGGGGAAAAAACTCTACATTTTTAAAGGCAGAAAATACGTGTGACACTGCCAATAGTCCCCTAAGCGGCGAGGTAGTGGGGATCCGGGGTCACCTGTGACACCGACAGTGTTAATGGAACTCTAGTGCTGACTTGTCAGTGTGAAGACAAATGTGGGACTGTGTCTGCAGGCAGTCACTGGGCTGGGTCTGTAAATGTAAGCAGCAGCACCCCAAGAAAAAGGGGGTGTGTGACAGTGCCCCTGTGAAAGGAATACCTGGCCCTAGACCTGCCCAGTGTTAACCACTAGAGAATGTTTCATTGTATATCCTTTTGTAATGCTTGTGAATTTTAACAGATTGAAGCATTAGACCAAAATACTCAGGAGATTTTCCTTTAAATATCCCTCAAATATTTTAGATGTGTCAATAGAAAGGGAAAGCTATCGTTTTTGTTTGAAAACTAAGCAAGGCCATCTTGTAAACCGTCACCAAATGCCTTCCCTTGTAATTATCCGTGGGTGCATCTTGGATTTCAGAAAACAGTAATTCATTCACGGGGGGGGGGGGGGGGGAGGGCAGAATGTGCTCTGTTATTGAAACACTGCTTGTACCATTTTCTCATTGTGCCTATTATATGTTAAGATGTTTGAAAACTTAAAATGGATGAGCAGCTTAACGAAAGTAGAACTGAAATATACATGATGCTTTCATACACTGTGGCATAAGATGTAAAGTTTGTAATGTTTTGTGAATTTCTGTGCATTTTAATATTCTTTTATAATTATAAGCATTTTAGTAAATTCATTTTTAAAAACAGCACTGTGGTCTACTCTGTCTTCATGTTTTTAAGGAGAGCACATATATCTCAATCATCATCTAGATACCAAATGTGTGCTTTTGTGTAAATGATATTTTTCACAGCCTACACTTACTTTAAACATGATTTTTCTGGGAAAAAAATTGGGTGTGGGTTTTCAGCCACAACTGCTAAAAACCAGTTGTTGGGATTGAGCCCTGCCCAGGATACCAAGCCTGAGACCAGGTGGGAGCTGAAAACCAGCCCACCTCTGCTCACCACACCAGGTACGCTGGAGTCAGGCTACGTCAGCAAGGAGGAAGAGGCATTTTTCTCTAAATACATAAAGTTGGCTTCTGTATGCTAAACCATGATTGCAGGAGACAGTGCCCCTCAGAGAGGGCAAATCGCTAATAATCCCAGAAAGGCTCTGAACCTACTGTGGCCCTGGGTACAGAAAGGGAAATTACGGAAAAGAAAATAAAGGAACATCTCATTATAAAAATCAATGTGTTTATCCTGTACAACATACCCAGATTTTAACTCATTCCATGTATATGTGTATGTATTTGATTTGTTTAATTAGCCAGCTTAAATCTCATTGGGCTTCCAGGAAAACTCTATAACTAGACCAACAGGAAGAAGTCTTTTCTGATCCTTATGTGACACTCTTGAGACCAGCACTAATGTTATTCTCACCCGTTAAGTCTTTTAAGTTCAGCAAACGGCTGACCAGAAGTTCATTTCGTAAGCTAAGAAACCCCTCTCATTTGCAGGGGATGAGGAGATCTTAAATACAGTTGACCCTTCAACAACTCCTGTTTGACCTTGATAGGTCCACTTATATACAGATTTTTTTTATAATTTTTTAAAAATACAGTACTATAAATGTATTTTCACTTCCTTATAATTTTCTTTTTTCTGTAGCTTACTTTAAGAATACCATAACATACAAAATCGTTGTTAGTTGGGCTTGGCGTCCTGGTCCAAGATGGCAATATGGGAGATCCCGAATTCATCTCCCTCCACAGACACCAAACCAACACCTATCTTAGAGCAATTTCTCCTGAAGAACAAGACTGACGGAACGAACTTTTGCACAACAAAAGACCACGAAGAGAATAGCAAGAGACCCAACGACCTGGTAACAAATGGAGCTGCCATCCTCATTGCAAACCGTAGTGAGGAGGGATAGTTCAGAGGGACCCTGAGTAGATTCATCTGCCCTTGGACACGAGAAAAGGCCACGGTTTACAAAGGCAACAAGAAAACACAGGAACCAGCCCTAGAACCCTGTCCAATAGCAGGGGAGCTGCTAGAACTCTCTCTGGGTGAGAGGCACTGGTGAGCCCCATGGTTTGCATTCACCCTCCACCATGACAGCACAGACAAGAGCAGTCAGGGTGTCCTAGCCAGCCTGTAGTGAGGCCCAGACCCCTAGTCCACCAGCCTCAAAGGCCAGGGGGCACAGAAAACCACTGCTTAAAAGGGCAACTAGAATATAAAGGATCCAGTCCTAGAATTCTGCCCAATAATAGAGTTGCTGCTGAAACTCTGAGATGGAGAGGCTGGTGAGCACCATGGGTGGCATTCCTCCTCCACTTGACAATGTGGACAGGGATGGGGTCTGGGTACATTAGTGAGCCTACCATATCGGTGAGCTCCAAACCTACACCAGCCCCAGATGTCCCACCAAAGTGGCCCCCTTCATGGAGCACAGCAGGACACTGGTCAACACCCACTCCAGCTCCAGCCATCTCACAAAGGTGATACAGGTGCAAAGCACCCCAGAACACTCCCAGCTCACACCACTCTGGTTCTAGATGACTTGCCAGGGCACCCCCAGCTCTCACTTTGGCTCCAGACAACTCACCAGGGGGCCCTTTGTGCAGAGTGCCCTGGGACATCACTCCCTACCCAGCCATGCTCTAGCTACACTGCTGTAGTGCCCCTGCTCACCAGAACACTCCGATCCACAGCCACCCTGGCACCCTCTACATGCGGACTCCCCATCTTGCACCAACTTTAGCATCAGCTCTTCTGCTGGGACACCCTCTGTGCAGAGAGCCCCTGGACTTCCCCCAACTTGCAACCACTTGAGCTGTTGGGCAGGTTATCCCTCTACAGAGAGGCCCCAGGACTGCCCTGGTTTGTACCCACTTCACCTCTGGCCATCCCACCAGCATGGTCCCACTCCAAGGCCACAAAAACCACAGTTCCCACCAGCCAACTAGCCAAAGTCACCAGGCATACAGTCTATACAGGGATGACCATGTACAAGATCATTCCTTGTAGTTCAGGAATAGTAGTTCTAGTATTGTTCTTGAAAGAACAAAACAAAACCTCAGGAAAAGAACTAAATGAAATCAGATAAGCAATATGCCTCATAAAGGGTTTAAAGTGATGGTCATAAAGATGCTCACTGGACTAGATAGAAGAGTTGATGAACTCTGTGAGAACTTCAACAAAGAGAAAATGTAAATACTTGAAGAAAATATAAATCTTAAAGAATACAATAACTGAAATAAAAAATACAGAGAGGGAACCTCTGGGACACAGCAAAGGCGATCATAAGAGGAAAGTATATAGCAATCTAGGCCTTCCTAAAGAAGGAAGAAAGGTCTCAGATACACAACATAACCTTACGCCTTAAAGAGCTGGAAAAAGAACAGCAAATAAAACCCAAGACCAGCAGAAGACAGGAAATAATAAAGATTAGAGCAGAAATTAATACCATTGAAACAAACAAATAAAAAACAGATCAATGAAACCAGAAGCTGGTTCTTTGAAAGAATTAACAAAATTGATAAACCATTAGCCAGTTGGATCAAAAAGAAAAAGGAAAGGACCCAAATAAATAAAATCAAGAATTAAAGAGGAGAGATCACAACCAACACAGCAGAAATAAAAATAATGAGAATATTATGAGCAATTATACACCAATAAAATGGGCAATCTGGAAGAAATGGACAAATTCCTAGAAACATATACACTAACAAAACTAAAACAGGAAGAAATAGAGAATTTGAACAGACCCATAACCAGTAAAGAAATTGAATTAGTAATCAAAAATCTCCCAAAAATCAAGAGTCCAGGGCCAGATGGCTTTCCAAGGGAATTCTACCACACATTTAAGGAAGAGTTAACACCTATTTTCCTGAAGCTGTTCCAAAAAACAGAAATGGAAGGAAAACTTCCAAACTCTTTCTATGAAGCCAGCATTACCTTGATTCCAAAACCAGACAAAGACCCCATTAAAAAGGAGAACTAGAGACCAATTTCCCTGTTGGACATGGATGCAAAAATCCTCAACAAGACATTAGCCAACCAGATCCAATAATACATAAAAAAATTATCCACCACAACCAAGTGGGATTTACACCTGGGATGCAGGGCTGGTTCAATATCTGCAAAACAATTAATGTGATTCGTCACATCAATAAAAGAAAGGACAAGAACCATATAATCCTCTCAATAGATGCAGAGAAAGCATTTGACAAAATACAGTATCCTTTCTTGATAAAAACCCTCAAGAAAATATGGATAGGAGAATCATACCTCAAGATCATAAAGGCCATATATGAAAAACCCAATGCTAATATCATCCTCAATGGGGAAAAACTGAGAGCTTTCCCCCTAAGGTCAGGAACAAGACAGGGATGTCCACTCTCACCACTGTTACTCAACATAGTATTGGAAGTCTTAGCCTCAGCAATCAGACAACACAAAGAAATAAAAGGCATCCAAATCGGCCAGGAGGAGGTCAAACTTACACTCTTCGCAGATGACATGATACCCTATATGGAAAACCCTCAAGATTCCACCAAAAAACTGCTAGAACTGATTCATGAATTCAGCAAAGTTGCAGTATATAAAATCAATGCACAGAAATTGGTTGCATTCCTATATACCAACAATGAAGCAACAGAAAGAGAAATCAAGGAATCGATCCCATTTACAGTTGCACCAAAAGCCATAAAATACCTAGGAATAAATCTAACCAAAGAGGTGACAATCTATACACTGAAAACTATAGAAAGCTTGAAGAAGACACAAAGAAAACACTATAGAAAATTAAAGAAGACACAAAAAAATGGAAAAAGATTCCATGCTCCTGAATAAGAAGAACAAATATTGTTAAAATGTCAATACTACCCAAAGAATCTACATATTCAATGCAATCCCTATCAAAATAACACCAGCATTCTTCACAGAGCTAGAACAAATAATCCTAAAATTTGTATGGGACCAGAAAAGACCCCCAAGAGCCAAAGCAATCTTGAAAAAGAAAACCAAAGCAGGAGGCATCACAATCCCAGACTTCAAGCTGTATTACAAAACTGTAATCATCAAGACTGTATGGTACTGGCACAAGAACAGACACTCAGATCAGTGGAACAGAATAGAGAATCCAGAAATGGACTCACAAACATATGGCCAATTAATCTTTGACAAAGCAGGAAAGAATATCCAGTGGAATAAAGACAGTCTCTTCAGCAAGTGGTGCTGGGAAAACTGGACAGCAACATGCAGAAGAATGAACCTAGACCACATTCTTACACCATACACAAAAATAAACTCAAAATGGATGAAAGACCTAAATGTAAGACAGGAAGCCATCAAAATCCTTGAGGAGAAAGCAGGCAAAAACCTCTTTGATTGTGGCCACAAAAGCTTCTTACTCAACACATCTCTGGAGGCAAGGGAAACAAAAGCAAAAATGAACTATTGGGACCTCATCAAAATAGAAAGCTTCTGCACAGCAAAGGGAACCAATCAGCAAAACTAAAAGGCAACCAATGGAATGGGAGAAGATATTTGCAGACAATATATCAAATAAAGGGTTAGTATCCAAAATCTATAAAGAACTTATCAAACTCAACACCCAAAAAACAAATACCCCAGTGAAGAAATGGGAAAAAGACACGAATAGACACTTCTCCAAAGAAGACATCCAGATGGCCAACTGACACATGAAAAAATGCTCCACATCACTCATTATCAGGGAAATACAAATCAAAACCACAATGAGATACCACCTTACCTACACCTGTCAGAATGGCTAACATGAACAACTCAGGCAACAACAGATGTTGGCGAGGATGCGGAGAAAGACGATCTCTTTTGCATTGTTGGTGGGAATACCAGCTGCTGCAGCTGTCCTGGAAAACAGTATGGAGGTTCCTCAAGAAACTAAAATATAATAACCCTATGACTCAGCAATTGCCCTACTAGGTATTTATCCAGGGGATACAGGTGTGCTGTTTCAAAGGGACACATGCACCCCAATGTTTATAACAACATTATCAACAATAGCCAAAGTATGGAAAGAGCTCAAATGTCCACTGATGGATGAAAGGATAAAGAAGATGTATATATATATATACATACATATATATATACATATATGTACATACACACACACACACACACACAAAATGGAGTATTACTTGGCAATCAAAAAGAATGAAATCTTGCCATTTGCAACTACGTGACTGGAACTAGATGGTATTATGCTAAGAGAAATTAGTCAGAGAAAGACAAATATCATATGACTTCACTCATATGAGGACTTTAAGACACAGAACAGATGAACACAAGGGAAGGGAAGCACCAGTAATATAAAAACAGGGTGGGGATGAAACATAAGAAACTCTTAAATAAGGAGAACAAACAGAAGGTTACTGAAGGGGTTGTGGGAGGGGGAATGGGCTAAATGGGTAAGGGGCATGAAGGAATCTACCCTTGATATCATTGTTGCACTATATGCTAACTAACTTGGATGTAAATTTAAAAAATTAAATTAAATTAAAAAATAAAATAAAATGTTATTCATAGCACAATAAGCACCATGCATGTAATTAAATTAATTATATATACATAATTAAATTAAATTAAAAAATACACAGAAGGAATCAACAGATCAGTGGATGCAGAAGAGATTAGCAATCTGGAAGATAGGGTAATGGAAAGTGTCCAAGCTGAACAACATAAAGAAAAAAGAATTTTTATTTTTTTAAGAAAAAAGAATTTTTAATAATAGGCCAAGATATATCTTGGACAACATCAAGTAAACAAACATTTGCATGATAAGGGTCCCAAAAGGAGAAGAAAGAGGAAAAGACAGAAAATTTATTTGACAAAACAATAGCTGAAAATGTCCTTAACCTGGGGAAGGAAACAGACATCCAGGTTCAGGATACAGAGAATTCCAAACAAAATGAACCCAAGGAAGTCCACACCATGAGCTATATTAAATGTTAAAAATTAAAGACAAAGAGATAATTTTAAAAGCATCAAGAGAGAAGCAACTAGCTACATACAAGGGAAACCCCTTAAAGCTATCAGTTAATGTTCAGCAGAAACTTTGCAGGCCAGAAGGAAGTGGCATGACATTTAATGCGCTAAAAGAAAAAAATTACAACCAAGAATACTCTACCCAGCAAGGTTATCATTAAGGAAAAATTAAAGGAGAGATAGTGTTTCTAAAGACAAAAACAAAACAACACAGTTAAAGGTGTTAATCATCACTAAACCATCCTTATGAGAAATATGTAGGGACTTCTTTAAGTAGAAAAGAAAAAGCCATATTACAAACAAACAAAACTATGAAAGAAAAAAATGTCATGAGTAAAGCAAACATAAAGGTAGTAGAGCAGACACTTATAAAGCTAGTATAAAGGTTAAATGACAAAAATAGTATAAACAATTTTATCTAAAAAATTAGATAAGGGACTAACAATAAAAAGATGTAAAATATGACAACTAATATATAAAAATGGAGGCGGAAATAAAAATGAAATTCTTTTAGAATGTGTTTGAACTTCAGAGACACCATCAACTTAATAGAGAGTGCTATGTACTTAAGATGTTATATATGAATCTCACAGTAATTACAAACTGAAAACCTATAATAGATACAAAAAACTAAAGCAAAAAAGAAAAAAAGCAAACCATAACACTAAAGAAAGTCATCAATCACAAGGAAAGAAAGGAAGAAAAGAAAAAAGGAACAGAGGAGAACTACAAAAACAACCAGAAAACAATTAACAAAATTGCAGTAAGTACAAGCCTATAAATAATTACTCTAAATGTAAATGGTCTAGGAGGAGAGACCAACATGGCAGAGAAGTAGGGGGATCTGAAGTTCCCTTGTTTCTCAAACAAAGCAGTGTTGAAGCCAAAGGACTTTGATCTCCAAGAGCCCAGGAGGCAAAGACACAGAGTTGCTTCCAGAAACTCACCAGGACAACCTGATGGGCCATAGGTGTGTTATTGCAAATGGGGAAAGATAAAATGAATACAGAGGGATCCCCTTCTGCAGAGACATAAAGAGAAGAGAAAGAGAGGCTGGGGATGCACAGGACTGTATATGGACAAGAGAAAAACCTCGGACCAGGATGGAGAAAGATCCAATCTCTTAACTGCACAGCTTTCTCCAAACTGGGGCCATCTGCCGGATCAAGCACCTGGGGAGGAAGGCAGCCAGCCCCAGGCTCGGTGGCTAGGTCAGGGGTGCAGTCCACAATAAGAGAAAGCGATCCCCTCCCTGGAGTGATGTGGAACAGGACAAAGACTGTCTGTGCCCACCAGCCAGAGACCATATATTGGGAGGCACGGAGCCGCACTCCTCCAGTACCAGGGCACACAGAACAGGAGTTTGAAACCCAGCCAAGCCCCAGGGCCTGGGAGTCAGCAGAGCAGGACAAACTGCCTCATTTGAGCCACGGCACAGTGAGGACAGCTTAAACAGAGTGGTTTGGGACACCTGGTCAGTGGAGGAGAGACTGAGGTGTCGCCATTTTTCTCCCCATGGCTACCAAAGTGGGGCTTCAGACAACAGACAGTGGTCCCACAGTGGAGGCGGGACTGGCCTATACCAAACCACACTCCTCCATGCCTGGTAACTGTGTATGTACTGGAGCGGGATGGATGCTGAGGAACCAGACAGACCCTCCCGCAGACCAGTGCTGTTGCATTGTCTGGTTTAATTCTCAGACAATCCTTATTATATACATATATTCTTCCTTCCTTTTCTCTTTCTTATTTCTTCCCTTCTCTAGTCTGGTTACTCTAGTTGTTGGTTTGTTTAAGCAGACATGTTTAATCCATTCTCTCAATACATGTTCTACAGCTCTTTTTTTTCCTTTCTCTCTCTCTGGATTAAGCCATATAGTTTCCCTGTCTGGTCAATTTTATTTTCTTTTTCCCCACCTTCTTTATTTTCCTTTCTCTCTCTCTGGATTAAGCCATATAGTTTCTCTGTCTGGTCAATTTTTATTTTTTTTCTTTTTCCCCACCACTGTCATTTCACTTTTTATATGGGATAAGGCCTCTTCCATAAGTACTACCTCCACCCTGTTTACTTGTAGCTGGTGTTCCTGGTTTTGTGTTTTTGGGTTGTTTGTATGTTTCTGTGTTTTTGTTTTCTGTTTGTTTGTTTTCCTTTCCAGGGCTACTTCAGTGAACAAATCAAAGCACACGTGGTAGAGGGTCCAAAACATCACTACTAGTAGGGAGATAGAGTAACCAAAGTCACAACAGAGAGAAAGTAACACTCTTCAAAACACACCTCCTGAAGGGCCAGGCCCTGGGCAGTGTATGATCCCCTCTTTAATATAGTAGTGCTTGCAGGTGCAGGCCACATAACAAGCTTTTAAAACACACAAGGGACAGAAAACTAGCCAAAATGACAAAATGGAAGCATTCTCTTCAAAAGAAATTCCAGCTAAAGAAGAAACGACAGCTAAAGATTGCTCAAAACAGATATAAATAATATAACTGAACAAGAATTTAGAGTAATAGTCACAAGATTAATCACTGAGCTTGAAAAAAGCATAGAAGACAGCAGAGAATCTATTGCTGCAGAGATCAAGGAACTAAAAAATAGTCATGATGAATTTAAAAATGTTGTAAACGAGGTGCAAAACAAACAAGAGGCAGTGACAGTGAGGGTTGAAGAGGGAGGGGGAGAATAGGTGAAATAGAAGATAAAATTATGGAAAAAGATGCAGCTGAGAAAAAGAGAGATAAAAAAATTCTGGATCATGAGGGGAGAATTAGAGAACTAAGTGATTCAATGAAATGGAACAATATCCGTATCATAGGAGTTTCAGAAGAAGAAGAAGAGAGAGAAAGGGGCCAAAGGTGTACTCGAACAAATCATAGCTGAGAACTTTCCCAACCTGGGGAAGGAAACAGACATTGAAATCCAGGAGGCACAGAGAACTCCCTTCAGATGTAACTTGAATTGATCTTCTGCATGACATATCATAGTGAAACTGACAAAATACAAAGATAAAGGGAGAATTGTGAAAGCAGCTAGGGATAAACAGGCCCTAACCTACAAGTGTAGACACATAAGGTAGTAGCAGACCTATCTACTGAAATCTGGCAGGCCAGAAAGGAGTGGCAGGATATTTTCAATGGGATGAATAGGAAAAATATGCAACCAAGAATCCTTTATCCAGCAAGGCTGTCATTCAGAATAGAAGGAGAGATAAAGGTTTTCCCAAACAAACAAAAACTGAAAGAGTTCATGACAACTAAACCAGCCCTAAAGAGAACTTAAGGGGTACTCTGTGAGTGGAATGTTGCAAAGACCACAAAGGACCAGAGACATCACTACAAGCATTAAACCTACAGATAACACGTTGACTCTAAACCCATATCTTTCAATAATAACCCTTAATGTAAATGTACTAAATGCTCCAAAAGACATAGGGTATCGGAATGGATTAAGAAAAACAAGACCTGTCTATTTGCTGTCTACAGGAGACCTATTTTAAACCTGAGGACACCTTCAGATTGAAAGTGAGCGGATAGAGAGCCATCTATCATGTTACTGGAAGTCAAAAGAAAGCTCGAGTAGCCATATTTATATCAGACAAACTAGATTTTAAACTAAAGGCCTTGGGGCGCCTGGGTGGCGCAGTCGGTTAAGCGTCCGACTTCAGCCAGGTCACGATCTCCCGGTCCGGGAGTTCGAGCCCCGCGTCAGACTCTGGGCTGATGGCTCAGAGCCTGGAGCCTGTTTCTGATTCTGTGTCTCCCTCTCTCTCTGCCCCTCCCCCATTCATGCTCTGTCTCTCTCTGTCCCAAAAATAAATAAAAACGTTGGAAAAAAAATTAAAAATAAATAAATAAATAAATAAACTAAAGGCCTTAACAAGAGACCAAGAAGGGCATTATATAATTATGGGGTCTATCCATCAAGAAGAGCTAACAATTACAAAAGTTTATGAACCGAATTCAGAAGCACCCAAATATACAAAACAGTTAATCACACACATAAGCAACTGGTAAGAATGTGGTAATTGGAGGGTACTTTAATACTCCACTTACAACAATGGACAGATCATCCATTGGCCCTGAATGATACACTGGACCAGATGGGTTTGACAGATGTATTTAGAACTTTTCATCCTAAAGCAGAATACACATTCTTCTCTAGTGTACATGGAACATTCTCCAAGATAGATCACATAATGGGTCACAAAACAGCCCTCAATAAATATAAAAGACTTGAGATCATACCATGTACACTTTCAGATCACAATGCTATGAAACTTGAAATCAACCACAGGAAAAAGTTTGGAAAACCTCCAAATACATGGAGGTTAAAGAAATCCTACTGAGGAATGAATGCATCAACTAGGCAATTAAAGAAGAAATTTAAAAACACATGGAAACAAATGAAAATGAAAACACAACAATCCATACCCTTTGGGATGCAGCAAAGGCAGTCCTAAGAGGAAAATACATTACAATCCAGGCCTATCTAGAGAAACAAGAAAAATTCCAAATTAAAATCCAACAGCACACCTAAAGGAACTAGAAGCAGACCAACAAAGAAACCACAAACCCAGCAGATGAAGAGAAATAATAAAGATCAGAGCAGAAATAAACAATGTAGAATCAAAAAAAAAAAATAGTGGAACAGATCAATGAAACTAAGAGATGGTTTTTTGAAAAAATAAACAAAATTGACAAGCTCTTAGCCAGACTTTTCAAAAAGAAAAGAGAGAGGACTGAAATAGATAAAATCACAAATGAAATGAATTTATCACAACCAATCCCTCAGAAATACAAGCAATTATCAGAGAATATTATGAAAATTTATGCCAAAAAACTGGACAATCAGGAAGAAATGGACAAATTCCTAGACACCCACACACTACCAAAATTCAAACAGGAAGATATAAAAAATTTGAACAGACCCATAACGAGCAAAGAAATTGAAGCAGTTATCAAAAATCTCTCAACAAATAAGAGTCCTGGACCAGTTGGCTTCTATCCTTCTCAAGCTGTTCCAACAAACAGAAATGGAAGGAATACTTATGGACTGACTCTATGAAGCCAGCATTACCTTGATTCCCAAACAAGACAGAGACCCCACAAAAAAGCAGAACTATAGGCCAATATCCCTTATGAACATGGATGCAAAAATTCTCAACAAGCTACTAGCAAATCAAATTCAACACCATGTAAAAATAATTATTCACCATTATCAAGTGGGATTCTTTCCTGGGCTGCAGGGCTGGTTCAATATTTGCAAATCAATCAATGTAATACATCATATTAATAGAAGAAAGGATTAGAACCATATGATCCTATCAATAGATGCAGAAAAAAACATTTGACAAAATACAGCATTGTTTCTTAATACAAACCCTCAAGAAAGTCTGGATAGAAGGCACATACCTTAACATGACTGAAAAGCCCACAGTTGATATCATCCTCAATGGGGAAAAACTGAGAGCTTTCCCCCTCAGATTAGGAATGCAACAGGGATGTCCACTCTCACCACTGTTGTTTAACAAGTGTTGGAAGTCCTAGCATCAGCAATCAGACAACAAAATGAAATATAAGGCATCGAATTGGCAAAGAAGAAGTCAAACTTTCACAGACGACATGATACTCTACGTGGAAAACCCAGAAGACTCCATCAAAAGACTCCTAGAACTGATACATGAATTAAACAAAGTCACAGGGTACAAAGTCATAGTATAGAAATTGGTTGCATTCTTATACACCAATAATGAAGCAACAGAAAGAGAAATAAAGAAACTGATCCCATTTTCAATTGCACCAAGAATGATAAAATACCTAGGAATAAACTTAACCAAAGATGTAAAAGATTTGTATGCTGAAAACTATAGAAAGCTTATGAAGGAAATTAAAGAAGACACAAAGAAATGGAAAAACATTCCATGCTCATGGATTGGAAGAACAAATACTGCTAAAATGTTCAATAGTACCCAAAGCAATCTACACATTCAATACAATCCCAATCAAAATTGCACCAGCATTCTTCTCTGAGCTAGAACAAACAATCCTAAAATTTGTATGAAATCACAAAAGACCCCAAATAGCCAAAGTAATATTGAAGAAGAAAATCAGGGCAGGAGGCATCACAATCCCGGACTTTAGCCTCTACTACAAAGCGGTAATAATCAAGACACCATGATATTGGCACAAAACAGACACATAGACCAATGGAATAGAACAGAGAACCTAGAATTGGACCCACAAATGTATGGCCAACTAATCTTTGACAAAGCAGGAAAGAACATCCAATGGAAAAAAGTCTCTTTAGCAAATGGTGTGAGAACTGGATAGCAACATGCAGAAGAATGAAACTGGACCACTTTCTTACATGATACACAAAAATAAACTCAAAATGGATGAAAGACCTAAGTGTGAGACACCAAGAGGACCTTGAAGACCCTAGAGGAGAAAGCAGGCAACAAGCTTTTTGACTTCAGCCACAGCAATTTCTTACTCAACCCATCTCCAAAGGCAAGGGAAATAAAAGCAAAAATGAACTATTGGGACCTCATCAAGATAAAAAGCTTCTGCACAGCAAAGGAAATGATCAATAAAACTAAAAGGCAACTGACAGAATGGGAGAAGATATTTGCAAATAAAGAACTTAACCAAACTCAACACCTGAAAAACAATCCAGTGAAGGAGAGGGAAGAAGACATGAATAGACACTTTTCCAAAGAAAACATCCAGATGGCCAACAGACACATGAAACGATGCTCAACATCACTCATCATCAAGCAAATACAAATTAAAACCACATTGAGATACCAGCTCACACCAGTCAGAGTGGCTAAAATTAACAACTCAGGAAACAACAGATGCTGGCAAGGATGTGGAGAAACGTGAACCCTCTTGCACTGTTGGTGGGAATGCAAACTGGTGCAGCCACTCTGGAAAACAGTGTGGAGGTTCCTCAAAAAATTAAAAATAGAACTACCCTATAACCCATCAATAGCACCACTAGGAATTAACCCAAGGGATACAGGAGTGCTGATGCATAGTGGCACATGTACCCCAACATGTATAGCAGCATTTTCAACAATAGCCAAATTATGGAAAGGGCCTAAATGTCCATCAATTGATGAATGGATAAAGAAGATGTGGTTTGTATAGACAATAGAATACTACTTGGCAATGAGAAAGAATGAAATCATGCCATTTGCAGCAATGTGGATGGAACTGGAAGGTATTATGCTGAGTGAAATAAGTCAGTCAGAGAAGGACAGATATCATACGTGTTCACTCATATGTGGAACTTGAGAAACTTAACAGAAGACCATGGGGGAAGGGAAGGGGAAGAATAGTTACAGAGAGGGAGGCAAACCACAAGAGACTCTTAAATACAGAGAACAAACCAAGGGCGGATGGGGGTGGGGGAGAGGGGAAAATGGGTGATGGGCATTGAGGAGGGCACTTGTTGGGATGAGCACTGGGTGTTGTATGTAAGCAAATTTGATAATAAATTATATGAAAGAAAAAGAAAGAAAGAAAGAAAGAAAGAAAGAAAGAAAGAAAGAAAGAAAGAAAGAAAGAAAGAAAGAGAAAGAAAGAAAGAAAGAAAAATGTATATGTTCTAAATGCTCCATCAAAAGACATAGGGTCACAGAATGGATTTAACAAACAAAAAAAGACTCCTCTTTATGTTGCCTACCGGAGACTAACTTCAGACCTAAAGACACATACTGACTAAAAGTGAAGGGATAGAAAATGACTTTCCATGCAAACGGGAAGGTGGGGGTGGGGGGAAAAAAAAAGCCAGGGTAGCAATACTTATGTCAGATAAAATAGACTTTAACACAAATACTGTAACAAAAGCTGTAACTGTAACTGTAAAAGAAGGTTATTATGCAATGATTAAGCGATCAATCCAACCAGAACATATAACAACTGTAAATATCTACACACCAAACAAAGGGGTACCTAAATACAGAAAGTAATTTTTGGCCAATAAAAAGAGAGAAATTGACAGGAATACAATAATAGGAAGAGACTTAAATACTCCTTTTTACATCAATAGATAGATCACCCAGGCAAAAAGGTCAATAAGGAAAGAGTGTCTTTGAATAACACATTAGACCATATGACCTTACACTTATATACAGTACATTCCACCCCTCAAAAAACAGAATAAACATTCTTTTCAAGTCCACATAGAACATATATCTATATGATAAATCACACATTAGGCCAGAAAATAAGTCTAAATTTAAGAAAGTTGAAATCATATCAAGTATCTTTTCCTACCACAACAGTATGAAGCTAGAAATCAATTACAAGAAAAAACTGGACAAAACACAACCACATTGAGGCTAAACAACATGCTACTAAACAACTAATTGGTCAATGAAGAAATCAAAGAGGAAATCAAAAAGTACGTGGAGACAAATGAAAATGAAACAAAATAGTCCAAAATCTTTGGGAAATAGCAAAAGTAATTCTAAAAGGAAAGGTTATAGTTATACAAGCCTACTGCAAAAAATTTTTTTCAATTAATCAATCTGACTTTACCACTAAAGGAGCTAGAGAATAAAGAGAAAATAAAGCCCAAAGTTAGTAGAAGAAAGGAAATAATGAAGACCAGACTAAAAATAAATGACAGAAGACTAAGAAAAAAAAAAAAGAAAAAGAAGGATGGAAGGAAGGAAGGAAGGAAGGAAGGAAGGAAGGAAGGAAGAAGGGAAGAAGGGAAGAAATGAAAAGATCAGTGAACCCTAGGGTGGATTCTCTGAACAGATAAATAAAATTTATGACCATTTAACCAGACTCAGTAGAGGACCCAAATAAATAAAACCAGAATAGAAGGGAAGTAACAACAGACACCACAGATATACAAAGTATTCTAAGAAGCTACCATCAGAAATTATATGCCAACAAATTGGACAACCTAGAAGAAATGGATAAGTCCTAGAAACATACAATCTCCCAAAAGGAAATTAATAAGAAGCAGAAAATCTGAACAAATTACTAGTAACAAAATTGAATCAGTAGTCAAATTTCCAAAACAGAAAAACAGAAGTCCCAGACCAGATGAATTCACAATTGCATTCTACCAAACATTTCAAGAAGAGTTTATACCTATTCTCAAAGTATTCCAAAAATAGAAACAGAAGTAAAGTTTCTGAGTACATTCTACAAGGCTAACATTGCCCAGTACCAAAACCAGACAAAGATACAACAAAAACAGAAAACTACATGCCAGTATCCCTGATGAACATAGATGCAAAAATCCTCAACAAATATTAGCAAACTGAACTTAACAATACCTTAAAAGAAACACTCACCGTGATCAAGTGGCATTTATTCTGGAGGTGCAAGAATGGCTCAATATTCACAAATCAATCTACATGATATACCACATCAACAAAAGGAAGGATAAAAATCATATGATAATCTCAATAGACACGGAAAAAGCATTTGACAAAGTTCAACATCCATTCATAATAAAAACTCTTCAATAAAGTGGGTTTACAGGAAGCATACCTCAACATAATAAAGGCTGTCTATGAAAAATCCACAGGTAACATCATATTCAATGGTGAAAAACTGAGAGCTCTTGCTCTAAGATTAGGAACAAGATGAGGGTTTCCACTCTCACCACTTTTATTCAAGATAGTACTTGAAGTCCTCACCTCAGCAATCAGATGAGAAAAGGAAATAAAAAGCATCCAAATTGATAAGGGAGAAGTAGACCTGTCATAATTTGCAGATGGCATACTATACATAGAAAACCCTAAAGAATCCACCAAAAAAAAAGCAGTAATCAATGAATTCAGTAAAGTTTCAGGATACAAAATTAATATATAGAATTCTGTTGCATTTCTATACACTGACAACAAAGTAGCAGAAAGAGAAGTTAAGAAAACAATTCCATTCACAACTGCACCAAAAAGAATCAAATATCCATGAGTAAACTTAAGCAAGGCCTATACTCCAAAAACTGTAAAACATTGATGAAAAATAAAATAAACAATCATAAATTTTTTATGGAACCATGAAAGACCTTGAATAGTCAAAGCAATCTTGAAAAAGCAAACAAAACTGAAGGTTAAGCATCCAACTCTTGATACCTGCTCAGGTCATGATCTCATAGTCATAAGATCAAGCCCCATGTCGAGCTCTGCATCAAGCATGAAGTCTGCTTGGAATTTTCTTGCTCTCTCTCCTTCTGCCCCTCCTCACACACTCTCTCTCTCTCAAAATAAATAAGTAAATATTATTTTAAAACTTAAGAATTCAAAAAGTCCTTGTAGAAAGCACAGGCAGTAATTTCTCTGACATTGGCCATAGCAACTTTTTTTCTAGCTAGGTCTCCTGGGGCAAGGGAAACAGAAGCAAAAATAAACTAGTGGAATTACATCAAAATTAAATGCTTCTGCACAGTGAAGAAAACAATCAACAAAACTAAAAGGCAACATAGGGAATGGAAGAAGATATTTGCAAATGACACATGTGATAAAAGGTTAGTATCCAAAATATATAAAGAACTTCTAAAATTCAACACTCAAAAAATGAATGATCAGATTAAAAACAGCAGAGGACACAAATAGACACTTTCCAAAGAAGACTTACAGATATCCAACAGACACATGAAAAGATGCTCAACCTCACTAGTAATCAGAAAAATATAAATCCAAACCAGAATGAGATATGATCTCACACCTGTCAAAAATGGCTAAAACCAACAACACAAGAAACAACGTGTGTTGGCAAGGAGGTAGAGGAAAAAAGGACCAAATGTGAGACCTCGTGAACTATTGGTAGGAATGCAAACTGGTGCAGCCATTGTGGAAAACAGTACGGAGTTTCCTCAAAAAGTTAAAATAGAATTACCCTATAATTCAGGAATTGCACTACTGGGTATTTACACCAAAAATACAAAAACAGTAATTCAAAGCAACACATGCATTCCTATGTTTATTGCAGCATTATTTACAAAAGCCAAAATATGAAAAGCAGCCCAAGTGTTCACTGATACATGAATGAATAAAGGAGATGTAGTATATATATATATATATACACAATGCAATACTATTCAGCCATAAAAAGGAATGAAATCTTTCCATTTACAACAACACAGATGGAGCTAGAGAGCATGATGCTAAGCAAAATACGTTAGTGAAAGAAAAATAGCATATGGTTTCACTTATATGTGGAATTTAAGATACAAAACAATGAGCAAAGGAAAAGAGAGAGAGAAACCGAGAAATAGGCTCTCACCTATAGAGAAAAAACTGATGGTGGAGGGATGGTTGAAATAGGTAATGGGGATTAAAGGGACACTTATGATGAACATTGAGTAATGTACAGAACTCTTAAATCACTGTATTGTACACCTGAAACCAATATGACACTATATGTTAACTATACTGGAATTAAAAATGAAAAACTTAATTAAAAAACAAAACACTAATGAAAGAAATTGAAAATGTCACAAACAAATGGAAAGATATTCCATGTTCATGGATTGAAAGAATTAATATCATTAAAATGTCCACACTACTGGTTGCCTGGGTGGCTCAGTCAGTGAAGCGTCTGACTTCCACTCAGCTCATGATCTCACAGTTCATGGGTTTGAGCCCCGCGTCAGACTCTGTGCTGACAACTCAGAGCCTGGAGCCCACTTCACATTGTGTCTCCCTCTCTCTCTGTCCCTTCCCTGCTCAGGTGCTCGCTCTCTCTCTCTCTCTCTCTCTCTCTCTCTCTTTCTCTCTCTCTCAAAAATAAAATAAACATGAAAACAAAATTTTTTAAATGTCCACACTACTGAAAGCAATCTACATATTTAATACAATTTATATCAAAACACCAATATTTTTCACAGAACTACAACAAATAATACTAAAATTTGTTTGAAACCACAAAGACTCTGAATAGCTAAAGCAATCTTGAAAGAAGAACAAAAGCTGGAGGTGTCACAATCCTAGATTTCAAGACATACTACAAAGCTATAGTAATAAAAAACATTATGGTACTACCACAAAAATAAACATGTAGATCAATGATACACAATAGAGAGCTCAGAAATGAAACCATGATTATAGTGGTCAATTAATCTATGACAAAGGAGGCAAGAATATACAGGAAAAGAGTCTCTTCAACAAATGGTGCTGGGAAAACTGGACAGCTACATGCAAAAGATTGAAACTGGATCACTTTCTTACTCCATACACGAAAACAAATTCAAAATGGATTAAAAAACATAAATGTAAGACCCAACATCATAAAACTCCTAAAAGAAAACATACACAGTAATCTTGGACATCAATCTTAGCAACATTTTCTAGAGATGTCTCCTAAGGCAAAAGAAACAAAAGCAAAAATAAACAATTGGGACTTCACCAAAATAAAAATCTCTTACATAGCTAAGAAACCATCAACAAAATGCCATGGCAACCTACTAGATGGAAGAAGATATTTACAAATAATATATCTGATGAGATGTTAATACCCAAGTATATAAAGAATGTATACAGGGGCGCCTGGGTGGCGCAGTCGGTTAAGCGTCCGACTTCAGCCAGGTCACGATCTCGCGGTCCGTGAGTTTGAGCCCTGCGTCAGGCTCTGGGCTGATGGCTCAGAGCCTGGAGCCTGTTTCCGATTCTGTGTCTCTCTCTCTCTCTCTGCCCCTCCCCCGTTCATGCTCTGTCTCTCTCTGTCCCAAAAATAAATAAACGTTGAAAAAAAATTAAAAAAAAATGTATACAACTGAATACCAAAAACTAAATAATCTTATTAAGAAATGGGCAGAGGACCTGAACATTTTTCCAAAGAAAACATAGAGATGGCTAACAGACACATGAAAAGATGCTCAACATCACTCATCATCAGGGAAATTCAAATCAACACCATAATAGGGTATCACCTTACACCTGTCAGAGTGGCTAGAATCAAAAAGATAAGAAATAACAAATGTTGGTGAGGATGTGGACAAAGGGAACTCTCATGCGCTGTTGGTGAGAATGTAAATTGGTGTAGCCGCTATAGAAAACGGTGTCAAGGTTCCATAAAAAATAAAAAATAGAAATACTATATGATCCAGTAATTCCACTACTAGGTATTTACCCAAAGAAAATAAAAACACTAATTCAAAAAGATATACCATACCCCTATGTTTATTGCAGCATTATTTATAATAGCCAAGATTTGGAAGCAACCTTAGTATCCATCAATAGATGAATGGATAAAGAAGATGAGGTGTATGTACAACAGAATATTACTCAGCCATAAAAAGGAATGACATCTTGCCATTTTCAGCAATATACATGGACCTAGAGGGAATTATGCTAAATGAAATGATCTGATTCATGTATATGTGGAATATAAAAAATAAAATAAAGCAGAATCAGATCTATAAATATAGAGATCTGGTTGGTTGCCAGAGGGAGAGGGGGAAGAGGATGGGTAAAATGGGTGAAATGGAGTGAGAGATACAGGCTTCCAGTTAGGGAATGAACAAGTCACAGGAATAAAAGGTACACCATAGGGAATATAGTCACTGATGTTATAATAGTGTTGTATGTTGACAGATGGTAGGTACCCTTGTGGGGAGCATAGCACAATGTATAGATTTCTCAAATCAGTTTGTAGTGCACCTGAAAAGAATATAACAATGTATGTCCACTACATTTTTAAAAAATGTGTTGACTGCTTTTATGCTTTCAATAAGGTTTCTGGTCAATAGCGGGGTAGTAGTAGTTAATTTTTTGTTGACTTGAAAGTTATATACGGATTTTTGACTGAACAAGGTCTTGGCACCCCTAGCTCCTGTACTGTTCAAGGGCCAAGTGTAATTGGTGGGGGTCAGATAAATACCAGGAACTATGCCAGATGTTTATTTACATTTATCTCACTGCCAACATTTTATTGAAGATAAATGTTAAGTAGCTCTTAAAAAATTATTCCAAAGGAAGTATATGATTATAAAAGCAGTGCAACATGTTGAAAAATCCCAAGCTGCTCACAGAGGCTGGGCGGGAAAACCAAGTCCTGCTCTCACCTAGCCCAGCCCACTCCAGAGGTCCCAGGAAGTGTGAGTTGTGGCCATTGGGGTAGTCTTTTTGCCCAAAAGAGACTTCAGAGATTTGGGTTTAATAATTATATTTAGTGTATTAAAGTTACAGGTCATGGATGCCTGGGTGGCTCAGTTAGTTAAGCATCGGACTTTGGCTCAGGTCATGATCTTATAGTTCGTGGGTTCGAGCCCCATGTTGGTCTCTGTCCTGACAGGTAGGAGCCTGGAGTCTGCTTTGGATTCTGTGTCTCCCTCTCTCTATGCCCCTCCCCAACTCACACTCTGTGTCTGTCTCTCCCTCAAAAATAAATAAACATTAAAAAAATAATATAAAATAAAGCTACAGATCAGAAAAGCTACTTCTTTCCTTACATTTTTTTTAAAAGTAGGCTCTATGCCCAGCGTGGAGCTCAACGTGGGGCTTGAACTCACGACCTGAGATCAAGACCTGAGCTGAGATCAAGAGTTGGCTGCTAAATGGACTGAGCCACCCAGGCACACCTCCTTACACTTTTAAGTTCAACCCAAATCCTACTGTTTTCATAAACTTAGCAAATTTCATCACTTTTTAAGGGAAATTTGAATGTCTGGTTTCACTTGCAAACTTAATGAAATGCTTTAAAATATCTGGAAAAGTAGTTATAAACTTAGTTTATTCCAGTTCCTTTTTATGTACTCCCGTTTTCTGACCTACTGAGGCCAAGAGGCCATAAGTGAAGGAGTTACAAACTCTCTTTCCTGTTCTTCTCTTTATTTTATTTTTCTTGTTTTATGATTTTTTTTCCTGCTTTTCTCTTTAAAGGATACCTTTCACAAAGGCATTTAGGCCATATTCTCTCTTGTTACCCTTTGTTACTAGGACACTGACTAGAGAGTGGAAAATGGCTAGACCATATATAGAAATAGAATTTTGACCCACAACCTATAGCAAACAGCCCAGGAAACCAACCCCTTAACTACAATAATCAGACCAGGAAGCCAGACAGGCTTATGGGATGTCAGACTGTTTTATCTCTAGTGACAGTCCAGGAAGCCAAACAATAACCCCTAAAACAATCAGGCCCAAATGGCAGGAACTTGATTAATAACTGACAGCTTTTCTATTTTTGCCCTTACATCCAGCTTAGAACCAATCAGAGAAAGCCAAATATGTACCCTAACCAATAACATAAGACATCCTACTTCTAGTTAGCCTGTCTCCAGCTTTCTCACACCAACCGCCTCCAACGAGCACACCTGAAGCCTTCCTTTTTTTCCACTATAACGCTTTCTCACTCCTATTTCTACCATTGAGTCTCAGCCAATTGGTAGTGGCCAGCTCCTTTGCTATATAGCAAACTCAGAATAGACTTTACTTGTGCTCTCTTGGTTGGTCTTTGTTTATTTTATGTTACTATCCAATACAAGTTGTTGGGGGAAGTGTTTGCTGGGTGTGTAGGACAAAATACAGTGAAGTGTTACTTTGGCTGACCCCAGCCCTTGAGTCATATTGGGATGGATTGGGGAGGAAGGGTTGGTAATTATGGAAGATGAATCTTCTGGAAGAGTAGATCGGACCACCAGGTGTAAAGCTGTGAACTTAACACAAAGGAGTTTTGCCTTTATAGGAAATGGAGAACCTATGAAAGACTTCAGAAGGGAAAACTGGGAGCAAGAATCTCATCTTTGCCACTGGCGAATATTCATTTCCTTTCTGTCTAAACTCTCACCCCTCTGAGATGCTCTTTGAGCTGAGGCACCTTGAAATTCAAGGAGTTTGATAGCAGTTCTCAAAGTAGGGAAGCTGTTTGACAACATTCCCAAGGTAAGGGAAACAGGAGGGTTGACCTCACCTCAGAGACTTCAGATTCCACAAGGCATTCAAGCATAAGTTGGAAGGAAAACAATCCTGGGGTAATAAGCTGTGGCTACGATGACTTCATTTTATTTGGGGACATGGTTTCCTTTGGTTATGAAACAGATTTTGCAAATGCTCTTAAAAGACCAGCACTTCCATTTTCTACCAGAAAACAAGGTAGATGGCCCTACACACCCTTGCCCCATTCTTAAAACTGCTCAGTACATGGGATCTTTTATAATGCTGGCATAATTTGATTTATTTTGTCATTTAATCTATTGGGAGGGACCCCTAAGATCACCTCACCCTACCCTTCATTTCTCATTCACTCATGTGGGCACTTTGCTATGATCACACCTGGTTCTTCCAATTAGAGCCACTGCGCCAAGAACTCTGAAGCAGATAGACTGTGATCCCTAATCTTGTTCAGCATGGATAAGCACGTTTATGACTACAAAATATCTTGCCATTACGCCCTCTTCTCTCAGTATCACTTGTGGTGAGTCAGAGTGATGAGTCTCTGTTACCAATAAGGAAACCTCATATAAGTTGCCTACTCAGTGGTACAGACCAAGCTGCAAGTGCCAAGCACACCAAGATTTACAGGCTGACCTCACTACTGGGCCTTCTGTCCTCTGTTTTTAAATCAACAAATCATATTTTTACCCTCAGTGTTTTGGGCCCTTTGGAGCAATCAGTATCTACTATTCTGGGGCTCCAGCTTCAAAATCAAAATCACAGAGCAACACTTTTTCCAAAACTGGTTAGAAGAGGAGGTGGAAAGCAGTCTAATGAGTACAGTGAAGTAAACAAGGAAAAGAGCAAATCTCGTAGGAAATCCAGCAAGTGGTGGGAGGCTCCTGGTCCCTCATTTCTGCTACAAGAAAGCTGCTGGATGTAACTATGAAAAAAAACTCCATTTTGGTTGTACCTGAAAATAAAAGTAAACATTAAGGAGCAGCTCCCAGGATATTGTTTAAATTGCCCACTTCACTGGGGGCAGTAAGGCAGATATAACACCAGGAGCCTCACTGGGACCCAGAACAAACCATCACATTAATGCTCACCTTCATTAATAATAAGGCAGAGTAACATATTCTTGGGACTTAGATCTTCTTCCCAAGGATAAATCACTTCATTACCATTCTTGTTTTAATATAGGAGATTGCCCTGAAAACCTAGAATAAAAGTTTTCCCAGATAATACTTGCCCATACCAGCTTTTGAAGTTCTATCACTCATTCAATGTGAATAGTAGAATCCCTAACACTTGATGGTGAACTCCTAAGAGGAATGAGTCCTTGCACGTTTCTTTAGAGCTTTCTCCCTGGGTTTTCCTGTTGCATTTACAGCTCTAAACCTTTATAATTTGTTAGCCTCCACAACACCAGAGTATCATTGTTTTCCAAAACTTGTCCTGTTTAACATCTCCATTCATTCACAAGCACCAAATTGATTAATATTAGTTTCTCTGTTTTCTGCCACCTGCGGCACCTGATAGAAAGAAAGACACAAACCACCTTTAACGCAGCCAAGGAATACAGCCTGGATGACCAGTCTCTTACAAACATTTATTTTCAGTCTCTCTTTTCTCAAGAACTGTCTTGCCATGCTAGACCATCCCAACTAAACCAAATCTTTGTCTTCTGTGAACCAGGGCCTGGGGCAAATTTATTCCCCTACCATCTCTTCCCTTCCTGGGCATTGTAAATGATGAGAGAAAGGAACAGAAACTTTGCCTGGGGTATAAAGTTAGGATTTTAATCTAGTCATCAAAGTATCTCAAGAATATAGTTGACATCACCAAAAATATGTTTTATTAGAGACAAGTACCTTTAGAATATAACAGAAAGTCACTGAAACAAATGAAGGCAATATTTGTGTACAAGATACTACTGATTATTTTATCTGGATTCCAGGAAGTCCATGTGGGGTATGGGAAAACAAATAAGATTTAGAAATAGAGGACCTTGGTTCAAATCCTGGATCTGCCATTGACTAGCCCTAGAAGCTTCATCAAGTTGAGAGACTGAATGTACAAATAGACAATGGCCAGGCAATATATAGAAATAGAACTCTGACCCACACCTATAACAACTGGTCTGGGAAACCAACCCTTTATCCACAATAATCATACCAAGAAGCCAACCACACTTGTAGGAAGTCAGACAATCCCTAGTGACAGTCCAGAAAGCTAAACAATGACCCCTAAAACAATCAGTCCCAAATGGCAGGAAATTGATTAATAACGGACAGCTTCTCTAATTTTTACCCCTACATTTAACTTAGGGCCGATCAGAGAAAACCAAATATGTACTCTAACCAACTACATAGGATGCTCCACTTTGGGTTAGCTCACCTCCAGCTTCCCCATACCAACAGCCTCCAATTAGAGCACACACACCTGAAATCTTCCCGTTTTTCCACTATAAAGCTTTCTTACACCTATTTCTGCCTTTAAGTCTCTACCAAAACACAAGTAAACAGTGGCTGACTCCTTTGCTATAGCAAGCTCTGAATAAACAAATTTTGCTTCCTTTCATTTGGTTCATCTTTATCTTCACTAAGTTATTTAACCTCTTAGGCTCTAGCTTCCTAATTCATTAAATGGGGTTATTTGTTCCTAGCAGGCAATGTCACTTTGAAGTCCCTAATGTCTCACACTGGATTCAGTGTGCCAGGCAGTATAAAAAACCACAGGATGAATACAAGGCATCTTCTTTGAGGTGAGAGTATCAATGTTTAGGGAAGAAATGGCCATATTAAAACAAACACAAGTATGTTATAGAATTGCATGTAAAATGCGAATGAATTTGTAATGGCAAATAACAAAATTCAGAGGAATTTCATACTTTCGTTGAGCTGCTTCATCTAGACCCCTGGGTTATGCCTTTCCTTTTCTCTCTTCATTAGAACTTGGGTGGAAGAGTCTGAGAAGTATTGATATACATTGAAAGTATCTTGCCAGCCTTGAGATTCTACAACAGTGGTTTTCAAAGGGTAGTCTAGGTTCCCTTAGGAGGGTTTGAGACCTTTTCAAGATGTCTACAAAGGCAAAACTACTTTTACAATAATACAGACACATTATCTGCCTTTTTACTCTCATTTTCTCCGTATGCAATGGAGTTTCCAGAGGCCACACAACGTGAGATACAGCCGTAGATTGAACACAGGAGCAGTTATGAGCATCCAGCTGCTTTCTATTAAGTCAGACATTAAAAATATAAGACAATGTACTCTTCTCACATTATTTTGAAAAATAGTTATTTTTCATTAAAACATGCAGTGAGTTTATTGTTATTTTGAAATTAAGGAAAAAATTTAATTTCTCAGTTTTGGTTTCTAATACACTAAATATTAATAGATACAATTCACACAAACAAAAGTTTTTTGGGGTTCTCAATACTTTTTTAAGAGTATGAAGGGGTTTGGTGACCAAAAAGTATAAGAATCACTGTTTTATAACAGTAAAATTTTGAACCAGAGCCAACCATGGCATTCACATTTAACTTGGGCAGTACAACTCGAAGTGTGAGGGTGGCAGAAAAGACCAATGCCAACTTTCTCCTCTCAGTGCATGTGAAATCCATCTTCTGGTCAATGTCAAGGCCCCTCACTGAAGCTTGGGCTCCAACACAAGTGCTGTATTGGTGCTTCTGCTCAGACAAACCCCTCATCCCTGACTAATACCTGCTGACTTCTTGATCTCTATTTCCTAGCTGTCTGTCCTGGGCTGCATGGTTAGATAAAGCCTGGTGTAGCCTCCTCTGTATATCCTGCCACATTAAGCACATATTTGTGTATATATGTTGGATTCCAGGCTGTTTTACTTAGAAATTCTGGGGTCCCAAGGGACGAAATGTGACCATTAAAATACTGAACTAGCATGCAAAAAGTGGTCAGAACTACAAAACCTGATGCTGTTTAGAGGCTCACTGTCAAAACATAGTGTACGTTGGTCCTACAAGCCATACACAGGGAACAGTCTCATGAAATATATTTCTTTCAAACAAGGAGGACAATGTATTTATTCATTATTGTATCTATAGCAGACCTGGCAGAGAGTAGATGTTCACTAAACAGTTGTTGACTAAACACATGAATGAATGAATGAATTAATGAATGAATGAATGCCTTAACCTTCCCTGGTATCAGATTTTTCCAGCCAAGAGATTTAGAAAGCATACCTAAGAAAGTAAAATAAGGTTAAAGTGGAAATGACAGTTGATCGTGCAAGATACTAAATCAAGATGGGTAGAGCAGGAGATGTTGGCTTGGTACAATGGCTGAGCGGGTAGAAGTCCTAATTGTGAGCTGAGAGAAAATGTCTTTACTATAGATGTTGCTCCTCTCCACCAATGAAATGAGTCACAGTCCAATATACAGCTACAGGTGGGTTCTGAGGTAAGTTGACACAATGATTTTTTTTAAAGGACGTGTAGAGGCCAAAGTAAAAGGCTAATGAAGTGGATCTGGGAAGCTCTTAACCCCCATGTACAAATGCTTTATTGAACAAACTCCTGAACACATCTGCTGTGTGGTTCTCATGACTGAATCCCACTTGGTCCCTCTCATTGGAAGCAGATCCAACCAAAAGGTAGCTTAAGCAGGGCTATCATGATTTAAGCACCTTGTTACTCCCTATTCACAGGAAAATGGTAAAGGAGAGTCTTCCTGGGCATATGGGCACTTTAATTTAAGCTTTTCTCTATCTATCTATCTATCTATCTATCTATCTATCTATCTATCTATCTATCTATCTATCTTTTATTTTAGAGAGAGAGTGTGTGTGTGCAAGCAGGAGAGAGAGATAGAATCTTAAGTAGGCTCCACACTCAGAGCTGAACCCGACATGGGTATTAATCTCATGATCCTGGGATCAGGACCTGAGCCAAAAATCAAGAGTCAGAAGCTCAACCAACTGAGCCACCCAGGCTCCCCTGAATTTGGGCTCTCAAACAAACTCTCAAAGGTAAATGCTGGCTCTCATTTTCATTCAACCTAAGTGCAAACAATAAGTACCAGGGTATGCAGGATATGATTTGACTGCCATTTTTTGACATAGGTTTGTCCATGAAATTAACTTTTGAAAGAACCAGCTTTTGACTTTGCTGACTCACTCTATTATGTCTTTATTTTATATTAAATATATCTTATTGCTATTTTCTTTGAGTTTAGTCTGTATTTTTCTCTACATATTTTCTTCAGTTAGATTCATTTGACAATTCACTCAACAAATTGTGTATATTGTATGGAAGGCATCATTTTACATACAATAGATTTGTGTTGCTTACCTCACTAATTAAAAAACATTTTTTTAATATTTATTCAGTTTTGAGAGACAGAGAGACAGACCATGAGCAGGGGAGGGGCAGAGAGAGGGGAGACATAGAATCTGAAGCAGGCTCCAGAGCTGTTGGCACAGAACCCCAACATAGGGCTTAAACTCATGAACCATGAGATAATGACCTGAGCTGAAGTTGGCTGCTTAACCCACTGAACCACCCAGGCGCCCCTTCAGTAATTTTTTAATATTGGTATTTAAGACCATAATTTCCCTGGCCTTATTGGGAGAAATCTCCCTCATGGATCCAGTCAGCAAAGACTGGGAGAAGTGGCTGTTTTTTAAAATGCCCAATTTTTAAAAAATATAATTTATTGTCAAGTTAGCTAACATACAGTGTATACAGTGTTCTTTGGCTTCAGGAGTAGATTCCCATGATTCATTGCTTACATACCACACTCAGTGCTCATCCCAACAAGTGCCCTTGTCAATGCCCATTACCCATTTTCCCCTCTCTCCCATGCCCCCCCCCCAAACCCATCAACCCTCAGTTTGTTCTCTGTATTTAAGAGTCTCTTACAGTTTACCTCCCTCTCTGTTCAAAACTATTTTTCCCCTTCCCTTCCCCCATGGTCTTTTGTTAAGTTTCTCAAGTTCCACATATGAGGGAAAACATACGATATCTGTCTTTCTTTGACTGACTTATTTCACTTAGCAGTTCCATCTATGTTGTTGCAAATGGAAGGATTTCATTCTTTCTCATTTCCAAGTAGTATTCAATTGTATATATAAACTACATCTTCTTTATCTAGTCATCAGTTGATGGATATTAGGGCTCTTTCCATAATTTGGCTATTGTTGACAGCACTGCTATAAACATTGGGGTAAATGTGCCCCTGTGAATCAGCACTCCCGTATCCTTTGAATAAATTCCTAGTAGTGTTATTGCTGGGTCATAGGGTAGTACTATTTTCCATTTTTTGAGGAACCTCCACACTGTTTTCCAGAGCAGCTGCACCAGTTTGCATTCCCACCAACAGTGCAAGAGGGTTCCCATTTCTCCACATCCTTGCCAACATCTGTTGTTTCCTGAGTTGTTAATTTTAGCCACTCTGACTGGTGTGAGCTGGTATCTCAATGTGATTTTGATTTGTATTTCCCTGATGATGAGCGATGTTGAATATCTTTTCATGTGTCTGTTGGCCATTTGGATGTTTTCTTTGGAAAAGTGTCTATTCATGTTTTCTGCCCATTTCTTCACTGGATTGTTTTTCAGGTGTTGAATTTGATAAGCTCTTTATAGATTTTGGATACTAACCCTTTATCCAATATGCCATTTGCAAATATCTTCTCCCATTCTGTCAGTTGCCTTTTAGTTTTATTGATCATTTCCTTTGCTGTGCAGAAGCTTTTTATCTTGATGAGGTCCCAATAGTTCATTTTTGCTTTTATTTCCCTTGCCTTTGGAGATGGGTTGAGTAAGAAATTGCTGTGGCTGAAGTCAAAAAGCTTGTTGCCTGCTTTCTCCTCTAGGGTCTTCAAGGTCCTCTTGGTGTCTCACACTTAGGTCTTTCATCCATTTTGAGTTTATTTTTGTGTATCATGTAAGAAAGTGGTCCAGTTTCATTCTTCTGCATGTTGCTATCCAGTTCTCACACCATTTGCTAAAGAGACTTTTTTCCATAGGATGTTCTTTCCTGCTCTGTCAAAGATTAGTTGGCCATACATTTGTGGGTCCAATTCTAGGTTCTCTGTTCTATTCCATTGGTCTATGTGTCTGTTTTGTGCCAATATCATGGTGTCTTGATTATTACCGCTTTGTAGTAGAGGCTAAAGTCCGGGATTGTGATGCCTCCTGCCCTGATTTTCTTCTTCAATATTACTTTGGCTATTTGGGGTCTTTTGTGATTTCATACAAATTTTAGGATTGTTTGTTCTAGCTCAGAGAAGAATGCTGGTGCAATTTTGATTGGGATTGTATTGAATGTGTAGATTGCTTTGGGTACTATTGAACATTTTAGCAGTATTTGTTCTTCCAATCCATGAGCATGGAATGTTTTTCCATTTCTTTGTGTCTTCTTTAATTTCCTTCATAAGCTTTCTATAGTTTTCAGCATACAAATCTTTTACATCTTTGGTTAAGTTTATTCCTAGGTATTTTATCATTCTTGGTGCAATTGAAAATGGGATCAGTTTCTTTATTTCTCTTTCTGTTGCTTCATTATTGGTGTATAAGAATGCAACCAATTTCTATACTATGACTTTGTACCCTGTGACTTTGTTTAATTCATGTATCAGTTCTAGGAGTCTTTTGATGGAGTCTTCTGGGTTTTCCACGTAGAGTATCATGTCGTCTGTGAAAGTTTGACTTCTTCTTTGCCAATTCGATGCCTTATATTTCATTTTGTTGTCTGATTGCTGATGCTAGGACTTCCAACACTTGTTAAACAACAGTGGTGAGAGTGGACATCCCTGTTGCATTCCTAATCTGAGGGGGAAAGCTCTCAGTTTTTCCCCATTGAGGATGATATCAACTGTGGGCTTTTCAGTCATGTTAAGGTATGTGCCTTCTATCCCGACTTTCTTGAGGGTTTGTATTAAGAAACAATGCTGTATTTTGTCAAATGTTTTTTTCTGCATCTATTGATAAGATCATATGGTTCTAATCCTTTCTCCTATTAATATGATGTATCACATTGATTGATTTGCGAATATTGAACCAGCCCTGCAGCCCAGGAAAGAATCCCACTTGAAAATGGTGAATAATTCTTTTTATATGCTGTTTTTTTGTGTGTGTTTATTTTTAATTTTGAAAGAGAGACAGAGCAGGAGTGGGAGAGGGGTAGAGAGAGAGGGAGATATAGAATCTGAAGCAGGCTCCAGGTTTTGAGCTGTTAGCACTCCCTCCACAGATGTGGGGCTTGAACCCACAAGCTGAGAGATCATGACATGAGCTGAAGTGGGATGCTCAACTGAGTCACCCAGGCGCCCCTCTTTTTATATGCTGTTGAATTCTATTTGCTAGTATCTTGTTGAGAATTTTTGCATCCATGTTCATTAGAGATATTGGCCTGTAATTCTCCTTTTTAGTGGGATCTTTGGTTTGGGAATCAAGGTAATGCTGAATTCATAGAACAAGTCCAGGAGGGTTCCTTCCATTTCTATTTTTTTTGAAAACCTTGGGAAGGGTAGGTATTAAGTCTGCTTCAAATGTCTGATAGAATTCCCCTCAGAAGCCATCTGGCCCAGGACTCTTATTTGTTGGGAGATTTTTGATAACTGCTTCAATTTCTTTGCTGGTTATAGTCGTTCAAATTTTCTATTTCTTCCTGTTTGAGTTTTGGTATAGTGTGTGTGTCTAGGAATTTGTCCATTTCTTCCAGGTTATCCAGTTTGTTGGCATATAATTTTTCGTAGTATTCTCTAATAATTGTTTGTATTACTGTGGTGTTGGTTGTGATCTCTTTTATTCATGATTTCATCTATTTGGGTTCTATTTTCTTTTTGATAAGTCTGGCTAGGAGTTTATCAATTTTCTTTATTCCTTCAAGAAACCAGTTCTTAGATTCATTGATCTATTCTACTGTTTTGTTTTTTGTTTTCTTTTTGTTTTTTGGTTTCTATATTGTTTATTTCTGCTCTAATCTTTATTATTTCTCTTCTGCTGGCTTTGGGGTTTCTTTGCCTCTCTACTTCTAGTTCCTTCAGGTGTTAGGTTAGGTTTTGCATTTGGGATTTTTCTTATTTCTTGAGATAGGCCTGGATTGCGATGTATTTTCCTCTTAAGAATGCATTTGCTGCATCCCAAAGGGTTTGGATTATTGTATTTTCATTTTAATTTTCTTCTATATATTTTTTAATTTCTTATTTAATTTCCTGGTTGACCCATTCATTCTTTAGTGGGATGTTCTTTAACCTCCATGCATTTGGAGGCTTTCTAAATTTTTTCTTGTGGTTGATTTCAAGTTTCAGAGCATTATGACTGAAAATATGCGTGGTATGATCTCAATTCTTTTATATTTATCGAGGGCTGTTTTATGACGCAGTATGTGATCTATCTTGGAGAATTTTCCATGTGCACCAGAGAAGAATGTATATTCTGCTGCTTTTGGATGAAAGGTTCTGAATATACCTATCAAGTCCTTCTGATCCAGTATATCATTCAAGGCCATTGTTTATTTTCTGCCTAGATGATCTGTCCATTGATGTAAGTGGAGTATTAAAATCCCCTGACATTACTGTATTCTTATCAATAAGAATGTTTGTGTTTGTGATTAATTAATATATTTGGTGGTCTAAGTTGGCATAAACATTTACAATTGTTAGCTCTTCTTGATGGACAGACAGCATAACTATTATATATTGCCCTTCTTCATCTCTTGTTATAGGCTTTAGTTTAAAATGTAGTTTGTCTGATATAAATATGGCTACTCCAGCTTTCTTTTGACTTCTAGTAGCATGATAGATGGTTCTCCATCCCCTCACTTTCAATCTGAAGGTGTCCTCAGGTCGAAAATGAGACTCTTATAGATAACATATATAGATGGATCTTGGTGTTTTAGCCATTCTGATACCCTATGTCTTTTTCATTGGGGCATTTAGTCTATTTACATTCAGAGTTATTATTGAAAGATATGGATTTATTGTCATTGTGTTATGTGTAGGTTTAATGCTTCTGGTGATGTCTCTGATCCTTTGTAGTCTTTGCACACTCACATAGTCCCCCTTAGGATCTCTTGCAGATCTAGTTTAGTGGTCATGAACTCTTTCAGTTTTTGTTTGTCTGGGAAAGCCTTTATCTCTTCTTCTATTCTGAATGACAGCCTTTCTGGATAAAGGATTCTTGGCTGCATATTTTTCCTATTCAGCACATTGATTATTTCCTGCCACTCCCTTCTGGCCTGCCAAGTTTCAGTGGATAGGTCTGCTACTTCCCTTATGTGTCTACACTTGTAGGTTAAGGCCTGTTTTTCCCAACAGAATCCTCTCTTTATCTTTGTATTTTTCCAGCTTCACTATGATATCCATTGTGAAGACCTATTCTTGTTGATTGTAAAGGGAGTTCTCTGTACCTCCTGGATTTGGATGTCTGTTTCCTTCCCCAGATTAAGGAGGTTCTCAGCTATAATTTGTTCAAATAAACCTTCTTCCCCTTTCTCTCTTCTTCTTCTGAAATTCCTATGATGTGGCTATTATTACGTTTCACTGAATCACTTTGTTCTTTAATTCTCCCCTTGTGGTCTAGTATTTTATCCCTCTTTTTTTTTGGCTTCATCATTTCCCACAATTTTATCTTCTATTTCACTTATTCTCCACTCTGTGGCCTCCATTCTTGCTGTCACTTGATCTAGTTTATCTTGCCCCTCATTTACAGCACTTCTTAATTTGCCATGACTATTTCTTAGTTCCTTGAGCTCTGCAGCAATAGATTCTCTACTGTCTTCTATGCTTTCTTCAAGCCCAGCTATTAATCTTATGACTATTATTCTAAATTCTTGCTCAGATATATTGTTTGTATCTGTTTTGAGCAATTTTTAGCTACCATTTCTTCCTGGAATTTCTTTTGAGGAGAGTCCTCCTGTTTTATTATTTTGGCTAGTTTTCTGTCCTTTACATGTTTTAATAGCTTGTTAAGTTTTTTAAAATGTTTTTTTAAATATTCAATAAGAGAGAGACAGAGCGTGAGTTGGGGAGGGGCAAAGAGAGAGGGAGACACAGAATCCGAAGCAGGCTCCAGGCTCTGAGCTGTCAGCACAGAGCCCAAATTGGGGCTCGAACTCATGAATCATGAGATCATGACCTGAGCTGAAGTTGGCCACCCCGTGTTTTAATGGCTTGTTATGTGTTCTGCACCTGTGAGCGCTAGTATATTAAAAAGGGGTCACATAATGTCCAGGGTGTGGCTCTACAGGAGGTGTTTTTGGAGTGTGTTGCATTCTCTCTGTTGTTGTGACTCTGGTTGCTTCATCTCCCTACTCGTAGTGGTGGTTTGGACCTTCCATCAGGTGTGCTTTGATTTGTTCATTGAAATAAACTTGGAAAAATTTTAAAGGGGGGTGGTGGTGGAAGAAGCCTTACCCCATACAAAGAGAGAAATGAGAGGGCTGGGGAAAAAGAAAAGAAAAAAAAAATTGACCAGGCAGAGAACCAGGGAAACTATATGGCTTAATTCAGAGAGAGAGAGGAAAATAAAGGAGGTACAGAAGAGAAGATTCAAAATGTCTGCTTAAACAAACCAACAACCAGAATAGAGAAGAAAGAAGGGAAGAAATAAGAAGAAAAGAAATAAAGAAAATTTATATAGGGGCGCCTGGGTGGCGCAGTCGGTTAAGCATCCGACTTCAGCCAGGTCACGATCTCGCGGTCCGTGAGTTCGAGCCCCGCGTCGGGCTCTGGGCTGATGGCTCAGAGCCTGGAGCCTGTTTCCGATTCTGTGTCTCCCTCTCTCTCTGCCCCTCCCCCGTTCATGCTCTGTCTCTCTCTGTCCCAAAAATAAATAAATGTTGAAAAAAAATTAAAAAAAAAAAGAAAATTTATATATATATATATATATATATATAAGTTTATGTATATATATATATACATATATATGTATATATGTACACACACACACACACACACACACACACACACACAGGAATTAACCAAGAATCAAATCAGAAAATGCAAAACTGCTGGACCGTTATCTGATGATGCCTTGGAACTGGTGACTACACAGGTCTGGAGGAGGGGCCATCTGGTTTGGTCAGTGTCACTCTTGCTCTGTTAGATACACAGTTACCAGGCATGGAGGGCTGTGGTTTGGTGTAGGCTGGTCCTGCCTCCACTCTGGACCTGCTGTACATTCCCTGAAACCCCACCTTGTTGATGATGGAGAGACAGAAATGGTGACACCCCAGTCTCTCCTCTGGATCTGGTGTCCCAGACCACTCTGTTCAGGCCTTCCTCACAGTGCCCCACAGGCTTGAGAAGGCTGGTTTGTCCTGCTCTACAGTCTCCTCAGCCTCCCAGGCACTTGGCTGGGATTCAAACCCCAATGTCTTAAAGGATCCCACTCCACACACCCTGGTTCCAGGGTTGTGCCACTCTGTCCAGCTGACAAAGGGCCTCTCTGTCTCACAGGCACCTGCAGGGTCTTTTGTCCTTGGAGTGACTATATACCTTCTTCCTACAGCACTCAAGGAGGGGACTGCTCTGACTGCACTTCTGACCTTGCTACCCAGCCAAAGGCTGGCTCCCCTGCCCCCCAGGCAGGTGTACAGAGCAGCCAGCCCCAGTCTGGAGAAAGTCCCACAACCCTGGATCGTCACTCTTAAGGCTGTTTGCAAGCTATAAAATTGGTTCTTTCTATGGTTTTTCTATTTCCTGGTTCATGGTCTGGAGAGGTTTTTCTCTTGTCCAAGTACAATCCTACACTTCCATAGCCTCTCTTTCTCTTCCTTTGTCTCTCCACAGAAGGGGATCCCTCCTCTCCATGCCTATGGCACCCATTTTATCTCTCCCAATTTGCAATCATGTACCTGTGGCCTGCCAAGCTGTCCCTGTGGACCGCTGGAGAGGTTTCTGTCACTCTGTAGCCCAGATTCTTGGAATTCCAAATTTTCTGGCCTCAATGTGTTTGAGGGACTAAAATGCCCAACTTTCAACAAAATTCCCAAGGCATGCAAAAAACAGGGAGGTGACATCACCAAGATGGTGATGTAGGAGACCCCAACCTCCAACCCCTCACAAAAATCAATAATTAGACAGCTATCCATGAACAAAACCAGGAACTTTGGAGTCCACTCAAGAAACCTTAGCAACAAAGTGGAACAGAAGTCCTGAAAATAACTACACAAAAAGTGAAGGAAGACAGAGTTATTTTGTCTGCATCATCCCACCCCCAAGCCAGCATTGCTCAATGCCAAAGGAGAATTTCACAACCAGAAAGAGTTTCTCTCACTGGAAAAATGTTAATAGGGTGACTGACCAGCTTTTCTAGCCTTTTGAGGCACCACATGAAGGTCTCACTTCAGTTTTACCCCACATAGATGGGGTATAGGATGAGTTATATAGGGACGGCTAGGAACAAGGAAGAAAAGCAGTACAGTCACACAAAAGGAATGATCACAGTTCACAGTGACCTGCTTTATGGATAAACCTTGAAGCCTTCAACATGGAAGAAGGAACCAATGGCCAACACTTCTGCTGTGGGCCTCTTACAGATTTCACCAGTTTTCTTCCCACATGTATTTGGATTCACTGGTACCAGTCAACTGAGTCCCTCCCTGATCCTTTCTCCTGCCCAGGAACAGCACTGGCAGCCAATCAAAGCCCCTGTGACTGCAGGAATACCAAACACCAGCCTAGATTCCCATGGCTGACCCCCTCCCCCACCATGAGTGTATGTGGGGCTAACCCCTCCAGCTGTACACTTGCACACTGCAGACCTGATGCACATCACTGGCCTCCACTGCAGTGTACATGCCCAGGGGGAGATCGTGCAGCCATAGAAGATCACACTGATAGCCAGGGCCGCTTATAGTTTTCCCTGACTCTTGCTCCTACCACTGTGTGTGTGTATCTGCAACCTTCCCCTGACACGTTATGGACACCTGCAGCTGGTCCCCACAGCTGTGTGTGCACACCACTGGCTCTAGCCACCACTGCTACCTGCTCTGGTCCCTAGCCATGGACATGAAGGCATCGTTGAGGACTCCAATGGTCCTTGTAGCCACTGCATATCACCAACAGTACTTGCCAAGGACCCCACAGTTCTCAAAGCTATTGACTCCACTGGCTTGAGCCAAAAAGATATCCAACCTCCTTAGACCCATCGCCACCACATGCCCCTGCACCACTAAAGGTAGGATTACAGTACACTTCAGTGTGTCCTCACATGCAAATGAAAGTCCTGCCTTACCCCAAACAGTCCACAACGTCTGGAAGAGGTGACTTCTTCTTCATATGTGCAGTGCCCTACACAAAGCTACAGGAATTACAAAGAATCAGGATAAAAATGACATGGCCAAAAGAAAAAAGTAAACCTCCAGAGAGTGGCCCTAAATGAATGAGAATCTAGGAATTGTCCAACAAAGAATATTAGATAATTCTTCTAAAGATAATCAGAGAATTGCAAGATAATACAGATAAACAATTAACAATATCAAAAAAACAATACAAGAACAAAATGAGAAGTTTGGGAGATTTAATAAACAAACAAACAAAACATAAAAAAGAACAAAACAGAAATTGGAACTGTAGAATATATTAACTTGAGAATTCAATTGATCAGCAAAACTAAAAGGCAACTGACAGAATAGAAGATATTTGCAAATGACATATCAGATAAAGGGTTAGTATCTAAAATCTATAAAGAGCTTATCAAACTCAATACCCAAAAAACAAATAATCCAGTGAAGAAATGGGCAAAAGACATGAATAGACACTTCTCCAAAGAAGACACCCAGATAGATGACTAACAGACACTTGAAAAGATGCTCATCATCAGGGAAATACAAATCAAAACCACAATGAGACACCACATCACAACTGTCAGAATGGCTAACGTTAACAGCTCAGGCAACAACATGTATTGGTGAGGATGTAGAGAAAGGATCTCTTTTGCACTGCTGGTGGGAATGCAAACCGGTGCAGCCACTCTGGAAAACAGTATGGAGGTTTCTCAATAAATTAAAACTAGAACTACCCCATGACCCAGCAATTGCACTACTAGGTATTTATCCAAGAACACAAGTGTGCTGTTTTGAAGAGGCACATGCACCCCAAATGTTTATAGCAGCACTATCAACAATAGCCAAAGTATGGAAAGACCCCAAATGTTCATCGACAGATGAATGGTTAAAGAAGATGTGGGATGGATATATATATATATATATATATATATATATATATATATATATATATTGGAGTATATGGGGTGTATAATGGAGTATTACTTGGCAATCAAAAAGAATGAAATTTTGCCATTTGCGACTACATGGATGGAACTAGAAGGTATTATGCTAAGTGAAATCAGTCAGAGAAAGAAAAATATCATAGGACTTCACTCATATGAAAAATTTAAGATACAAAACAGATGAACATAAGGGAAGGGAAGAACCAATAATATGAAAACAGGGATGGGGGACAAGACATAAGAGACTCTTAAATATAGAGAACAGAGGGTTGCTGGAGGGGTTGTGGGAGGGGGTATGGGCTAAATGGGTAAAGGACATTAAGGAATATACTCCTGAAATTGTTGTTGAACTGTATGCCAACTAACTTGGATGTAAATTTAAAAATTAATTAATTAATTAAAGAAAAAAAAAGAATTCAATCAAGAGCTTCAACAATAGACTTGACCAGGCAGAAGAATAAGTGAGGCCCAAGATAGATCAATTAAAATTGTCTAAATCAGAGGAGCAAAAATAAAAAAGAGGAAACAAGGAAAGAAAGCCTGTATGATCTATAGGATACCATCAAAAAAAACTATTTGAGAATTATTAGAGCTCCAGCAGAGGAGAAATAAGAAGAAACCAAGAAGGTGTAAAGCTTATTTAAAATAATAATGGTCAAGAACTTTCAAAGTCTGGAGAGAGATTTGGATATCCAAGTCCATGAAGCTCATAGGTAACTAAACAAAATCAATTTAAAAAGATCTTCTCCTAGACCCATTACAATAAAAATGTCAAAAATCAAAGACAATGGGAGAATCTTAAAAACAGCAAGAGAAAAAAAAAAAAACACTTGTAACTTACAAAGGACCCCCCCCCTATAATGCTATCAAAAGATTTCTCAGCAGAAATTGTACAGCACAGGAGAGTGTGGGAATATATTATCTAAAGAAAAAAGAAAAAAACACCTGACAGTCAAGAATACTTTACCCAGCAAAACAGAAATGAAGGAAAGATAAAGACTTTAAAAGACAAACAAAAGCTGGGGAACTTCATCAACATTAGACCTGCCTTACAAGAAAGGCTGAAAGGAATTCTTCAAGCTTAAATGAAAAACACTGATTAGTAAGTGAAAACATATGAAAAAGTACAAAACACACATACCAGTAAGTGTATAGTCAGAATCAGAATACTTAAATGTTGTAATATGATGGAATGTTAACCACTTCAGTATAAAGATTAAAGGACAGAGCATTAAAAGTAATGATAGTGACAATAATTTGTTAATAGATACACAATATAAAAAGAAGTAACTTGTGACATGAAAACATAAAAGGAGGAGAAATAAAATGGCAGAGATTTAAAATGTGGCTGAAGTTAGTGTAAACTGTTAAATCTATCAGATGCAATATGTAAGACATAAAATAACCATGAGGCAAAAACCTACAGTAGACTCACAAAAGATAAAGGAAGTCTACCACTCTAGAAAATTATAATTCAGAAAGGAAAGCCAGTTCAAAAAAAAAAAAAAAAGTCTGGGGCAGCAAAACTTATATTAGACAAAATAGACTTTAAAACAAAAACTGTAACTAACAAAGAAGAACACTACATTACATAATGATAAAGGGATGAATCCAACCAGAGGATATAACAATTATAAATATCTACACACTCAACTTAGGTACACCTAAATACATAAAGCAATTATTGACAGATACAAAGGGAGAAACTGACAGTAATCATTAATAGTAGGAGATTTTAACACCCCTTTTAAACCAATGAATATATCACCCAGGCAGAAAATTAATAAGGAAATAGTGGCTTGGAATGACACATTAGACCAGATACACTTAAATATATACAGAGCATTCCATCCAAAAACAGCAGAATGCACATTCTTTTTAAGTGCACATAGAATATTCCCCAGGACATATCACAGGTTAGGCCACAAAATAAGCCTCAATAAATTTAGGAAGAGTGAAGTCCTCAAGCATATTTTCTGACCATGACAATATGAAACTAGAAATCAATGAAAAAAAAAAAACTGGAAAACACCCACAAACATGTGCAGGCCAAACAACAGGCTACTCAACCACCAAAGGGTTAAAAAAAACTCAAACAGGGAACAAAAAAAATACCTGGAGACAAAGGAAAATGGAACACGATCACCCAAACTCTTTGGGATGCAGCAAAGGGAATTTTAAAAGGGAATGTACAGGCCTGCCTCAAGAAAGAAGAAAAATCTCAAATAACAATCCAACCTGACACCTAAAGGAGCCAGAAAAAGAACAAAAAAGCCCAATGTTAGTAGAAAAAGAAAATTATAAAGATCAGAATGGAAATAATAAATAAGTAAATAAATAAATAAATAAATAAATAAATAAATAAATAAATAGTATCAATGAAACCAAGAGCTGGTCTGTGAGAATTTAAGAAAAATGGATAAACCTTTAACCAGACTCATCAAGAAAAAAAGGAAGAGGACTCTAAATAAAATCAGAAATGAAAGAGGAGAGGAGAGCCTGTATGGCTCAGTCAGTTAAGCCCCTGACTCTTGATTTCAGCTCAGGTCATGGTCTCACAGTTTCCTGAGTTCAAGCCCTGTGCCAGGCACTATGCTGGCAGTGCAGAGCCTGCTTGGGATTCTCTGTCTCCCTCTCTCTGCCACTCTCCCACTCGTGCTGTTTCTGTCTCTCTCAAAATAAATAAACTTAAAAAAAATGAAAAAAAATGAAAGAGGAGAATAACCAAAACCACATAAATATAAAGAATTATAAGACATTACTACAAAAAATATGCCAATAAATTGGACAATCTAGACAAAATGGATAAATTCCTAGAAGCCTTCAATCTTCCAAAACTGAATCAGGAAGAAATGGAAAACATGAACAGATTAGTAAAAAAAAAAAAAATTAATTGGTAATCAAAATTGTCCAAATGAACAAAAATCTAGGACCAGATTGTTTCACGGGTGAATTCTACCCAATATTTTTTAAAAAGTTAATATTTATTCCTCTCAAAATATTACAAAAAATAGAACGAAAACTTCCAAATTCATTCTATGAAGCCAGCATTACCCTGATACCAAAACCAGACAAAGACACCATAAAAAAAGAAAGAAAACTACAAGTCAATATTCTTGATAAACACAAATGCAAAAATATTCAACAAAATATTAGCAAATCACATTTAACAATACATTCAAAGGATCATTTACCACAATCAAGTGGAATTTATTCTGGGGATGAAAGAATGGTTCAATATCTGCAAATTAATCATTGTGATACATAACATTAAAAAATGAAAGATAAAAGTCATATGATCATCTCAACAGATGGAGAACAGCATTTGACAAAATCCAATATCCATTCGTGATAAAATTCTCAACAAAATAGGTTTAGAGGAAACATACATACTCAACATGTTAAAGGCTGTATTTGAAAAAACCCACAGCTAACATCATATTCAATGGCGAAAAATAGCTTTTCCTCTGAGATCAGGACCAACATAAGGATGTCCACTCTCACCACTTTTATTCAAGATAGCGTTGCAAGTCCCAACCACAGCAATCAGACAAGAAAGAAAAGGCTTCCAAACTGGTGGGAAAGAAGTAAAAGTGTTACTATGCAGATGACATGATACTACACTTAGAAAATCCTAAAGACTCCACCAAAAAACAATTAGCAGTATTAATATATTTGGTAAAGTTGCAGGATACATAATAAATTTACAGAAATCTGCTGCATTTCTATACACTAATAATAAAGCATCAGAAAGAGAAATTAAGACAACAATCTCATTTACAATTGCACCAAAAATAATAAAATACCTCGGAATAAACTTAACTAAGGAGGTAAAAGACCTATATTCTGAAAACTATAAAACACTGATGAAAGAAATTGAAGATGTCACAAAAAAATGGAGAGATAGTCCATGCTGAAGGATTGAGAGAACAAATATTGTTAAAATGTCCATGTTACCCAAAATGATCTGCAGATTTAATGTAATCCCTACCAAAATACCAATAGCATTTTTCAAAGAACTATAACAAATAATACAAAATTTTATCAAACCACAAAAGGTCTCAAATAACCAAAGCAATCTTTATAAAGAACAAAACTGGAGGTATCACAATCACAGATTCCAAGATATACTCCAAAGCTATAGTAATTGAATTAGTATATTACTGGCACAAAAATAGACACAGAGATCAATGGAACAGAATACAAAGCCCAGAAATAAACCCATGATTATATGGTCAATTAAGCTTTGACAAAGAAGGCAAGAATACACAATGGGAAAAAGATAGTCTCTTCAACAAATGGCATTAGGAAAACTGGACAGCAACATGCATAAGAATGAAACTGGGCCACTTTCTTACACCATACACAAAAATAAGCTCAAAATGGATTAAAAACCTAAATGTGAGACATGAATCTTTAAAAATCCTAGTAGAGAGAACAGGTGGTAATTTCTCTGACATCAGCCATAGCAACATTTTTTCTAGCTTTATCTCCTGATACAAGGAAAACAAAAGCAAAAATAAACTGCAGGGAAAACAATATAAAAAGCTCCTGCACAGCAAAAGAAACAATCAACAAAACAAAAAGACAGCCTGCTGAATTGGAGAAGATATTTGCAAATGACATATCCAATAAAGGATTACTACACAAAATATATGAAACCCCACAAATAATCCAAGTAAAAAAATGGGCAGAAGACATGAACAGGCATTTTTCCAAAGAAGACATACGATGGTCAACAGCCACATGAAAAGATGCTCAACATCACTCAACATCAGGGAAATGCAACTAAAAATCCCAATGAGTTATCACTTCACACTTGTCAGAATGACTAAAATCAAAAACACAAGAAACAAGTATTGATGAGGATGTAGAGAATGGGGAAACTTCATGTACCGTTGGTGGGAATGCAAACTGGGGCAGCCACTGTGGAAAACAGGATGGAAGTTTGTCAATGAATTAAAAATTGAATTACCATATGATCCAGTGATTCTACTACTAGGTAATTAATGAAAGAAAATGAAAACACTAATTTGAATAGATATATACACCTCCATGTATATTGCAGCATTATTTACAATAGCCAAATGATGGAATCAGCCCACATGTCCAATGATAGATGAATAAAGAAGATGTGGGGTGCATACACACAATGGAATATTATTCAGCCACAAGAAGTAATGAAATCTTGCCATTTGCCCCAAGGATCCTGAAGGTATAATCCTAAGTGAAACAAGTCAGAGAAAGACAAATACCGTATGATTTCTCTCACATGTGGAATTTTAGAAATAAAACAAACCAAGAAAAGAAGATAAACTAACAAAAACCCCCATACTCTTAAATATAGAGAACAACCTAGTGGTTATCAGAGGGCAAGTGGGTTGGGAGATGGGTGAAATTGGTGAAGGGGATCAAAAATACACTTATCACGATGAACACTGAATAATGTATAGAAATGTTGAATCGCTATAGTGTACACCTGAAACTATATAATATTGTGTGTTAACTATATTGGAAGTAAAAAAAAGAGGAAGAAGAAAGCATACCAATAGCTAGCAGAAGGAAAGAAATAATAAAGATCAGAACAAAGAATAGAGTCAAAAAACTAATGAAGAAAAATCAATAAAACCAAGAATTGATTGTTCTAAAGGTTCAACAAAATTGACAAAACTTTAGCTAGAGTGACTTAAAAAATGGAAAAGCCTCAAATAACTAATATCAGAAATCACAAAGGGGACATTAGAGATTTTACAGAAATAAAAAGGATAAGAGGATGCTATGAACAATTATACATCAAATTAGATAATCTCAGATAAAGTGGACAAATTCTATAGAAACACACAGAAAAATTAACAATACTCCTCAAAATCTTCCAAAAAATTGAAGAAGAGGGAGGACTTCTAAACCTATTCTATGAGGGCAGCATTACACTGATACCAAATCTCAACAAAGACCATTAGAAGAAAACTGAAGACCAATACCCCTGATGAATATTGCTGCTAAAATCCTCAAGAAAATACTAGCAGACAGAATTTAACAGCACATCAAAAAGATTACATACCATGACCACATAGAATTTATTCCTGGAAAGCAAGGATGGTTCAACAAATAAAATTTTAATTGATGTAAATATCACATTAATAGAATAGGGGTGAGAGCATCTTATGATTTTCTCAGTTGATGCAGAAAAGGCATTTAATGAAATTTTAACACCTTTTCATGATATAAACACTCAACAAACTAGCAGTATTAGGTCACTACCACAACATAATAAAGACAATATTCTGAAAAGCCTACAGCTAAGCTAACATATTTCATGGTGAAAGACAGAGCTTTTCCTCTAAGATCAGGAATTAGACAAGTGTACCTATTTCATTCACTTTCATTCAACATAGTACTGGAAATCCTAACCAGAGCAATTAGGCAAAAAATAGAAATAAATAGCATCCAATAGTAGAATTGCCTCTGTTCACAAACAATATGATTTTGTATGGAGAAAACCCTAAAGATTCCACAGACACACAAAAAAATTAAAATATGTATATTTAGCAATGTTATAGGATACAAAATCAACACACAAAAATCAGTTGCTATTTGTAAAACAAATAACATACTTGACTAAGTATGTTGTTATTATTATTATTATGTTATTATTAGCAGTAGAAGTAGTATGTTATTATTTAGGAATAACCTTGACTAAGGAGTAAAAGACTTATACACTGAAACCCAAATATTGCTGAAAGAAATTGAAGAGAACACCAGTAAGTGGAAAGGCATAGTTAGAGGTTTCATACATCTTGAATTTAAACGTACAGTAACCAGTGTTGTACTGGCAAAAAGACATATTAAAATCTACTTATATCCTGCATGTAATAATTCCATATTAGAAGGTCTTGGGTATCTAGTTTTGCTTTTGTTGTATCTGCTAACATTGTCATACATAATGGTCCATTTCCTATGTGTTTTGAAATTTTGAACTATGAAGTCTTATTTGGGATTTAATCTGTAAGAATCCTGTAGAATCTGAGTAAGGAGACAAACCTTCATGGGGAATGTGAATTTGCTTTTGCCAGGTGCCCTGGAGTCCTCTCGAACAAGAACCACTTTAATTCCTCAGACTAGGACGTCCTAGATATTCAGGTAGTATAAATTCAAATCCCACACCCACATGTGGGAAGGCCTTAATTACATTTTTTTCCAATCTGGAGCTTAGGCCATAATAAACAAGTGTCATTTTCATTTCTGTTTGCCAGCAGGTGGATTTTTTCTTAGTTCATTTCTTCCTTCAGAATGTATCCCTTGAGGTCTTAGCTGTGGAGAACTCTCTAAGTTTCATTTCCCCAACCCTGCATGGCTCTGAAGCCTCATCTTGTATCTCCTGTCCAACCATTAAAATGAAAGCCTACAGATTATTAGAACTCACAGACACTCCCTAGGAAGTCAGTGTTTCTTCAGGACAAACTTCAGGATGAACCACACAGGTTTCTAGTCCCTGTTTGTTTTTGACCCTGGAGATTTCTTTTATATTCTTACGATTTCAGCTGTGTGTTTCAAGGATGTTTGTTATATTTAAGCTAGGATTTCTAGGAATTTTGAGTTGGGTGGGTTTTCAGGGTATTAATCTAACACGTTGCCACATGTTACTGTTGTAATAAGAAAAAAATAAGTTTTTTTCAAATGAAAATGAAAACATGGAGGAGTCTTAGAGCAGGGTCAACTATTATCAGATCTTTATCTTATCATATAAACTCCCAAGTTCACTTCTGTTAGGTCTTGTTTCCCAGGCTGCTTTAGAAGTAAAGCACATAAAATGTGATAGATGTGGGCCCACAAGGATGCCACTACTGGGCGGTGAATGTTGGGGTAGATGGAAACTCCATCTTGCTTGGAGTCCAGACTTGAAAAAAGAAGAACTCCATGGATTACAATGGAATAGGGCAGATGTCAGAAGAGAGGGGGAAAAAACAAAAACGAAAACAAAAACCTAGGCTGAGTTCTTAAGGTCTATCTACAATCAAGAGAAAATACAAGAAACTCATCAAAGGCTGACAAGGAACACTGGATTCACAAGTTGAAAATACATAAATGTTCAGGCAACAGGGGAGAATTCTTAGCACCCCTAAATCAGGTTACTCTTACCTTGCCTATTTATCAAGTATATTTACCCAGATTATCTCCAAGATTAAATAAGGACTATCTAGCCTTAGATAGATGTTTTCTGATCTCTTCAGGAAACAAAACAACCCATAGAGAATTGAAGTAATTGGCACCAAAGCCAGTTGTTTGTCCGTCTTTCAGCCAGGAATGGAACTCAGGATTGCTAGCTTTTGCATCTCTGTCCCTTGGACTTTTCCTCTGTCCCCACAGCTCTCTCCCACCATCACAAAGGAAAGAAGTTCACACTGTAACATGAGGTGACAAAAAAATTTCCCAGAGGATGAGAGCATTTCAGAGGACAGTTGTGGACTTTCTGAGTAGCTCTCGGGTTTTAAATTGTTTAGTACAACTCTCTCTAGAAGAGGGAAGATAATGCTGGGCATCTCAAAGACAGCAGGTCAGCATAGCTTTTCTATATTCATAAAATTAATTTACTTTTAGGAAAACAAAAGGAAAGAAAATCAAAGTAAAAACTTCTTCAACCAAGGCTTTAGCAAACTATGGGCCATAGGCCAAATCTGTCTGGTCAGTGGCTTTATAAATAATGTTTAATTGGAACACAACCACAGTCATTTGTTTATGTATTATCTATGGCTGCTTCATACTACAATGACAGAGAAGTTGTGACAGAAACAACGTAACTTGGAAGGCTAACATAAGTATTTTACAGAAACCAGTTTGCTGATCTCTGTCTAAACTCACTATAGCAGTCTTCTTGTCTAATCATGATCTAATATGGCCAAAGATAATGAAAATGTCTCAAACGAGGTTTCCTCAGTATTTTGCTAACAACATCCCAGTCTTTATTTTCTTCCTTGCCCCCACTATACTGCTCTTCTACTCACTGTATCTCTGGCTATGGTTTTCCCATTTCTAAAAGAGAACATATGTAATACCTTCTTCACCAGATTATTGTCAGAATAAAAGGAGAAAGGGTCAATTGCTCCATGTAGCATTTGACACATTGTAAACATTCAGTAAATGGTGGCTTTGATTTAAATCTACCCATTTGTTCAGCACATATTTATTGAGTTTGTTATGAATTGAATTGTGCCCTCTTCCCAAATCCATGTGTGGAATTATTAACCCCCAATCCTTCAGAACATGATCTTATTTGGAGATAGGTAATTTTTTTACAGCAGTAATCATGCTAAAATGAGGTCACTGGGGTGGACCCTAATCTAATATGACCGGTGTGCTTATAAGAAAAGGAAATTTAAATACAGACACTTACAAAGGGAAGACAATGTGAAGACACAGGGAGACAATGGCCATCACAAGCCAAGGAGAGAGGCCTGGAGCAGCTCTTCCCCTGACAGCCCTTGGAAGGATCATCCCTGCTAACACTTTGATCTTGGACTTCTAGCTTCCAGAACTATAAGACAATAAAATTCTGTTGTTTGAATGCTATGGACTGAATATGTACCTCCCAAATTCATCTGTTGAAACCCTAGCCCCCAGTGTGATGGTATTTGGAGATGGGGCCTTTGGCAGATAATAGGGCACAAGAGAAAAATCCTCCGTGGTAGGATTAGTGCCCTTATAAGGAGAGACACGAAAGAATTTCCTTCCTTTCTCTCTCCCTGCTGTGTGAGGACACAACCAGAAGGTGTCCATCTGCAAACCAAGAAGAGGGTTCTCAGCAGGAAACAAATCAATGGCCACCTTGATGTTGGATTTTCCAGCCACCATAATTGTGAGAAATAAATTTAAGTAATGTATGCCACGCAGTCTATGGTATTTTTCTTACAGCAGCCTGAAGGAAGACATTAAGCCATCTGGTCTTTGATACTTCGTTACAGCAGCCCCAGAAAACTAATATAGATTTTAATAAGAAAAACAAACAGAAGTTAAAGTAAGAGGTGCTACTTTGGATAAGTTACTCTTCTCTCTGAGATATTTGTATTGTGACCTCAATAGTTACAAGGAGCAAACCATATGCAAATCTGGGGAAAACATTCCAGCAGGAGAAATGATAAGTGCAACGGCCCTGGAGCAGGAATGGGTTTATTGTCACAGCTTCTATCTCTTCTACATTTTTCTTGCTTTGAACATGGATGAAATATATGTGATGTCTAGAACTACAAGAGCCATTTGGGGACCATAAGAGAATAGGCACAAGATCAAACATCACCATACTAACGATGGGAGAAAAAAAAAAAAGAATCATTAAACAGCTGTACCAATACCACCAACTGCCTACTCAGGATTTCTTGTTCTTTGAGAAAAATTAATCACTTTTTGTTTAAGACACCATTAATTAGTTTTTCCATTTCTTGGAGCCAAAAATATTCTTAACAGACATAACATTGTACAATGTGGTAGGGATTACTAAACTTTGAAGGTTTTTAATCTGGGGAATGACAAAATCTGGTTTAAGTTTTTAAAAGAACATTCTGTAAAATTAAGAATTATAGATAATATGGTCATGGAACTCAGAAATAGATCTCTTAAGGCTTTGTAGGCTATGACAAGCTCAAGTTTTATTCTAAATATAGTAGGAAGCTACTATAGGAAATGTAAAAACTGAATTGTTTTTTAAAGGACCCCTTTGGTTGCAGAGTTAGGAGGTCAATTAAAAGGTAATTATGGTAGTCAGGAAAAATATGATGGTGATGGACAAGGGTGATATCAGTAAAGATAGAGAAAATTGGGGGGGGAAGAAAATTACTACTAGATGGAGACAAACCTGGTAGCTGTAATAGCTGAAGGAAAATGGAGCTCAATGGATTAGGAAACATTTGGGTGTAGTCTTGAATGGGCTTGCTAATGAATTGAATGGGCAATAAAGAGAGTGAAAGACAGGAGTTGAGAATGACCCATATTTTTTTGCCTGAGCAACTAGATGGATGGAGATGATATTGTTTAAGAGAGGTAGGTATAAATTTAAGAGTTCTGTTTTCATCACATTTTAAATTTCAGATTTTAATAGGACTTCCAAGTTAGGATATTAAGTAAGCATTGGATATATAAATGTGGAATTCAAAGATGCTTTTAGACCTACATATGTAAGTTTGGATTCATCTGCATGCATGTATAGGACTGGATATGATCTCCTAGAGAGAGAAAAGAGGATTATCCCAAACCAAGCTCTGGCACTTGTCAATCATTTAAACACTGATCAGGATGGGAGGAGGAGGAGAAAGCTGAGAAGAAACGGTTGTGAGAAAGGAGGAAATTTACAACTGTGTGTTATTGTGGAAGGTAAGAGAAGATGTTTCAGGTAGAAGGCAGGGTGTTATCCATCTCCAATGCTGACAGGTCAAGATAGGTAAGAAGGAAATTTGGATTTGTCAGAGTGACAAACCTTGAAAACACAGTTTCAGTGGACTGATAGGGTCAGACGCCCCCATTCAAGTGGGGTGTAGAAATCATTAGCCATAAAAAAGAAGAGACAGTGATCACAAATAATTATAATGGGAGAGCGGGGGGGGGGAGGGGGGGACACCTGAACTTTGCTGGAGGACTACATTCTTTACACTTGATTTTTTTTAAGCTGTTTTTCCCTGCTGTTTCCCTTTCTGCTATGTGGTCCTCTGAGTTAGTGTCAAAGCCCAGAGAGAAGTGGTCTGGGAGCCCCAAGTGTGGTGGTCCAGGACGAGGAACAGACACAGTTCTTCCTCTTGCTGCCTTTCTAATTGCACGCCAGCACTGAGAGTTATCTGATCACAGTCAAAAACCATGAATTCTGAATTTTCTGACTCTATTGTATGTCAAATCTTCAGCCTAGCCTCACCTTCATTTCGTTCTCTCGTTTAATTTACTTAGTTTCTCAAAAGCAGCAGAGAACGAGTTGTATTTGTGTCAGTTTATTTTAATGCATAATGAGTGATTCAAATGATTGCACATCACACATTCGAATTTTGTTGAATGTGTAATCATTTAAATGAACACAGGTGCCACGCTCCTGTGTGCGCCTGGAAAAACCACCCTCTGTGCTTCATGTGGAAAGAAGATGATGTACTTGGCTGTACAAAGCTCATATCTTAATTTCTTTTTAATTTTGTTCTTCCTCAACTGCTTTGTTTTTTCCATCCAGTAAAACATCCTGAACCCTGGGTGTTGTAAGGTAGATATTTGGCCCAACAGCTAACCTGAAACCATTCTGAAACCACACGAAACAGCAAGCTTGCAAAGGTAGAGTATATTTTTAACTTGGGGGATGAAAAATTTTAAATCTGTGCTCTTTAAAATTAGCATTTTCGGGAAGGTATGAAACCCTGGAAACAAGGATGAAAGGAATTAAATGATCCTCTCTGATGATGCTCCTGTGAGGTAGGAATAATGGTGCTGCAAGTTCTTTTATGTCGCTCCTGACAGTTTAGTATCAATCCTCCCAGGCAAGCTAATGTAATCAACCCTGGCATGTTTCACCGTAGTGCTGACTGGTATGGCATTATTAATATGACCATGTTATTTCATAATTAACTTACTTTTTATTTTTCAGACAGGAACTACATCTAGGAAAATGAAAGCACTTGGGTTTTCCCTGAATAGGCTGCTGAACTGTTTATACACAGATATATCACTAAATCCCAGTCAAAGCTCAGACACAAGACACAATTCATTCTCACTACCTAACCTGTTCCAGTCACTATGGGAAAGTCAGGTGTCTTTGTACATTACTGTAACTAAGTGTCATCAAAGAAATTCTTCACCGCTAACCACTTGTTACACCTGAATGTGTGTTAATACTCAGCTGAGCAACCAGGGCTTCTTAAACTGAGGTATATGGACCACTTTCAATGGACTCACCTGAAGAGGTTTTTAAAAAGTATTGATCCCAGAGTTGTGGAATCAAGTCCCATATTGGGCTCTGTGCTAAGTGTGGAGGCTGCTTAAGATTCTCTCTCTCTCTCTCTCTCTCTCTCTCTCTCTCTCTCTCTCTCTCTCTCTCTCTCTCAAATTAAAAAAATAAAAGTAAAAATGTATTGATTCCTTCTTGCTACCCCATGAAATCAAGATCTCTGGAGGGAGCTGTGTCATCTGCATTTTAATAGACTCTCCAAGGGTGAGAAGCCTAATTCATTGCTTAGAAGCCAAAAACTATTTTACATTAGCCATTTCTCACATATGATACCACTTTATTTCCATTAAGCCTTTCCCAGTGTGTGTGTGTGTGTGTGTGTGTGTGTGTGTGTGTGTGTATACACACACACACATTTTGGATGCTACTATATCACAATTAGGATGGGTGACTAGGTGCCCAGCCAACACTCTGTTTCTTGGCAGTGCTGCTTTCATAGACTCTGCAAAAGTAATGTATTTAGTAGTCATGGTGCCATCACATTTCTCAAAACTGATTGGGCATGGGCTGGACCCCTGACCCAAGCTCAGTCAATTAGAGCCTCTCAATTTAAACTGAGATAGCAGAACTGTAATAATTAGTGGTAGTCACCGGAACTGGAGAGTCATGTAGACCCTCAAGGCTGGGAGTTTGGGGACTGTGTGGGTGAGCACGCACAGAGAACCAGACCACGGTAAAAAAACAGAGGTCTCAAAAGAAATAGAAATGAAATACACTGTGGAAAGAAAGACAAGCTAAGCATGGGTGAGAGAGAGAGGACAAAGAATGGCAGTCTTGGTTCCTGAAGACTTCCCAGTCGATAATCCCAACCTCTCATAATATTCAGCTATACTTCCAGTTCTTAGATTCCATTGACTTAACCTGGTGGTTTATTGGCTTTTGTTCTTTGCAACCAAATGGCTCCTGAATTCAACGTGGAGTTTTTGCTTTTCAGTGTTCACGATAAGCTAAAAGAGTTCCTAGTCTATTACCAGGACCTTCCTGGCTTAAATTAAATTAAAAAAATAATAATTGTAAAAAAGGTAAGCTCTCCTGGTTTTTTCCCTTGCAAAACTGCTCTTTTATGCTGCTAGGCAGAGGACAATTAAACTCACAAAGCAGCATGCTGAATATGTGGGTCGCAAGGCCACCAGCCAGAGTAGCTTTTCTCGTTCCCTGCCCTGCCTTTGGAAAAGTTGAGGGACAAGCTGGCAGGAAAAAGTCCAGTTGCCTTCAAGGGTCATCTATCTGCTTCTAAGCCAACAAACACATCCATAACTTGAAACCCCGCAGCTGAGATCAACTAAAAACAAACCAAAAGAAAAAACAAACTCTGAAATCTTTGCTTAAAATACAAACAAAGGAAAAAAGCTGCCAGCACTGACAGCGGCCAACACCTGGCTGGCTTGCTAATGGGGTGCTGGGAACTCGGGCTTCTGTCCACTTACTGTGTTCATTAAGCAGAGAAGAGTCTTCACTTCCCCTCCAGACAGACTCCAGTGATTGGCGGAAAGCTCTGAGAAGAGCCAGCACTTTGCTCTTCCCCCATCCACTCTCCTTTTTCTCCCCTCTTCTACTCCTCACTCTCCCTGCTGGCAGCTGTTCCAGAAAGAGGAGCCTGGAGCAGGAGGGCCCCAGGCTGGTCTGTGTAACAACAGGCTGTGCCAGGTTTTCAGCTGCAATTAATTTTCTAGATAAGCTCTAAACCTCTGAAACATGTTTGAAATTGAAATACTGATACAGTCATCAACCACCACAGTATACAACCATAAATCTTGAGTACAGATAGTTGTTCGTTGGTATTAACGAAGTACAATATATGTTTAATTAGTGTGAGATTTAAGAAACGTGCAGCATAAAAAAAAACATTCTAATTAGGGTTGGGGAAACTTGTTTGAATACAATTTGTGCAGTACCATCAAAGGAGGTCTTATAAAATACACTGAAATCTGTTTTACTAGGGAAAAAAAAAAAAAACCCAAACAGAAAAGACAAGCTCTTAGGCTATTGAATACTAGTCCCAGGGACAGCACCAGATTAAAACCAAATGCTTGGGGGAAGTGGAGTAATGAGCCGAGGGGGATAAAATGGAACCCCAAGGTGAAAGTCTTGGCTTGACTGTTAGTAAAAGTCCAGCTTGTCCTCACACCTTAGTTTATTTTCCTGTGAATTTATGCTCTAAATTCCCTGATTTCCTGTTCAAAACCTATCATTTGTTACCTGGGAATGTCACCTGTGCCCACGGCCAAGGATGCTGTGATTGTTAATGAAGCATTTCGCCAGAGTCCCCAAATCCTGCTTCCAAAGGAGACAGTAACCTAAACCCTCTGTGAAAGAACAGCAGCCTAATGGGAAAAAGGCATCTGGGTCAGGAAATTTAGATTCTAATCCTAGCCTTGATTGTAACACCCTGTGTGACCTTAAGCAAGTCAATTAACACCTCTGTGCTTCAATCTCCTTATCTGAAAACTGAGGATAGCTGGGTTTCATCTGGATAACATTTTATAGATCTCAGATAATTCCTCGATTCTAATGAATGTGAGTAAAAAGTGATAGGAGAAAACAAAGTTATATAGACTCTTCCTCTCTGTCACATACATATACATACACACACAGACACGTAGACACATACATAGATGGACATATAAGAATTGGAAAAAGGGCGCCTGGGTGGCTCAGTTGGTTAAGCAGCCAACTCTTGATTTTGGCTCAGGCCATGATCTCATGGATGGTGAGTTGGTGCCCCGCATGGAGCTCTGAAATGCTAGTGCAGAGCCTGCTTGGGATGCTTGCCCTCTCTCTGCCCCTCTCCCACTCTTGCTCTCTCAAAATAAATAAACTTTAAAAAAAAGAATTGGAAAAAAAACAAGGAGATTTTTAGCTTATTGAATTGGTTTTTGCTTATCTTTTAAAGGAAAAATGCAGAGATTCTTTAAAGTTAGGGTACTTACTATTTAGAAATAGATTATTTTAATTGTAAATCAGAAAACGTCCCTTGGATCTAACAACCCACTTTAAGAGGGTAAAAATAATTTTAATACCTGCTAAAGTAAAATCTAGATGATAGGAAACTTTTGGAAAAATAGATCTATATATTTTTTTATTTGGATTCAAAAGACCAAGTACAAAGTTTTTGTGTGATTTGGGGCAAGTGAATTAACCCTTCTGTGGCTGTTTCCTCATTTGCAAAATCACTGCCTTATTAAGAGAGTGTTGAGGAACGACTTGGCCAGACTTACCTCATTTTCTTCTCTTCATTTGGAAATATTATTATATGAATATAAATTATATCATAGAATTTCATATCTGGTATAATCCTTAAAAGCCACCTAATCTAGGGGCGACTGAGTGGCTCAGTCAGTTAAGCATCCGACTCTTGATTTTGGCTCAGGTCATGATCTCATGGTTCATGGGATTGAGCCCCATGTTGGGCTCTGCACTGACAGGAGCCTGCTTGAGATTCCGTCTCGCCCACTCTCTCTGCCCCTCGCCCACTTACGCATGTGTGTGCTCAATCTCTCTCTGTCAAAATAAATAAACTTTTTTAAAAAGCCACCTGTTCTAAATCCTTCCTTTTATAGATAAGTAAACTGAGGTTCAGAGAGATTAAATGACTTCTCCAAGGTCACATAGGTGTCCAGGTCTTGCCTGTCCGTGTGCAGTCCATTTCTGTCACATCACAGCCTCCTCATGGGGAAGGAGTTAATGCCCCTCCAAACAATAATCAGGGGAGTCTGCTCATAGCCACCTGGTGCAATTTGTCTCAATTCCGCAGTACCTCATATTTATAAAGATATTGCCAATCTTTTTTTAATATTGAAAATATATCAGGTGATATTACCATTATTTTTGACAGTCAGCTAGAAATCCCAGAAAGAGAAATTAACAGCTTATCATTTTAGAACACCTCATAACACTATTAGGAAGAGTGATTTTGACATTTTTATATGATTAGGTGCGGTTTGTTGTAAACACTGCATTTGCTTAGCTAAAATCTATTTTATCCATCCTTGATTTCTGCGGAGAAGCCTCACCAATTTAAGATGAAGTTCACAAAACAAGCAAAACCAAAACTGACGACAAAATACAGCCCTGCAGCATAGCACCTGATTAGTATGGGTTTCTCATAGGACATGCTCTGCTGTCCTATCGGCCACTGGGCAGGGCCTTCGACTACAGATTCGTTTAATCCTCAGCTAATATTCATCTTCTTCTACATTTGACTTATCTGCATTGAGTGAAGTCAATGGATTGTAAAGGTGGTTTCCTAGCGTGTGGATTCTTATGCCATGAAAATTCTGCACCTACGCCCACACTCCACCAAAATTAGGAACCTACATAAGATTTCTAACTTTCAATTTTCCAACTAAGTAAGAAAAAAAAGTAGCTAACCAACTATCATGTCATTTCCAAAAAGAAACAATTGAAACAAAAAAAGGGAAAATATCACATTCTCAAAATACAGAAGTTTCCAAACTGAATACTTCGACTTTATAAACCACTAACCGTCGTGTCCTTATTTTACAATTCAACAGTGATGCCTCCACCACAGAAATCATCTGATGAAGTATATTTCAGATGTGTAATTGATTGAGAGAACTTAAATGTATTGGACACAATGCATCTACGCTATCTGTTTCCCTTTCTAGTCCCCTAAGCTGGGAGGTCAGCGCATTACCTGTGTTTAATATTTAAAAATGTCTGAGCTGTACCCCAGTCTCCTGGAGGTGAGTCAGAACCCGTGCTACCCTGGGTGTGATCTTATTGTGGAATGGCAGCAGTACGAGAAGCCAAGCAAAATACTCGAGAACATTGAAAGTCTCTGCATTGTGACACCCCATTGGTCCAGCCCAACATCGATGAGAGGAGGAAATATGCTGCTCCTACTCTTGTGAAGACATTGCGACATCAGCACAGCAAACCGCCTCATCTTCCACACACGTAGGCAAGATTTCTATTCTTCCAATTAATGGTTTCCTTAGGAAATCCTTTCCTGAGAAAGGTGCACAGTAGTGGGCCTGCTCTTGGGTTTCCTTCTTCCAAAGAGGGTGGTCTGTCATATTTTATATCAAGAACAAGGTTTGCTTTTTGTTTTTCTTTTTAATAATTTTAATGCTAAATCCTTACTAATATGCACTGTACCATTTTATCATTTAGATGAAAAACTTCTCAAGGACAGACCTGTCCTAGATGTGCTGTGTAGACCAGAACAGCAATTTAGGCACCTGTTTTACTTCATTGCCTAGGGCTGTAGTTCATTAAATTTGACTCTCAGAGAGTAGGTCCTGGGCACTGGTATTTTTTAAAAGCACCTCCAGGTGATTCAAAAGTGTAGCCATGGTTGAGAACCACTGGCTAGGGCCTCTGACCCGTACACAAATAAAAACACCACAAAGAAGTTGTGCTCACGCCAAACCTCCTCATGCAAGAAAAAGCTATAAAGCTAGTTTGCAAGAAGGTAGTTTTCTCTAGGGCCCATTCAGACCAGCAGCATCACCTGGGACCTTGTGAGAAATGTAGACTCTACGGCCTCTCCACACACCAAGTGGATCAGGAAACTTCAGTTGAAAAAGGTCCCAGGTGACTCATATTTATGTTAAAGTCTGAGAAGCAATGCTAAAAATCCTCAGTCCTAACTAGGCAAGACAAATCAGTTTCTCCTTAGAAAACGTTCTTCCTATCAGCTTCTTCCTAAGATTCAAGTCCAGGATTCATCATTGAGAATGCTGCATGTGAATTAATTACTATAGTGATATATAGATAGATATAGGTATAGATGATATAGTCATAGGCATACATATATGTGTATGTAATGAAATATAGTATATAATAATATAATGCATAACATAATTTATCTTCCTTTCCAAATAAATTTATTTGCAGAGGAGGAAACCTTAAGTTGTATTAGGAATAAAAAGCAGTAGCATCAACTATCCATAACTACCCTGCATTTCATTGCCATTTTATTTCACTGTGGTGAAGAGAAAATAAATAAGATCTAGTTCTTGCCTTCAGGCTACTTATATTCTAATAAGAGATATTGACAAGTAAATAATTAACCAGAACTTAGTGCAGCCTAAAATCCTAAACTAGAAATACAGCAATGTGCTAAGGCAAATGTTAATGTGCATTACAATCACTCAGAAGGCTTCTTCAACCACAGACTGTCCCCGCTCTACCCCAGGTTTTCAGTAAGTCTATGGTGAGACCTGAGAATTTTCCCAACAAGTTTGCTACTGGACGGGGACCATTCTATGGGAATCACTGGGCTATGGAAACAGAGTAAAAAGAACAGAACGGGATTCTTGTGGGTAGCAAAGGATTAGCCAAACACTGACACACAAGGGAAGAAAGAGAAGAGCTTTCCTGTCACAATAACCAGAGTGGGGAATATCTGAGCACCTGGTATGTGGGAGAAGTCTGCTATTATTGGAGGTGGAGATACATGAACTGAAAGATAGATGACACTAGCAGGATGGGTCAGAGCCAATTCATGGATGACCTAGATCGGCAATAAAGGAATTTGAAGTTTATTCTGTGGGCACTGAGGAGTGATGGATAGTATGTGAGGGTAAAAAAAAAATTTTTTTAAAGACATGATCCAAATTTCACTTTAGGATAGTATTTCAGGCAGCAGTGAGAAGGATGGAGTGGAGAAGCAAGAGAACAGAAGTCAGGAGAGCACAGCAGGGAAGATACTTTCCCAATGATCAAGGAGAATGATCCACAAATAGGGCCATTGCTAGAATATCTGGTGACCTCCACACTTCTGGGAAGCACTAGGGGAGCCCATGATTAGATAGTGGCAGAAAATGAGGGGACATTCATTTATTTAACACACGTAAATTGAATTCTTGTTATATTCCAGGCACTGTGCTAGGCACAGAGGAACAGCAATTAAGGAGACAAAGTTCTTTCTCTTATGGAGCTCTTGGGCTAGCAGGGAAAACAAAAGCAATAAATAAGTTCAGCAAAGAAGAGGAGAGGCTATGGAACAATGTGTGTGATCAGAGCTGGGGGTGTGGGCTGGTTGCTTCACCCAGTTTGGGAAATGAAGGAAGGCTTCCAGGAGGAAAAGGCACTTAAGCCTAAATTTCACAATGGCTAAAATGCTTAAATGATCTGGGCCATCTCTTTATCTTCAGTCAATGTCTTTCTCACTCTTCATGTTTTGGAACTAGACCCCTCTCAATTCTTTTTAGCCTTTGGACCTTTGTACATGCTTTCTCCTTGGCTTGGAATTTTCTTATTTCCCTTACCTAAGGAGTTATTGTTTATCCTATGAGGTTTATCTTAAATAGTACCCCCACAAAGTTTTCCCCGTGTCTCCAAGATGAGATCAATACCCCTAACTTTACTCCCTTGAAATCGTCCTGCATTTCAGCTTCCTATCACTTATCACAATAGTAATTATTTGAGGATTATTTGTTTAATGCCAGTATTCCCTCCTAGATTATAAAGTTTGTTGGACAGGATTATGTCCTCTCATTACTTATATTCTGAGCAGTTAACACAATATCTGAAACCTGATAAATACTCAGCATTTCATTTTGTAAACAAAAACCAAGACCTAAAGAATAAAAAAGAATAGTTGGGAAGAGGGAGTAATAGGGTAAGGAATAGCAGAATGGAGGCCCTGAGGTAGAACAGACCACTACTCAGCAAAGGCACTGAAAGGAGACCAGTCTGGTTGGGTTCTAGGCAGATAGATGTTAAGAGATAAGCCTAAAGAGGTAGTCAATGTGAAGACAATGAAGGGTTGAAAACCAGGGAATCTCTCACCAGACCTATGTTTTTAAAAGCCTACTCTGGCTGCTTTATGGAGAGTAATTTCAGGGGAGCAAGAGTAAATAATGACATCATTGGATGGCTTTTCCTAGAGTCGAGGTGCTAATAACATTGGGTGGGGAAGTGGTGGTAGAAAGTGAAACATAAGGACACTCAGGCAAAGTATTTAGGAGCTAGAACTGATGGAGCTTGGTGGTGGACTGAATGTGGGGACAAAGGAGAGGAAAGGTTGTCACAGTTGACATGTAGATTTTTGGTTTGTAGATATTATCAGCACCATTTACTAAAGGTGGGAACAATGAACCCCCTGGGTCACGTAGAGCTCCTCTAGCAATGTCCGAGTCCTTCTAAGAACATAGATGCTGAGACTTCAAGGGCAAACTTAGAGCCATGGAACTTTAGAGACCACCAGAGGGACCTTAGCGACCAATCCAGAATATGTGTACTCATAATATTTTTGTATTATATATAATACCACTGTGCTATGGTGCCAATGCCCCTATACCTCAGTAAACTGGCAGGTGATTGACAATCCCTATCTCTGGTTAGTGCAGTATATTAGTGTGATTATAGATTTCTTTTTTATATCCAGAGGTGGACGTTTTGCTTCTAAATCTGGGGTTGGCAAAATTTTTCTGTAAAGGGCCAGACAGTAAATATTTTAGGCTTCAGAGATGATACAGCTTCTGTTGCAGCTATCCGACTTGGCCATTGCAGCTTAAAAGCAGCTACAGAGTGTGTAAACAAATGAACATTGCTGTATTTCTTTCTTTTTTTATTTATTTATTTATTTTTGGGACAGAGAGAGACAGAGCATGAACGGGGGAGGGGCAGAGAGAGAGGGAGACACAGAATTGGAAACAGGCTCCAGGCTCCGAGCCGTCAGCCCAGAGCCCGACGCGGGGCTCGAACTCACAGACCGCGAGATCGTGACCTGGCTGAAGTCGGACGCTTAACCGACTGCGCCACCCAGGCGCCCCGAACATTGCTGTATTTCAATACACATGTATTTGTGGACACTCACTTTTGAATTTCATGTAATTTTCATGTCACAAAAGAAGTCCTCCTTTTGAGTTTTTTCAACCAATTAAAAACGTAAATCCCATTCTTAGTTCACAGACTTTACAGCTACAGTATTTGGCCCATAGGCTGGAGTTTGTGACCTTCTAAATGAGGGACTTCTTGGGGGGGGGGGGACAGAGAGAGACAGAGCATGAACGGGGGAGGGGCAGAGAGAGAGGGAGACACAGAATCGGAAACAGGCTCCAGGCTCTGAGCCATCAGCCCAGAGCCTGACGCGGGGCTCGAACTCACGGACCGCGAGATCGTGACCTGGCTGAAGTCGGACGCTCAACCGACTGCGCCACCCAGGCGCCCCCTAAATGAGGGACTTCTGCACAAACACATGGAATCACAAAGTACAGGTAAAGAAAAGCAAGTTTTAATGTGGTGTCCTGATTTCATGTAATCCAATGAGGAAAAGGGGAGAAGATTTCTAGCCAAGAAGAGGTATTAAAGTTTCTCATGATTCCAGGGAATTGTGAGCTTCTGAAGCAAAAGGAAAGGGGGAATCATTCCATGTTGTCTGGTTGGGAGCAGCAGACCTCAGTGGCCCTAAAATGGAGTGCCTCACGCTGCCAGGTACAGTTCTGATTCACATTCTTTTTTTTTAATGTTTATTTAGTTTTGAGAGAGAGAGTTTTGAGCGGGGGAAGGGCAGAGAGAGGGGTACAGAAGATCTGAAATGGGTCATGTTCTTATTCTTACTCAGGGCTCAGGTACATCAAGTGAACCAGACATAGAAACTCACCAGTTCTTTTTAATGCTTATTTATTTATTTATTTTGAGAGAGAGAGAGAGAGAGAGAGAGAGAGAGAGAGAGAATGCACATGCAGGGGAGGGGCCAAGAGAGAGGAAGAGAAATTCCATGTAGGCTCCATGCTGTCAGCAAAGAGCCCAATGCAAGGCTTGAACCCAAAACTGTGAGATCATGATCTGAACCAGAATCAAGAGTCGCACACTTAACCCACTGAGCCACTCAGGATCCCCAGTTCTTTTTATATATAAGTTAAATGTCAATCACATTCTTAATTTTCAAGCATAACACTGGTACCTAAATCCAAACCACTGTATTATCATCAAGTTGGCTAAACTAGCCTCATATAAAAGACCTACAGGCTTCAATGACTTCAGGGACAATATAAAGATTTAAGAAAGATAGTATCATTACAAAGTGACATTTGCTTAATGAACTTCAAGTTATCTCTAAACCAATTTCTCTGGATCTCCTAGCAAAACCTACAAACTCAAAAGATTATCTGCAGACCAAGAATATGTACATCATCAGAGCTGGATGTATATATATCACCATATATGCTCATCAATGCTTTTTTAAATAAATTATAATTGTATGTATATAATTCTTTACATCAAAGTGTTTAACTTCTGGACTATGAACTACTTGAGACTAGGGATCTTATCTCTGAATTATCAGTATCTACCATAATTACTTCACAAAGATGATGCCTAATAAATGTTATTTGAATGAATTAATGAAAAGATCAAAATATTATTATAATTGTTAATGGGGAAAAAAGTAACATATACTTTTGTTGCAAATTACAAAACCTTATCTTAAAATAGACACTGAGGAATAAATTTGTATATGCACCTATCAGAATTCTACTCTGGAGACAGAGGTCTATGATGAAATAAAGGCATAGAATTCTTAGTAACTTACCTGAGAACCAAGTGGGATTGTATTCATCAAATATCCCTGGGGCTACACTGCTGGATCTGCCATTCTCACCGGCTTCTCTCTTGCCACCTTCAGCAGCACAGGCTGAAAAATGTAGACTCACTTTCTCAGTTTCCGCTGTAGCAGGGAAGGTCATGTGCCCATATTATGGCCAGTGTGCTGTAACTTGAGGTCTCTCAGTGCTTTCCTGACAGAGTCTGATAACTGGAACCAACTTTCCTCTTCTTTCTGCTTTGAATATGGGGCAGCAGGAACCAATTTGCAACCATAAGGGTAAGGCCAAAAGAATGCCCACACACATTCTGGCATTACTGAGCTGCCGAACCAATGCCTGAATCTTTCTCTCAACTTCCTATATGAGAAAAAGAAAATATATTAAACTGTGGATAGAATATATTCTTTGTCTTGCAAATGAACATAGTCCTAACTGATGCAAATCCTATTTTGCAAAATAAAAACTCTTAAGCACCAAGTAAGTACTTTATTTTTTTTAAGTTTGTTTATTTTGAGAGAGAGAGAGAGAGAGAGAGAGAGTGTGTGTGTGGGGGGGGGGCGGGCATGTGTGCATGTGCATGGGTGCCAGTAGGGGAGGGACAGAGAGGGAGAGAGAGAATCTCAAGCAGGCTCAATGGTCAGTGCAGACCCCAACCTGGGGCTCCATCTCATGACCATGAGACCATGAGCTGAGCCTAAATCAAGTGGGTCACTTAACCAGCTGAGCCACGAAGGCACCCCACCAAATAAGTACTTTAATCTCCATATGTTAGAAGTCAGTCACTAAATATTATTACTTTATGTTTAATTACAGATTATTTGGAGGTCCTTTTTAAACTTCTGGTCCCCTAGCTCTTTAAACCACTGCCACTCATTGCTTGCTCCTTTAGCACCTCTGCACTTTTTCTGAGCACTAATCTCTCAAGAAAATCTTCCTTCTACTCAATTCTCTGAAGCACAAATACATTAATATTCTATAATTTGTTTCTCTCTTAAATGATGTGGATTTATTTCATCCAAATTTGTTATGACATATTTCCAAAAAGATATAAGGTTACTTATATCAAAAGACTTACATAGAAGAGTGACATCAGCCAGATGGCACACTAGTAAGATCTATACCCTCACTCTCCCACAGAAACACCAAATACACAGCAACTTACACACCGAAGTAGCTTTGTGAGAATTCTAGAAATCAGTTAAAAAGTTGTAGCAAACAAGTGAATGACTAACCAAAGAAAGTCACACTCAAAAGGGTAGGAAATTTCAGGATATCTCTGCCAATCCTTGCCCCATTTCATCCCCAGGGCACTGAGGCACTATTGGAAAATGCCCAGTTGCGAATTCCAACCTCGGGGCCGAAAGAAACAAGAGGAAATTGCTTGTGATGTTCTGTCTTGTCTGGAGGATACCTGAGGGATTGGTTTCTGTCTCACCTTACTAGGGGACAGATGGGAATGGTGGCATAGTTTGGATATCAGGTCAGAGGCCTGTGGAAGCAGTGGTGGGCACTGTGGCACATGAATGCTGCAGGAAGGCTACACACCAACAGATACCTGGGTCAAGAGATTATGGACAGAGGAATACAGCAGAAATCTGAGGCCTTGAGAAGAAGAGTAGGGGTGTGACTCATAGGAAAATAAGACATCTAAAAGCAAACAGGAAAACAGGGAAACTGGGGAAAAAACACACACATGGGACAAAGGAAGACACATCCTCAGAAAAGGCTTGAGAGGATCTTGAGCCTTCATACTGAACTAATTAGGGAATATTTACCCCTTCCCAGACCCAATCCACAAAAACCTAGAGAGGGGCTGTTCTTTTCAAATGTCCAATTTTCAACAAAATATCACAAGGCATACAAAGAAACAGGGAAAAACGGCCAATTAAAAAAAAATGATACACCAGAACTGAAAGTAAAGAATCATAGACTTACTTCACAAAAACTTTAAAATACATGTCCTTAAATATGCTTAATGAGCTAAAGGAAACATGATAGACAAACAACATCTGAAAAATGATAAAGGAAAAAAATGAGAATATCAATAAAGAGATAGAAACTATTTAATGAGATATGAGAGATAGAAATTATTTAAAAGAACCAAATACAAATTCTAGAGCTGAAAAACATAATAACAGAATTGAAAAATTCTCTAGAGGGGTTCAACAGAAGACATGAAAAGATAGAAGAAAGAATCAGCAACTTTGAAGTCAACTTATTTAAAATTATCAAGTCTGAGAAGAAAAATGAATGAAGAGACATGAAGAAAAGCTAGGAGACTTATGGACACCATCAAGTGGACCAATGTATGCACTAAGACTGTGGTCAGAAGAATGAGAGAAAAAAAGCAAAGGACTCATCTGAAGAAACAATGATTTGGAATCCCCCAAATTTGCAAAATAACATAGATATGCATATACACAAAGTTCAACAAACTCCAAATAGGAAAATCCAGAGACCCACACTGAGACTCATTATAATCAAACTGTTGAAAGTCAAATAATTCTGAAAGCATCAAAAGAAAAGTGACTCATCATGTACAAAGGCATTATTGGTGGATATCTCAGCAGAAACCTTACAGGCCAGAAGGCAGTAGGATGATATATTAAAAGTACTGAAAGAAAAAAAACTGTCAGCTGAGAATACTGTCCTTTGAAAAGGAGGGAGAAATTGAGACATTGACAGATAAACAAAACCTGAAGTAGTTCATTACCTCTAGACGTGCCCTATAAAAAAATGCTGAAGGGAGTCCTTCAAGTTGAAATGAACAGACACTATGCAGTTATTCAGAGCCATACAAAAATATAAAGTTTTTTTTGATAAAATTAAATACATGGACAAATATAAATACCGTATGTTGTATTTTTTATTCACAGCTCCACTTTTATTCCATTATAGGAATTAAAGACAAAAGCATAAAATATATTATAAATCTATATTAATGGGCACATAATATACAATGATGTAATTGGTGGCCTCAGTCAAAAACAACACAAAGTGCAGAAATATAAAGGAGTAGAGTTTTTGCACTCAACTGAACTTGAGTTCATAAGAGTTTAAAATAAATTATTATAATTTTAGGATGTTTTGTGTAATCCCTTTGGCAGCCAGAAAGAAAATATCTATAGAATGTACCACACACACACACACACACACACACACACACACACACGAGAGAGAGAGAGAGAGAGAGAGAGAGAGAGAATCAAAATGTGTCACTACAAAAAACCAACAAATACAAGGGAACATAAGACAGAGAAAGACAAATACCATATTTTTTCTCTTATATGTGCAAACTAAAAATAAAAACAAATGAATAAACAAACAAACAAAAAGCAAAAGCAGACCCATAAACACAGAGAACTAATGGTTGCCAGAAGGGGAGTGTGTAGGAGATGGGCAAAGTGGGTGAAGGGGAGTGGGAGGTACAGGCTTCTAGTTATGGAATGAATAAGTCACAGGAATAAAAGATACAGTATAGGGAATTAACCAATGGTATTCTAAAAGCATTGTGACAGATGGTAACTATACTTGTAAGTATAGCATAATGAATAAACTTGTCAAATCACTATGCTGTACACCTAAAATGAATGTAACATTGTATGTCAAGTATACTTTAATAAAAAAAAGACAATCATGATAATAAAATAATGTCACTTAGGAAAAAAAAGAAAGCAGTAATGGAAGAAACGAGAGACATAAAGCTGTAAGAAGTACAGAAAACAAATAATGCCAATAGTAAGTCTTTCCATATCAGTAATTATTTAAATGTAAATGGATTGAACCCCCCGATCAAAAGATGTAGATTAGCAAAAAGGTTTTAAAAAATAGGATCCGACTATACACTATTTACAAGAGACTTACTTTAGATTTAAGGACATGCATAGGTTGAAAGTAAAAGGATAGAAAAAGATATTCCACATAAATGGAAACAAAAATTGGGCAGGGGTGGATATACTAATATCAGACAAAGACTTTAAGTCAAAACCTGTTACAAGACACAAAGATGGACATTGTATAATGATGAAACTATTTACCAAGAAGGAATAAGCTGTACAAAAAATATGCACCAAACACCAAAGCTCCTGATAGATGAAGTAAACATTGACAAATTTGAAGCATGAAATAGAAAGCTCTACAATAACAGTAGGAGAGCTCAATAACACATTATCAATAATAGGACAACCAGACAACAAGGAAATAGAGATCTTGAACATTATAGCCCAATTCGACCAAACAAGCACATACAGAACACTCCACTCAACAGCAGCAAGATATATATTTTTCTCAAGTGCACATGGAAATTTCTCCAGGTTAGACTATATATTGGGCCACAAAAAATGTCTTAAATTTTGTTTTTAATTTTTTTAATGTTTATTTATTTTTGAGAGAGAGAGACAGACAGGGTACAAGCAGGGGAGGGGCAGAGAGAGAGAGGGAGACACAGAATCTGAAGTAGGCTCCAGGCTCTGAGCCATCAGCAGAGAGCCTGATGCGGGGCTCAAACCTGCAGACCACGAGACCATGACCTGAGCTGAAGTTGGATGCTTAACCGGCTGAGTCACCCAGAAGCTCCAAAAAATGTCTTAAATTTTAAAAGGTTGATCATATAAATGATCTCTGCAACTAAAATGGGATGAAAATATACATTAATAGAAGAAGGAAAACTGGAAAATGCAAGAATATTTTGAAATGAAACAGTACCCTTTTAAACAACCAATGAGTCATAGTGGAAATCACAAGAGAATTTAGAATATTGAGACAAATGAAAATGAAAATATATCAAACAGAGATTCAGCAAAAGCACTGCTAAGGGAGAAATTTGTAGTTGTAAATGCTTATTTAAAAAAAGAAGATCTCAAATTAACAGCTTAACTTTATGCTTTAAGGAGCTGAAAAAGAACAAACTAACACAAAAATAGCAGAAGAAAATGAAACGATTCAAGCAGAGATAAACAAAATAAAGAATAGAAAAACTATAGAGAAATATCAGTGAAACCAATAGTTGTTTCTTTGAAAATGTGAATGAAATTGACAAGCCTTTTGCTAGACTATGAAAAAAAGAAAGACTCAACTAAAATTATAAATGAAAGAGGGATACTACAATAGATTTTACAGAAACAAAAAATATTATAATAGAGTATGAACAATTGTACACCAACAAATACCCCACATGAAACGGACAAATTCCTAGAAACACAAAACCTACCATGACTAAATCATAGAGAAATAGAAAATCTGAACAGATCTCAAACTGTTAGGAGACTGAATGAATAATCAAAAACCTTCCAACAAATAAAAACTCAGGACCAGAAAACTTCATATGTAAAGTCTACCAAATATTTAAAGAAGAATTAACACTAATTCTCCTCAAGCTCTTCCAAAACATTGAAAAGGAGGGAATACTTCAAACTCATTTTATGATGCTGGTATTACATTGATACCAAATCCCAACAAATACACTGCAAGAAAACTGTAGACCAATATCCCTGATGAATCTTACTGCTAAAATCCTCAAGAAAATACCGGCAGACAGAATTCCACAACATATTAAAAGGATAATACATCATCATTAAATAGGATTTATTCCTGGTATTCAAAGATGGCTCAACATACAAATATTAAATAATGTAATACAACTCATTAACATAACAAAGGGGAAAAAAACCAAACCAATAAACAAAAAGCCCAAAACCAAAAAACCGTGATTATCTCAACTGATGCAGAAAAAGCATTTGACAAAACTCAACACTTTTTCATGATATAAACACTCAACAAACTAGGAATAGAAGGTAACTGCTTCAACATAATAAGGCCATATTGGACAGTTAACATCAGTGGTGAAAGACTGAGAGCTTTTCCTCTAAGGTCAGGAATCAGACAAGGTGCTTACTTTCATCCTTCCATTCAACATAGTACTGAAGATCTTAGCCAGAACAATTAGGTGAGAAAAAGAAATGAAAGATATCCAAATTGGAAAGGAGGTAGTGAAATTATCTCTGTTCACAGACAACATAATTTTATATGTAGAAAGCTCTAAAAGTTACACACACACACACACACACACACACACAATCTAAATAAACGAATTTAGCAAAGTCACAGTATACACGATCAACATGCAAAAATCAGTTGCATTTCTCAGCATTAGTGAATAATTAAAAAAGAAATTAAGAAAACAATTCCATTTATGATGACATTAAAAAGAATAAAACACTTAGGAATAAACTTATCCAACCAGGCAAAAGACATTTCTCCAAAGAAGATTTCTAAATGGCCAAGAATATGAAAACATGCCCAACATCACTAATTGTTAGAGAAATGTAAATCAAAACAACAGGATACCACCTCACACCCATTAGATGGTTACTAGCAAACAAACAAATAAATAAGTAGTGTTGGCAAGGATGTAGATATTTTTGGAACATTTGTACACTGTTGGTGGGAATGTAATATGGTTTAGCACTCTGGAAAACAGCATGGCAATCCCTCAAAAAATTAAAAAGAGAATTTCCATAAGATCCAACAATCCAGCTTCTCAGTATGTACCCAAAAGATTCAAAAGCAGGCCCTTGGAGAAATATCTGTACACTCATGTTCATAGCAGCATTATTCAGTGGCCCAAATGTTGAAGCAACCCATTTACATCAACAGATGAATGGATAAACAAAATATGGTGTATGCATTTAAGCCTTAAAAAGAGAGGAAATTCTGGGACATAGTGCAACATTCATGAAACTTGAAGACAGTATAAGCAATATAAGCCAGTCACACAAGTACAAATACTGTATGAATCCATAGGTATGTACTCAGAATAGTCAAAATCATAGAGACTGAAAGTAGAATGGGAGTTACAAGGGACTGAAGGAAGAGGAAATGGGGAATTGGGGTTGTTTTATGGGTATACAGTTGCAGTGTTTTAAGATGAAAAGAGTTCTTTAGATTGGTTGTACAACAATGTGAATGCACTTAACATTACTATAGACTTAAAAATGGTTACAATAGTGAATTATATATATATATATATACATATATATTTTTGCTACAATTAAAAAAATTTTTAAGACTTATACAAAAAATCAGTAAAATAAATAAAGTAATTGACAACCAGAAACAACAGATGAAATAAAATTCAGATATTCTATCATGTTAGTTAGCATGACTCCAGTGCTTAATCATCATAGCTTCCTGTCACTCAGGGCAGAAAGAGAAATGTGATAGCTTTCATAACTCTTTTACTGAAAGGGTGGGAAAATCAGTTCTCTGGAAGAGGTACAGTTTTCCTTAGCATGAAATCCTGATTCTTACTCCTTTGTAGATATCTCAGTTATTTTGTTTGTTTTGTTCTGTTTTTACTGTTCACTGGAAACTTTTGTGATTTTTCTCTTTATCTTCAATATGCAAAATTTTGCTATGATGTGTCTGTCTAGGTCTTTTTCCATTTATCTAGCTTCTGGTGGGCACTATAAATCTGATGATTTATGTCTGGGGAATTTCCTTCCATTATTCTTTTGATGATTTCCTCTCCTGGATTCTTTGTGTTCTCCTCTTCTGCCACTTCTGCCATTCTGCAACATCTACCATAATGATGGAGTTTCTGGGAACTATTTTCCATGTCTCTATTTTCCTCTCATATGTTACCTTTACCTTTTTGCTCTATAATGTGGAAGAATTCCTTAATAATTTTTGGGGGTGCCTGGGTGTCTCAGTTTGTTAAACGTCCAACTTCGGCTCAGGTCATGATTTCACCATTCATGGGTTTGAGCCCCATGTCGGGCTCTGTGCTGACAGCTCAGAGCCTGGAGCCTGCTTCAGATTCTGTCTCCATCTCTCTCTCTGCCCCTCTCCTGCTCACTCTCTGTCTCTCTGTCTCTCTCTCAAAAAATAAAATAAACATTAAAAAAATTTTTTTTAAATAATAATTTTCAATACTCCTACTTTGTAATTGGATATTTAGTTATCTCATTCTTCTGACAAGTTATATATTATTTATGTATCTATTTAGATTTTTATAATTATGTTTATATTTCTAGAATCCCCAGCTGGCTCTATTTTATAATAGTATTTCTCATTTTGTGGATATACTATCTTCTCTTACCCCTCTGAAAATATGACATTATAAAGATTTTTTTTTTTGCCTATTAACTCTGCTCAGGTGTTGACTTTTGAATTTATCTGCTGTATCTCTTCCATGGTGTTGCTTTCCTAAGTGGTGGGTTTTAGTTTGTGTTCATCTTTGTGGTTGAGACTCCCTATTCTCCTCTCTGTAGTTACTTCTTCTATTTACTGCATGTTGACAATTGCAGTCATGGGCAAAGATCTAAAAATCCATGTCCTCATGTCATGTCCCTGAAAGCATTTTCATATGCAGTTTCAAATGGTCTAGGCTGCAGTCCTCTGAATTGTGCTCAAGGCTTCAATAAAGTCTTATTAAACAGGCAGCCTGGACTTGGCTACTACAATGGGGAATTTAGGGATGGATGCCTGCACATCTGTGCCCATGCCCGAAGCAAAGTAGTGTAGGGAGAACAGCCGCAGCAGCTAGAAGAAAATCTATCTCAAGGCAGTGAGAGGGGCCTGCAGTGGAGCTAAGTAGAGGTCGAAGCCAGATGGCCAGCTAAAGTGAGCCAACCAGGATACATGGGTGGAACATGTAAGCATGAGGAATATATTCTCAGAGACACCTGAAAGAAAGAAAGAGGATTTCTATAGGAAAAAGGAACAGGGATTCAGATTACTGAAAGCTGGACATTAAAGGGAAATGAAATGTGGAATATTTGGATTATGTAATAAATGACATAGAGATAAACTTGAAGTGTTCATGTTCTTGATGATGTCAAAAAATGTTAATAAAGAAAGTAGATATTTTCACAAGGAAGTTCACACAATACCATTAGAAGGGAATAATAATCAAGATTCTGTATATCTCCTTGACAGAAAACCAAAAAAAAATCTTATTTCAGGAACAGAATGAGTAAGAGGCCCTGGTTAAGCACAGTAATGAACTACAGAGGACAGATGACTAGGTTATGTGGTAGGAAATATTTTGAAACATTTCATAAAATTTATATTAATCAATACATACATATATCAATGAAGTAGAATAGAGAACAGAAATAGCCTACACAGGAGACCCAACTGATTTTTTACAAAGGTGGAAAAGCAATTCAATGGAGGACAGTCTCTTTAACCAATGGTACTGGGACAACTGGAATTGTACAGAAGAAAATGAACTTCAACACAAGTCTCATACCTTATGCAAAGACTAACTCAAAATGAACCATAGACTTAAATTTAAAATACAAACTATAAAACTTTTAGAAAATACCATAAGAGAACCATTGGGACCTACAGCTTAGTGATGTTCTTTGAGATATGACACCAAAAGCATAAAGGAAAAAAATGATAAAGTGAAATTTATCAAAATAAAAAACTTTTGCTATGTTAAAGAGCTTAAGAAGATGAAGAGACCAAGCTAGAACATGGAGAAAATATTTGCAAACCATGTACATGACAAAGGACTTGTATCTTAATGTAGAAAGAATTCTCAAAACTCCACAGTAAAACAAACAAACAAAAAACACCTGATTATAAAATGGGCAAAAGACATGAAGAAACATTTCACTGTGGATATATGGATAGAAAATAAGCACATGAAAAGATGTTTGACATTACTAGCTATTTATGGAGGAAGTAAGCCTTAAGCCTGTCCTTAGATGAGTAGGGTTTTATAAATAGGAGTGGTATAAAACATAAGCTCAAGTTGCATCCCAACAACATTCTTTGGCAATATCTTCCTTTAAATTTTTCTGTTAAGTTACATAGCATTATGTCTAGAATAGTGCTTTTGTAAAAAGAATTATATATTATCTATCTATCTATCTATAATTGGGAAAATTTGAACACTAGGTGATTTGATGTCATTTAAGAGTCATTTATTAACTTAAAATATTTTTAAAAATTGTAATGTTTATTTATCTTTCAGAAAGAAAATGAGCGGAGGAGGGGCAGAGAGAGAGGGAGGCACAGAATCCGAAACAGGCTCCAGGCTCTGAGCTGTCAGCACAGAGCCCAAATGTGGGGCTCGAACTCACAAGCCATGAGATCATGACCCAAGCTGAAGTCAGCCGCTTAACAAATTGAACCACCCAGGCACCCCTACGGAAAAATTTTTGAGTGTGGTCATGTATTTTAAAAGTCCTTAATTTGGGGGCAACCGGGTGACTCAGTCGGTTAAGTATCTGACTCTGGATCTCAGTTCAGGTCTCTCACAACCCTGAGTTGTGAGTGCAGGACCCACATTGGGCTCTATGCTGGGCATACAGCCTGAAGCCTACTTAAAAAAAAAGAAAAAAAAGTCATTATCTTTTAGAAATAAATACTGAAGTATTTACTAAGAAATGTTATTATGTCTTAGATTTGCTTACAAATAATCCAGTGAGGAAATGAAGACAGTGGGTGGGAGTATGGATGAAACAAGACTGACTATAAATGTGAAGTTGATAGGTTAATATTGGTTCAATATAATGTTCCATTTCTTTAAGTTTGAAATTTTTCATAATAAAGATTAAAGTAAACTAAAATATATTTACATATATGTTTCTATGTGCATAGAAAAACAAAATCTAAAGGACATGTTTGAAACTGTTAACCCTGAGGATCTCTGGAGTAGAGAATTGGAGTGAGTGAAAGGAAGGGAAATTTATGTTTTTCACTTTATGCACTTTGAGATTTTTACAGTGAACATACAATTTTTAGTTAGAAAAAATAATGAGGGGTGCCCGGGTAACTCAGTCAGTTGAGCATCCAACTCCTGATTTCGGCTCAGGTCATGAACCTGAGGTTGTGAGACTGAGCCCCATGTCAAGCTCTGTAATGAACATGGAGCCTGCTCAAGATTCTCTCCTTCTGCCCCTTTCTTCTGCTTGTGCCTACTCTCTGAAAAATAAGAAAAAAGAAAAAAAACAATGAAAAATTAAAATGTATGATTGCCTTTTTACATTTAATTCTTCTTTTAATTAGTTATACATTATAGAAATTTTTCAAAAGTATAAAATTTTAAGGAGACTCAAATATTGCTAGAAATTTATGGAAGGAGAAGCATGTAAAACATGTTGTGAAGCTAAACTTGAGAATCTTCTTATATACAACTTGATACAGATCTTATGGCTTTTAAAAGCAACTAAAATAACCCAACTGCATGGACTCATCCATTAGATTTATATTTCTTGAAGGCATCAGAATAATGCTGAGCAAGTCACCTACTGGAAATTTAAACAATGATCTGGAAGGGTGACTTTACCTCAGGCTCAGTTCTTGAAATTTGAGTCTTAGAAAAATACTTATTCTATTCGTAACCACTAGGGCTCAGTGTCTTCTTTAAAATGTGAAATTAATGCATTTTAGAAAACAAAATAATCACAACACTTACTTTCAATTGATACTGAATAGAAAAGAGACTGTCTTTGTAATAGTCCCTGATCTTAAAATATTCCAGGGAAATTTTGAAAGATGGGGATGGGTCATCATTAAGACACTTCTTTTATTTTCCTTTCTCCTGAGATGAGTGAGGGGAATTTTTTTGTATATTAAAAAGAAAACTAGAGGTGCCTAGGTACCTCAGTTGGTTGAGCACCCAACTCTTGATTTGGGCTCAGGTCATAAACCGAGGGTCATGGGATCAAGCCCTGCATTGGGCTCTGCACTAGTGTGCAGCCTGCTTGAGATTCTCTCTCTCTCTCTCTCTCTCTCTGTCTCTCTCTCTCTGTCTCTCTCTCTCTCTCTCTCTCTCTCTCTCTCTCTCTCTGCTCCTCTCCCCCATGCTTGCATTCTCTCTCTCTCAAAAAGAAAGAAAGAAAGAAGAAAGAAAGAAAGAAAGAAAGAAAGAAAGAAAGAAAGAAAGAAAGAAAGAGAAAGAAAGAAGAAAAGTAAGGAAAAAGAGAAAACTATATTGCCCTAGAGATGGATTTAAGTTTTTAGTCATTATTTGAATTTCTTCTTCTAAAGTGTTTCCTATATTGTGATAGGCAAACTCACTGAGAAGAACTGAGCAGAATTGAGCTTCCCATCATATGACTGTGGGTAAATTGAGGCAAGTAGATAGGGGCTCTGCATTTAGATGGCTGGCACTTTCTCTTTCCTTATTTATAGGCAGCCTTTCAACATAGAACTTCATATTTTTAGATTTCCAAGGGACTTCAAGGTAAACACAACTATTCGAATACACTTTATGGGGTGTTCAAATAGTTCTGCTGCCGAGTGGAAACCTTTCTGTTCTCACAGTGAATCTCTCATGTTAGCAAGCTTAAAGGTTTGTCACATCTATCAATAGTGCTGACAACCTTGTCCTGTAAATACCCTTCCCCCAAAGCAGCATTTTAGGAAGTAATTATGTTCCTCTGTTCGTATTCCTGTGCTGACATAAAGAGAAGAGAAGGTCTGCAAATACTTTCTCTGTGACAAGACAGTGTTAGAGAGGCAGCATGCACCCCCACTTGCCCTGACTCCCCTCCCAAGGGAAAGAAGTCTGGCGGATCAGACCGGGCAGTTACCGGGCCACGCTCTCTACTCAGTGGCCTACTCAGAGCCACTGCACACGTGATGCGTGTCCTCTCACTAGTATGGCACAAAAGTGCTCATCTGGTCTGTGGGCACAGCTAGCAGGGCCTGCCCTTGCCAAGGGCACCAGGTGTCTATTCTCTCTCGGCATGAAGAGTGGGGATGTGCTCTGCAGGTCTGCCGCCTTCATTTGAGATGGGTGGTGAGAGGCCTCCATCCCCAGGCTGGCCCTGACCAGAACGTCTTCCTGATATTTCATTCCCTCTGTCAACCCATCTTTTGTCTGTTCATCAGCCAGGATCCTGGGGAAGAAGAGGTGGGGGGAGGTGAGTAAAAGAATGCATGTACAGAATCTCATCACAAACCCTCCAATAGCAATTTATACAGGGAATCACAATATACCCTAGAAACTCATATTGCCTTCACATATAGAAATAGTTCCACAATGTAGACTATGCCCAGTTCTGGCATCATCCGTGCAGATTCACAAGTGACTCCATCAGGGCTTGCCTTTAGCACAGCAGGTGCCTTCCCTTCCCTGGGTGATGTGAGTAAACAAGTACCTCTTTGGTTTTCCCTTAGATCTCTCTAAGGGTCAACTTACTGATATGTGCATATAGTTTTAAGATTTTGAGGAATAATTGCATGAGAAAAGATTTTCAGAGGAAGGTTTTTTTTGTTTGGTTTGGTTTTTTGGTTTTGTTTCTTGTTTTGTTTTTTTAGTTTACCCCCTCATCTCCTGACAGAATAATCTGTTTATAATAGAGCACTGTAGTGTTCTACAATTAGGATTACCAGATTTAGTAAAAACAAAACAAGATGCTCAGCTAAATTTGAAAAAAATTTTAACATTTTTTATTTATTTTTGAGAGATGGAGAGAGAGCATGAGTAAGGGAGGGGCACACAGAGAGGGAGACACAGAATCTGAAGCAGGTTCCAGGCTCCAAGCTGTCAACACAGAGCCCAACGCAGGACTTAAACTCATAAACCGTGAGATTATGACCTGAGCCAAAGTCAGATGCTTAACCAACTGAGCCAGGTGCCCCTGAATTGAATAAAAAATACTATACTTAGTATAAATATGTCCTATGCAATATTAGGTTGCATACATTTACTTTGTGGGACATACTTACACTAAAAATTATTTGTGTTTACCTGATATTCGTATTTAACTGGATACCCTGTATTTTATTTATAGGGTTCTATACAGGCAACCCTATCTATAGTAGAAAACTTTCACCATAGAAGCCAAAGACCTTTAAGGTTTTTTAGTTTTATTTTTTATTTTTTTTTAATTTACATCCAAATTAGTTAGCATATAGTGCAACAATGATTTCAGAAGTAGATTCCTTAGTGCCCCTTACCCATTTAGCCCATCCCCCCCCCACAACCCCTCCAGTAACCCTCAGTTTGTTCTCCATATTCATGAGTCTCTTCTATTTTGTCCTCCTCCCTGTTTTTATATTGTTTTTGTTTCCCTTCCCTTATGTTCATCTGTTTTGTCTCTTAAAGTCCTCATATGAGTGAAGTCATATGATTTTTGTCTTTTTCTGACTAATTTCTCTTAGCATAATGCCCTCCAGTTCCATCCACGTAGTTGCAAACGGCAAGATTTCATTCTTTTTGATTGCCAAGTAATATTCCATTGTGTGTGTATATATGTGTGTGTGTGTGTGTATCTATATCTATATCTATATCTATCCCACATCATCTTTATCCATTTATCTATTGGTGGACATTTGCGCTCTTTCCATTCTTTGGCTATTGTTGATAGTGCTGCTATAAACATGGGGTGCATGTGTCCCTTCGAAACAGCACACCTGTATCCCTTGGATAAATGCCTAGCAGTGCAATTGCTGGGTTGTAGGGTAGTTCTATTTTTACTTTTTTTGAGGAACCTCCATACTGTTTTCCAGAGTGGCTGCACCAGCTTGCATTCTCATACATTTTTTTAATGTTTATTTTTGACAGAGAGAGAGACAGAGCATGAGTGGGGGAGGGACAGAGAGAGAGGGAGACACAGAATCTGAAGCAGGCTCCAGGCTCTCAGCTATCAGCACAGAGCCCAATGCGGGGCTTGAACTCACAAACCATGAGATCATGACCTGAGCCGAAGTCGGACACCCAATTGACTGAGCCACCCAGGTGCCCTGAAGCCAAAGATCTTTTAAAAGCCCAGATGTTTAGTAAATAACTTCTTCTTTATCTTTAGGCAATTAATATTATCTCCTTCTTTCCTTTCTTCCGCAAATGTTTAGTAAGCATTGACTACATGCCAGATACTGTGTGTGTGTGTGTGTGTGTGTGTGTGTGTGTGTGTGTGTGTGTGTGCTGGAATAAGAAAACAAGGAAGAAAACAAGGAGAAAAAATTAAATATAAATAATATTTTTAAATGATGATGAAAATAAAACGGGTGGAGTGATAAAGAATGTCTGAGTGGAGCTGGCTGCCTTAGCTCCAATTATCAGGGAAGTCCCCCAAAAGAGGTACTATTTCACTTGAGTCCTGGGGAAAAAGAAAGATGCAGACATAAGAAGGTTTCATAAAAATCAGCTATAAGCAGAAGGAACCATAAATATAAGAACCATGGTATATTAATTTTCTATGGATGCTGTAACAAACTACTATCATCTTGATGGTTTACAACAACAGAACTAATTTTCTCAAAGGTCTAGAGGCCAGAAGTCTGAAAACAACGTGTTGGCATGGCCACACTCCCTCTGAAGTCACCAGGAGAGAATCCACTCCTTGCCTCCCTCAGTTTCTGGTAACTGCCAGAATTTCTTGGTTTTTATTGGAATCGCTCCAATCTTCAAGGCCAGCATCTTCAAAGCTTCTCCTGTGTGATTGTCTGACTAATATTCCTCTCTCTCTTTCATATAAGGATACTTGTGATGGCATTGAGGGCCCATCTTAACCATATCTGTAATCCATCAATCAATCACATCCCTTTTTTGCCATATAAGGTTAACATCTGCAGGTTCCAGGGATTAAGATGAGGATATATTTGGTGGGTTGGTGGGGGAGGGGATAATGTTCAGCCTACCACAGTGGGTAGGAGCTCTACATGTCCTAACGGTGTGTGTGGCTGGAACAGCATGAACCAAGGGAGAGGTGCAATGAAGAGGAGAGGTAGACAGGGCCTGTGGGCCCAGGTAAGGGAGACAGGTTTTACTTTAATGGCAATGGGCAGCCAGTGAGGGGTTTTAAGCAAAGAGCGACAAGATTTACATTTTAAAAGCATTTCTCTGGTCACTTTGTAGAGGCTGGACAGTAGTAGGGGCAAGAGCTAAAGGAAATGAAATTGTTAGAGCTGTGTCTCCTACCAGAGAAGGGCAGGTTGAAGCACTGGTAGCTTAGATTTGGGGAACAGCAGGGGAGGGACATTTGGGACAGAGGGAATAGATTTTGGAGACAGAACCATGAGGATTTACTGATACATTAGATAAGGGGGTGGGGGAAGAGAATATCATTCAATTCTCCTAGGTTTGGGGCTAAATGCTAATAAAAAGCCAAATGTTGTTTGATGGAACTGGGTAAGAATCTCCAGTCTCCTCTGCAAAGAGGATTTCACACAGAGTTAAGAAAAGAAGGTTTTGTTTTGTCCTAAAATCCATTTGATAAAGTAAGCATGCTTTTGGGGAAAGAAATATTCTTTTTCTTCCTCCAAAATTGAGTCTTAACAAAGGCATCACACTTCAAAGCACGGTTAAAAAGAATGAGAGCAGCGCTGTTACAAAGATTGATGACGACTTGATGTGCACCTGTTAAAGCTGCGAACTTCTCGCCTTCTGGGTCAGGTTCACTTGGCAGGTGGCATCTTTCACGTCCAGAGTGAAGAGTGGTTCAGCAACCAGGAAATCCTGTGTACAATGATGTTTTCCACCACAAGGTGTTCATCAATAAAGAGTGGATGGCAACAAATCAATTGCTTTGTTGCAAGTTGGGCAGAGATAAGAGTGATGGGGAGAACTCCTATCAGGTGTGGGAGTTAGTTCTTGTCTGTGTTCTGTCACCAAAGACCAGTGACGCATGACCACTGCAAGTCATTCCATCCTTCCGGCCTCAGTTTCCTCAACTGTAAGGGGTAAGAGTTGTTGAGAAAGTCAAATGAAATAATGAAAGTGCCAGAAACAATGCGACCTAACTACAACTTGTCTATATGATATCATATCATATATCATACCATGTTGTATTATATATTTTATCATATCTGATTCCTCTAAAGCTCCTTGTACTTAATTGTTGCAGTACTTTTTTTAGTCAAATTTAATTAAATAGGTATAAACAACATGGCCATAAACCAGGTAGATTTGTTTGGCAAGTGCTGAGGAATTGATCATTACAGATTGGTACCGTGCTTTCCTGACTCATATGCATGTGTCCTTTATCTGAAGAGAAAATGGCCAGCCCAGCTGCCCTCAGTCTAACACAAAGGATTTCAGCCTAAAACATGATACATGAGGGTCAAGTAATCTCAAATATGTTGTAGGTGACTTCATTAAAATATCAAAGTATTAATGAAGGTCACTTGCAGCCCAGTTTTAGGACTTGAAAGAGTATTCATTATTTCCAAAGGCAAGTTGTTGGGTGAATTTGTCTGACTGAAAGAATAAAAAGTTTCATATGGTTAGAAAAAAAGTTTCATATCATTCTTGATGATTTTATTTGTATAAAATAACTTATTGTTTCAGGTTTTTATCAAGTAGATTTGAAGAGATAACTGTGACTGACTGGATTCCGCCGTATCTGTGGCTACCCTGAGATCCCACAGTTTGATGTTGGAGAAAAGATAGAATTCTATGTCCTTCATATACAACATCATTTAAGAACAATAAAACATGAAGAATAAACTAAAATGAAATTTGATTTTCTCCACAACCTGTATCATTAAGATTGTTCACATAATTAAAAAGTTAGATTTAGGGGCCCCTTCGTGGCTTAGTCAGTTGAGTGACCAACTCTTGATTTTAGCTCAGGTCATGGTCTCATAATTGTGAGATCAAACCCTGCATCAGGCTCCACACTGAACATGGGGCCTGTTTAAGATTCTCTCTCTCTCCCTCTCTCTCTGACCCTTCCCTGCTTGCTTTCTCTCTCCTCAAAAAAAAAAAAAATAGACCTGTTTTTAAAGTTAGATTTATAAGCTAATATTCTAAAACATATGTTGTCTAAATTCACTAATTCATAAATGGGTTACCTTTTAAATATTTCCCATCTTATCTAGGAGCTATTGTCACATCTTTTTATATTTCTTTTCAAAAGTCCAAACTCTATCTTCCTTTTTGTTTTCATATGGCCATCTGTTTTGATTAAAAAGATGAAATGTCATACTTAATTTAAAATCGGTATGTTCTGAGGCCATGCTGCAGACAGATCTGGACTTGGACTTATAGTACAGTCCAACAGAGCATCCTTCCAAAAATATACCTTCAAAAATAATTTATCATAACTATGGCTTTAATAACAGGTTTGTGTGTGTGTGAATATTACATGTCAAAGTCCATCAATTTTATTAGCCAAGCCAGGATAGAATGTTATTGAAGAACTGATAAAGATATTTATAATAATTGTAACTGGTAGAAATAAATGGCAAAGCTCTGATTCAGTTTGGTCTTCATGTAATTATACAAAGTAGGAACCCCTTGGGTCATCTTGTCTATTTCCATGGTATTAAAGGTAACTGGACAGTATCTGGTGTCTTTTGCATCTATTTTAAAAATAAGGTAGATTGGGAAATATAAATAGAGAATAGCAGCAACCAGCAGCTTTTTAAAAATTCTATCGAGTAGTCTAGACTCACAGAAAGGTGCCCAGCCTGGTTCAGAGACATAATCACATTCTACTTAATAAACCAATGCAGATTAAAAAAAATCTACTCTGATCATGAGACCATTATTTATCCACATATTCCCACACCTTCAGAGAAATCACAAAGGTTTTCATGATAATCATCCACTATAAAAGAAAACGTAGCCTGACTTTCTACATATTTCATAAGATTCATGTTGGAAAGGAAGCCCTTAAGCATTTGTTACACCTGGCAAATTCTGCCTAGGGACCCTCTAGAATATTATCTGATAAGTGTGGTATCCATGAGGCCTGTGTCAAGGTCTGTGAACCCTGAACCATGCCCTTGATCCCCACATAGGTGGGCATGACTAGAGGGCATCATTATCTCTGACCTTATGAGTCAGTTTATTTTTCCAGATGTATAAGGAAAGAGGTACTTTTTTCCAGAAGTTTCTCATTTTCTAGAAGCTCGGCTCCTTATTTATATCAATATCCCCTTCAGAGTGAATGGTCTTCCGGTTATAAATCCTGGGATGTCACTGTTAAACTATTTCCCCAAAGATCTCTATCTCTTCAAGCCCAGAACTAACCCACTCACACCCCTCCCATGGATGTTGCTTCCCCGCTCCTCTACATAGTCTTTGGTCAGGTAGGGAAGACTCTCAAGCTAGTGCTTCTCAAACTTCAGTGTGTACCAAATCACCTGGAAAATTAGGACATTGCCACCAGAGATTCTGATTCATTAAGCCCAGCTTTAGGTCTGAGAATGTACATTTCCATCAAGCTCACAAGTCACATGTTGAGTAACCTGCCTTAAGTCACAGTAGCATCTGAATTGCTGAGCTTCAAATTTCCATCCCCTCAGTCACCATTTACTTTGCTCCAGCAGCGGAGTCTTTCCTCTATCCATAATGATTCCCACCTCTTCTGGGTGTTAATGATCTAATTTGCCATGACAGTGCCATTATTCATCATGCCATTTGAATACTATAGCTCCATCTGCACTGGTGAATGGAAGCTTCATCCAAACTCTGATCATTGGGTACTTGAATTGCCATTTTTCCACAAGCCTCGTACAGGGCTATCTTAGTGGAGTTCTCCATCAACTCTATCACTGGAGGAGCACAGGTCCTTTAGCTGCAGCTAGACTCAGAGTGGTCACCTTGCTCAAACTTTCACCTATACTATTTGCTATGGTCTGAATATTTGTGTCCCCCCACCCTGCCAAGATTCATATGACACATAATCCCCAAGGTGATGGTATTAGGTGATGGGGCCTTTGGGAGGTGATTCAATCATAAGGCAGAACCTTCATAAGTGGGATTAATGCTGGGGCACCTGGATGGCTCAGTCAGTTAAGCATCCAACTCTTGATCTTGACTCAGGTCATGATCTCACCATTCATGAGTTCAAGTCCTATGTCAGGCTCTGCCTGACAGTATGAAATCTGCTTGGGATTCTCTCCCTCCTCTCTCTCTGCCCCTCCCTGCTCATGCTCGCTCTCTCTCTCTCCCTCTCTCTCTCTCTCAAAATAAATAAACTTTTAAAAAATGAGATTATTGCTTCCATAGAAGAGACCCCACAGAGCTCCCTATCCCTCCTGCCATATGAGAATACAACACAAATCTGTGACCAGGAAGAGGCCTCTCACCCAGCAACCATGCTAGCACCCTGATCTTGAACTTCTAGCCTCCATAACTGTGAGAAATACATCTTTGTTGTTTATATGCTACCAAGTTTATGGTATTTTATTTTAGCACCCCAAACAGACTAAGATATCATTATATCCTCTTTTACACATAACTCCTGCTGAATGGACAATGGGCTCCATAACTTCTCATTACAATTCATTAGGGAAGAAATGAACATTGGACTCAAAGAAAGAGAGGTCCACAGAGAAACCTGAGCTGATTAGATCCCTTTGTTCTATTTTACTGTTGTTTTTAGAGATTTAATTTTTTAGAGCAGTTTTAGGTTCACAGCAAAATTGAAAAGAAGGTACAGAGATCTGCCACATACCTGCTGCCCCCACACATGCATAGCTTTTCCATTATCAATGTACCACACCACAGTGGTATATCCATTACAACTGATAAATCTACACTGATATATCATAATCACCCAAAGTCCATAGTTTACTTTAGGGCTCATTCTTGGTGTTGTACATTCTGTGGATTTTGATAAGCACTTAATGACATGCATCAACCATTATAGTATCATATAGAGTATTTTCCTTGCCCTAAAAACCCTCTGTGTTCTGCCTATTCATACTTCTTCCTACTTTGACCCTGACAACCACTGTTCTTTTAACATCTTCATAAATTTGCATTTTCCAGGATGTCTTACAGCTGGAATCATACAGCCCTTTCATATTGCTTTATTTCACTTAGTAATATGCTTTTAAGGCTCCTCCATGTCTTTTCACAGCTTAATTGCTCATTCCTTTTTAGCATTGAGTAATATCCCATTGTCTGGATGTACCACAGTTTATCCATTCACCTAATGAAGGACATCTTGGTTGCTTCCAAGTTTTGGCATTAATGAATAAAGATGCTATAAACATCCATCTACAAGGTTTTGTGTAGACAAAACTTTTCAAATACTTTGGGCAAATGGCAAGGAACTTGATTGATGGATCATATGCTTAGCTTTGTAAGAGACTGCCAAAATGACTTCCAAAATGGCTGTGTGATTTTGCATTCCCACCAGCAGTGAATGAGAGTTCTTGTTACTCCATATCCTCACCAGCATTTGGTGTTGTCAAGTGTTCCAATTTTAGTCATTCTAATAGGTGATTACTGGTATCTTATTGTTTTAATTTGGATTCCCCTAGTGTAGAGGATATTTTCATATGTTTATTTGCCATCTGTGTATCTTCTTTGGTGAGGTGTCTGTTAAGGTCTTTGGTCCATTTTTTTTCTTAGGTTGTTTATCTCTTATAGTTGAGTTTTAAGAGTGCGTTATATTTTTCAAATAATAGTCCTATATAAGATGTGCCTTTTGCAAATATTTTCTACCAGACCATCTCTTCTCTTTCATTCTCTTGATATGGTCTTTCACAAAGCAGTTTTACATTTTTAAGGAACTGAGTTTATCAATTATTTCTTTCATAGATTATACCTTTGGTGTTGTATTTTACAAGTCAGGGCTATATTCAAGGTCATTAGGTTTCTTCCTGTATTATCTTTTACGATCCATTTGCAGTTACATTTTATGAAGGGTGTAAGGTCTGTGTCTAGATTTTCTTTTTTCTGTTGACTAGACATTTCTTTTTTTAATTTTAATTCCAGTATAATTAATATACAGCGGTATATTACTTTCAGGTGTACAAATTATTGATTCAACAAGTTGCTACATTACTCAGTGCTCATCATGATAAGTGTACTCTTAATTCCCTTCATCTAATTCACTCATTACCCCACTTACCTCCCCTCTGGTAGCCATCAGTTTGTTCTCTATATTTAAGAATCTGTTTTTTAGTCTTTTTCCCCTTTTTTGTTTCTTAAATTCCACATGTGAGTGAAATAATATGGTATTCGTCTTTCTCTGATTTATTTCACTCAGCATTATACCCTGTAGATCCATCCACATTGTTGTAAATGGCAGGATTTTATCCTGATGGCTGATATTCCATTGTATATATAACACCTCTTATTTATCCATTCATCTATCGATGAACACTTGGGTTGATTCCACAATTTGTCTCCCACAAATAATGCTGCAAATAATGGTGCCCCTATTTTTAATTTTTTGAGGAACCTCCATACTGTTTTCCAGAGTGGCTGCACCAGTTTGCATTCCCACCAACAGTGTAAGAGGATTCCCCTTTCTCCACATCCTCACCAACACCAGTTATTTCCTGTGTTGTTAATTTTAGCCATTTTGACTGGCGTGAGGTGATATCTCATTGTAGTTTTGATTTGCATATCTCTGATGATGAGTGATATTGAGCATCTTTTCATGTGTCTGTTGGCCGGCTTTGTCTTCTTTAGAAAAATGTTTATTCCTGGCTTCTGCCCATTTTTTAACTGGATTATTTGTTTTCTGGGCATTTGGTTTTATAAGGTCTTTATATATTTTGGATATATATTATATACATATAATATATATTATATATTATTATATATTTTGACCCTTTATCAGATGTGTCATTTGCAAATATCTCCTCTTATCCAATCAGTTGCCTTTTAGCTTTGTTGATTGTTTCCTTCACTGTGCAGGAGCTTTTTATTTTGATGAAGTCCCAGTAGTTTATTTTATTTTGTTTCCCTTGCCTGAGAAGAAATATCTAGTAAGAAGTTGCTATGTCAGTCTGTTAGATTGCTAAGACTTCATTGGGGATTTTTGCATCTATGTTCATCAGAGATATTGGCCAATAATTTTTTTTGTAGTGTCTATAATTGGTTTTGGTATGAAAGTAATGCTGGCTTCATATAATGAAATTGGAAGTTTTCCCTCCTCTTAAATTTTTGGAACAGTTTGAGAAGAATAGATATTAATTCTTCTTTAAATATTTGGTAGTATTCACTTGTGAAGCCGTCTGGTCCTGGACTTTTGTTTTGGGGAGTTTTGTTTTTTTTTATAACTGCTTCTATTTCATTGCTGGTAATTGGTCTGTTAACATTTCCTATTTCTTTCTGATTCAATTTTGGAAGGTTATAAGTTTCTAGGAATTTATCCATTTCTTCTAGGTAGCTCAAATTTTTGGCATATAAATTTTCTTATAATATTTTCTTATAATGCTTTGTATTTCTGTGGTGTTGGTTGTTATTTCTTCCCTTTGATTTCTGAATTGCTTATTTGAGCTCTCCTTTTTTGATGAGTCTGGCTAAAGATGTTCAATTTTGTTGATCTTTTTTGAAAAAAAAAACAGCTCTTGGTTTCTCTAATCTGTTCTATTCTGTTCTTAGTTTCTATTTCATTTATTTCTGCTCTAATACTTATTTCCTTTCTTCTTCTGGTTTTGGATTTTGTTTGTTCTTCCTTTTCTAGCTCCTTTAGGTATAAGTTTAAGTTGTTTATTTGAGACTTTTCTTCTTTCTTGAGGTAGGCCTGTATTGCTACAAATTTCTCTTTAGAATAGCTTTTCTTCATCCTAAAGATTTTGGACTATTATCATTTTCATTTGTCTCCATGTATTTTTTTATTTCCTCTTTGACCCATTCACTGTTTAGTTTTATAACCTCCACGTATTGTGTTCTTCCCAGATTTTTTCTTGTGCTTGATTTCTAGTTTCAGGATGTTGTGGTTGGAAAAGATGCATGGTATGACTTTGATGTTTTTAATTTGTTGAGACTGGTTTTGTGGCCTGACATGTAATCTATTCTGGAGAAAGTTCCATGTGCACTTGAAAAGAATGTGTATTCTACTGTTTTAGGATGGAATGTTCTGAATATACGTTAGATCAATCTGGTCCAATGTGTCATTCAAAGCCATCATTTCCTTCTTGATTTTCTGTTTGGATGAACTATCCACTGATGTAAGTGGAGTATTAAAGTCCCCTACTGGTACTGTATAGTATTGATTACTTCCTTTATGTTTTAGCTGCTTTATGTGTTTGGGTCTCCCATGTTGGGCACATAAATATTTACAACTGTTGTATCTTTTATTTTTGAAAGAAAGGAAGACAGAGTGTGAGCGGGCAAGGAGCAGAGAGAGGGGGAGACACAGAATACAAAGCAGGCTCTAATCTCTAAGCTGTCAGGACAGAGCCTGATGTGGGGTTTGAACTCACAAACTGGGAGACCATGAACTGAGCCAAAGTTGGATGCTTAACTGACTGAGCCGCTCAGGTGCCCCTAAAGTCTATTTTGTCTGATATAAGTATTATTACCTCAGCTTTCTTTATTTACACTTCCATTTGCTTGATAAATTCTTTTCCATCCCTTTAATTTCAATCAGCATGTGTCTTTGGGTCTGAAATGAGTCTCTTGTAGGCAGCATATAGATGTGTATGTATATGTATATAGATTGATTTTGTATCCATTCCATCACCTCATGTCTTTAGATTGGAGCATTTAGTCCATTTACATTCAAAGTAATTATTGATAAGTATGCACTTATTGCTATTTTGTTACTTCTTTTAATGTTGTGTGTGTTCGTTTGTGTGTGTGTGTGTGTGTGTGTGTGTGTGTGTGTGTGTGTGTGTGTTTGATAGGATGTGTGTGCATGTGAGCAGGGAAGGGGCAGAGAGAAAGGGAGACAGAGGATCTGAAGCAGGCTCTGCACTGACAGCAGAGCCTGACATGGGGCTCGAGCTCACCAACCAAACTGTGAGATCATGACCTGAGCCGAAGTCGGATGCTCAACCAACTGAGCCATCCAGGCACCCCTTTTTATATCTTTTATGGTTATGTTTATAATTCTTCTCTATTCCTTTTCTCCTCTTGCTCTCTTCTCTCTTGGTCTGCTAGCTTTCTTTAGTAATGTACTTGGATTCCTTTCTCTTTATTTTTGCATATCTATTACCCTTTTTTATTTGGTTACCATTAGGTTATATATAACATCTTACACATATAACAGTGTATATTATATTGATGGTTGCTTAAGTTTGAACCTATTCTAAAAGCACTAAATTTTACATCCTTTCTTTTTGCTTGTTTTTAATTTATCGATTTTAAGAGAGAGAGAGAGAGAGAGAGAGAGAGCATAAGTGAAGCAGTGGCAGAGAGAGGGAGAGAGAGAGACTCCCTAGCAGGTTCCACACTGTCAGCACAGAGCCCAATGCGGGGTTCAAACTCATGAATTGTGAGATCATGACCTGAGCCAAAATCACTTAGCTGATGAGCCACCCAGGTGCCTGTTACTTTACCTCCTTTTATTTTGTAAATCCTTATCTGATTTTTATACATATACTTAATTTTACTGCTTTTGTGCTTCCTACTTTTCTTCTATTTATGGTCTTTCCCTTCCACTCAAAGAGTCCCCTTTCACAGTTCTTATAAGTTTAGTGGTGATGAAATTCTTTAACTTTTGTTTGGCTGGGAAAATCATTATCTCTCCTCTATTCTAAATGATAGCCTTGCTGGATAGAGCATTCTTGGCTGCAGGTTTTTTTTCTTTTAGCACTTTGAATATATTATGCTACTGCCTTCTGGCATGCAAAGTTTCTACTGAAAAATCCACTTACAGCCTTATGAGATTTCCCTTGTATATAATTGTTTTCTCTTGCTGCTTTAAAAATTCTCTGTTTATTACTACTTTTTGCTACTTTAATTATTATGTATCTTGGTATGGACCTCCTTGGGTTGATTTTGTTGGGAACTCTTTGTACCTCCTGGATCTGGTTTTCTGTTTCCTTCCCTAAATTCAGGAAGTTTTTAGCTAATTTCTTCATATAAAACTTCTTCCCTCTTTTCTCTCTTCTTCTTGATCTCTATAATGTGAATGCTATTACACTTGATGCTGTTGCTAAGTTTCCTTAATCTATTTCATTTATTACCTTTTTTCTCTCTCTCTCTCTTGTTCAGATTGATGTCTTTCCTTTACTCTCCTCGAGGTCACTAATCCATTCTTCTGCATCTTCTAGTCTTCTATTTATTCCCTCTAGTGTATTTTTAATTTCAGTTACTGAATTCTTCATCTCTGATCAGTTCTTTTTTATGTTTTCCATGTTTGTTAAGGATCTCACTAAAGTCCTTCACTCTTTTCTCAAGTCCAGTAAGCATCTTTATGACCACTGCAGGCATATTACTTATCTCCATTTTGTTTCACCTTCTTGCTGTGATTTTGTTCTGGTTTTCTATTTGGGACATTTTCCTCTGTCTTCTAATTTTGTCTAACTCTCTGTGTCTGTTTCTATGTGTTAGGATAGTCAGCTACATCTCCTGCTCTTTAAAGTAGTGGCCTTATAATAAAGGGGTCCTATAATGCCCTGTAGTGCATGTCCCTGTTCACCAGAACCTGGTGCTTCAGGAATGTCTCCTATCTGTTTTGTATGTGCCCTACTATTGTGGCTGAGCCTCATTTGCCTTCAGTCTGATCATCTGCAATGGTTCTGTTTGTCTATCATGAACTGGATTTGGTTCTTTTGCTGTTAGAGGGCCAGCCTGGAGCCACTTTAGGCTTGAGTTGGGACAGACCAGGCATTTTCAGAGCTGCAGCAACAATGAACTGCAAGGAAGTCTCCTTGTTTTGTCCTCTGAGAAGATTTCATAGGTGGCAGAGCTTGAAGTCAGACGAGATATCTGCCCCTAGCCTGCTGCTGGAGCCACAGTTAAACTGGTGTGTGTGGTTTTCTTCTCTTGTCCAAGAGCAGGACTCACTTTTGGGTTGGTGCTCATCCCTGTCAGAGTTGCTAGCACACTGCCACATTATGACATTGCTTTGGGTGGACTCCTGTTGATGCTGGGTTGGAGGGGGTAGATCTGTAGGAGAATTCGGGGGCAGATTGCATGGTGTTAGCAAGGTTTGCATTGTCTGCTGTGGGAGGGACCTGGAACCACTTTGGAAAATTCTGAGCTGAGGTTGGTGGAGACAGGTCCACAGAAGAGTGTGGGAGCAGAGTATGCTGTTACCAAGCTAGGTGGAGAGTGTTCCTACTGTGATGGTTCCTGAAGTTGTCTGTGTATTTAGGCGTGGGAGCAGGAAAGAGAAATGGCTCCTGCCAGCTATTTTTTCTTGGAGAATTCTCCCAAAGACCCTACCTCTACAACACACACTCTGAGATTAGTAAACAAATCTCCCTCCTATATAACCCAGGCATTTTTCAAACTGTTGCTTCTATGCTGTATCTCAGCATGGCTATTTGTTACACTATCTCTTTAAGTTAGGGACTCAGTTTCCTATTGCCCTCAGTCTCTCCTAGAGCTGAGCCCACTGATTTTTAAAGTTCCAGGTGTTAAGCCCCTCTGGTTTTCAAAGCCAAATATTATAGAGATTCATCTTCCCTGTGCAGGTCTCGCATGGTTGGGGTCCCTCATGTGGGGTCTCCTCTTTCTTCTCCATGCCCATGGTGTCCCCCTCCCTCCTACAGATGGTCCCATAGGTCAGTGTGCCTCCTGACAGCATCTCTATCCTTTTTATACTCTTTGATATAGCCTCTTCTCCACATTTAGTGGTAGAGAATCTGTTTTGCCAGTCTTTGGGTCATTTTCTGGGTTACTTACATTGATGTGGGTGTTATCTAGGTATATCCACGGGACAAGGTATTCCTGGGATCCTCCTACTTTGCCATCTTCCCTGGAACTCTGGGCTTCTGTCCGTTTATTTTTAGCATGTGAGTGTCCAGTTTTTCCACCACCATTTGTTGTAAAGACTATCTTTCCGCATTGTATTGCCTTGTTCCTTTGTTAAAGATCAGTTGACTACATATATGTAGGTCTAATTCTGGGATCCCTATTATGTTCCATTGATCTGTTTATCTATTCTTGTGCCAATAATACCACATTGTCTTGATGACTGTAGCTTTATAATAATTCTTGAAATTGGGTGATGTCAATCCTCCACTTCATTTTTCTCCTTAAAAATTATGTTCGCTATTCTGGGGTTTTTTTCTCTCTATACGAACTGTAGAATGTGTTTGCTGATATCCACAAAATAACTTTCTGGTATTTTGATTATGATTACATTCATTCTATAGATCACGTTGGGAAGAACTGATATGCTGACAATATTGAGTGTTCCTATCCAGGAACATGGACTATCTCTCCATTTATTTAGTTCTGTAATTTCATTTATCAGAATTTTATATTCTTCCTTACATAGATTTTGTTCATATTTTCTTAGATTTATAACTAAGTGTTTTATTTTATTTTATTGGTGCCCATGTAAATTGTGCTGTGTTTTTAATTTCAAATTACACATGCTCATTGCTGGCATGTAGGAAAGAGATTAACTTTTGTATAGTAATCTTGTCTCTTGAGGTTTGTGTTACTCACTTACTAGTTCCAAGAGTTTTTATGTTGATTCTTTCAGATTTTATACATAGATGACCATGTCATCTGCAAACAAAGACAGTTTTACTTCCTCCTACCCAATAAGTATCACTTTTATTTCCTTTTCTTGTCATTGAATTAGTGAGGACTTCTAGTATGATATTGAAAAGGTGTAGTGAGAAAGAACATCCTTGCCTTCTACCTGATCTTAGTGATAGAGTTTCAAGCTTCTCCCTTTATATTATGTGATGTAAGGTTTTTTTTTTTGTTGTTTTTTGTTTTTTGTTTTTTTTTATCATGCTGAGGAAGTTCCCCTCTACTCCTACTTTAGAGAGAGTTTTTATCATGAATGGCATGAATGGGTATTGGATTTTGTCAAATGCTCTTTCTGTGTCTGTTGATATGATCATGTGCTTTTTCTTTTATAATCTGTTAATGTAATGGCTTATATTTATTTTCAAATGCTGAATCAGCCTTGCATATCTGGTACAAATCCCACTTGGTCATTATGTATAATTCTTTTTATACATCATTGGATTCAATTTGCTAATATTTTGTTGAAGATTTTTTGGCATCTATATTCATGAGAGATATTGGTCTGTAGGTTTTTTTCTTATGACATCTTTGCTTTTATTATTGGGGTAATGCTCACCCCATAGAATGAGTCAGAAAATATCCCTTTGCTTCTAGCCTCTGAAAGAGATTGTAGAGAACTAGAATAACGTCTTCTTTACATGTTTGGTAGAACTCACTACTGAACCCTTCTAGGCCTGGTGCTTTCTTTTTTGTAAGGTTATGAATTATTGATTCAATTTCTTTAATAGATATAGGCCTTTTCAAATTGTCTATTTCTTCTTGTATGAGCTTTGACATATTGTATCTTTCAGCAAATTGGCTCATTTTATCTAGATTAAATTTGTGGGCATAGAGTTATTCATTCTATTTGTTTATTACTCTTTTAATGTCCATGGGATCTGTAGTGATGTCCCCTTTTTCATTTCTGATGTTAGCAATTTGTGTCCTCTCTCTCAATCTCTTTATTTAGCCTGGCTAGAGGTTTATCAATTTTATTGATCTTTTCAAAAAACCAGCTTTTGCTTTCATCGATTTTCTCTACTGATTTTCTGTTTTCAATTTCATTGATTTCTCCTCTGATTCTTATTATCTCCTTTTTTTCTGTTTATTTTGGATCTATTTGTCTTTTTCTAGTTCCCTAAAGTGGAAACTTAGATGATTAATTTTAGATCTTTCTTTTCTAATATATACATCCACTGCTATTAATTTCCTTCTAATCACACATCCTACAAATTCTGATAAGTTGTTTTTTTTTTCATTTTCATTTTGCTTCATACATTTTTAAATTTCTCTTGAGATTTCTTCCTTTACTTCTGGGTTATTTAGAAGGTTGTTCAATCTCTACGTCTTTGGGATTTTCTAGTTATCTTTCCAGGTTAATTCCATTGTGCTCTGAGAGCAGACATTGCATAATTTTTATTCTTTAAAAATTTTTAAGGTGTATTTTATCTTCCATAATGTGGTCTATCTTGATGAATGTTCCAAGTAAACTTGAGAATAATATGTATAATAATGTGCTGTTGGATTAAATAGTCTATAGATGTCCAGATGATTGATGGTATCTTCGAGTTCAACTATGTCCTTACTGATTTTCTGTCTGCTGTATCTGTCCATTTCTGATAGAGAAGTGTTGAAGGTTCCAACTACAATAGTCGATTAATCTATTTCTCCTTGCATTTCTATCAGTTTTTTCCTCATGTAGTTTGACATCCTGTTATTAGGTACATACATGTTAAGGATTATTATGTCTTCTTACAGAATGAACTCCTTTATCTCTGATAACTCCTTTCTCTAAAGTCTGCTCTGTTTGAAATGAACATAGCTACTCTTGCTTCCTTTTAATTAGTGTTAGCATGGTATATCTGTCTCTATTAATTTACTTTTAATCTGTGTGTCTTTATATTTAAATGTAATTTCTTATAGATAACACATACTTAGATCTTGGTTTTTTGATGCACTCTGACAATCACTTTCTTTTAATTGAGGCATTGAGGCCACTGATGTTCAAAGTGATTAATGATATAGTTGGGTTAATATCTATCAATTACAGTTCAGGTTTTCCTACCCCAACACTGGTTCTTCTGGCGGTTTCTACATGTGAGTCTCTACTCCAGAAAGCCATGCCACCCTATATTCATCCTATATTCACCTATATTGTCTGTCCAGACTTGGAGGCAGCAGTTTTTCTGTGTCCTCTCTTTTTACAGATTCTAGAATTGTTGATTTTTCAACCTGCTAAGTCTTGTGCTGGTTATTAGAAAGGTGTGGTGAGTTCCAAGCTCCTTATATGTGGGAACCACAAAACAGAAGTCTTTTTTCTGTTCTTGAACAAAGAAACACAGAAGAAAGTTCAAGTCTGTTGTAGATACTTGAGCAAATAAGTTACAGAAATAGACTGAGGCAGACTGGGGCAGCCAGGCTAGTCAATGTGCAAGGAAAATAACAATAGGAATAGAGAAATTTAGCCAATTAGGATGGATTGGATGGTGAAGCTCTCTGCAACCACCGAGATACTAGATTTCAAATGCTCTGGGCCAGGCAGCATTGTGCAGAACCCAACCAAATCAGCAGCCCTGCCAACATAAGTGGTTTCTTGGTGACAGTACTATAGGAATAGTCTTGGAATGGTTTGCCAGTCAATAAGTACTGAGATAAAATACACTACTGAATGTGAAGCAGTGCTTTAAGATAGAAAGTAAATATGCTATGGTTTTCCATAGAATCCTGGGTCCATGGATGAAGGCAGAGAAATGCACATTTTGGGAGCCTAAGAGTTTTGGGGCACAAACCAAGCCAATTTACACTATCATTAAATTCAGAGGTTTTCTGATTTTCATTTTTAAGTTGTCTGAGTTAGCTCAGTGTTGAAATATGTATAACTTTGATCTGTCCTTCACACAAAAATGACTATAATTCACTTATATGTGTCTTTGTGTCTAAAATGTCACTTTTAATTTTTATTTCTACTCTATTGAACACCTATTATGTGCTAGCTTCTATTTACTGTGCTAAAGATACAATGAAAAATTATTTCCAATTTTGTGAATTCAACTTTTCATCACCATGTAAATAAGTAAGAACATTCAGAACACAATAACACTAGAAAGGTTTTATACCATAGAACCCCTGCTGTAGATATTGTGTGTTTCTTGATTTATTTATACATTTTTTTCCTAATTCATGTTTTGGTCCCACTTCCTTGTTGTTCTAGGTTGCCTAATTATTCTAATTTTATACCAGCTATTTGAGCATGTATCTTGAGTGAAAGGAAAGGCAAATAGTCACAAACCAGCTTCTAAGTAAGCATCATGACCATTTGTGATTTTTCCCATAATAATCTAAGGGTATTCACAAGCTAAGGTACTTAGGGTACTCAAAAGAAAGGTAATGGCCCATTGACATTTATAAATACCATTGTATATCATCTTTTGGGTCTTAGGAATCAAACAGCCCAGTAACCTTTTTTCTTGTGGCACAAAAATGAAGAGAAACACCTGACAATCTTGTAGGAAGTAAGTATTTTAAATCTCTGAGAAAATAAGTTTTAAGGGAATTATGTATTTAAAGCTTCAAAGAGAGGTAATCCACAAGATATGCTGTCACAGTCTGCTCACTGTAAATTGTGCTAGACTTCTGGATTTCCAAAAGGAGTTCTTTATGTAGACTGGACTGTAAAAAGACCCTCTTTATAGTTGGAGAAAATGGAGAATCAATATAATTGCTTGCATCTTATATTTTAAGAATATAAGTCAAATGTCTGCCGGGGCCATGCAAATAATATAACAATGTGACAAGGGCCATATAGGGATGCTGGTACACTGGAGAGCATGTGCCCTGTTTAAGGGCTCTAAGGCTCAGCAAGAGCAATAGGGCCATGGAGGTACATAGGCACAGGACTCCGAGGGTGTGGGTGTCCCATTTTTCAATTAAAGGTAAGGATATTAATGTACAGTCTTTTAATTTTAAGTGTTACAAACTACTCATAAAGCTTTAAACTGTGTGCAAGACAAACAAAAGTATTCTGCTGATCGAATAGGTACCATAGCCACCATGACCATCCGGTTGCAACATCTGATCTAGTTTATTGCATCAATTCTCTACATCGACTGATCAAATTTTTGTATTGCTTCTTCTGTGCCAAGAGAAGGTAAGCCCTCAGAGGAAGAAGTGGAGAAGTGGGGAAGTAGAGAGTTGTACTATAAAAATGATTTTAAAAATCCACTATACCTTCAGAAATTATATAAAGAAAAGAGCTTTGACATCTCCTGTTGGGAGAGCCTTCTTGACAGGGAATTGTCTGCTGTGTTCTGGGGCACTTTTGTTATATTAGGTTACTCATTTGACATCCCCTACCTTTTTAAAAATTTGAAGTCTGATCACTCTTTACTGAGCACCCAGAGCTTAGGCCTAATTTTAACAAATAGATGCTTGCTTTTTTAGGATTATTTTCTCATATCAAACATCTGGGGAATGTTTAATATCGTGTCATGTTTTCACAATTAATTTTTTTAAAGAGTGTTTAAGAGGAAAGCAAGCCAGTTTCCCTTTTTGGATACAATCTAAAAAGATTTTCCTAAAGACCACCTTTTTTATCTTCTCTGAAAAGACAGTCATAAAACTGCCATTGGCCACCAAGAGCAATTTTCAGATGATCCTCATGAGAAGGGAAAAAACTTCCGTATATTTATGACTTTTCACAATCTATTTTCTTCATGTTTCAAATCATGTCAGATGTCTTATTGCCATGACACACAATGCCCAGTAGAGACAGTTCGGTATGGCTCCCATCACTTCTGATAACACATCACTCAGAGTAATTACGCATCAGCTCCAAGTGATTTTTTTTCCAAAGGCTGTCTCAGGAAAACCATTTCTGTTTTTCCAACTCAGTCTGTAAGTTGAAAATATTCTATATCCTAAACTGAGACTGGCATTTATTTACTTATTCAACACATAGTTATTAAAGGCTTCCATATTTATTGAGGCACTCTTCTAGGAATTAAAAGTGTAATGTAAGTCCAAAGGATACAGTCCTGCCTTTATGGACCACAGGCAGCAGAAACTAATCACACAAACAAACATAATCATAAATTCTGATAAATAAGTATACTAGAAAATCATGAAATGTTAAAATGATTTAAAATGAGTTTTTCCCATGACCTGGTCTGGGGAAAGGGGGGAAAGCTTCTCTGAGGAAGTGATGCTTACACTGACAGCTCCAGAGCAGTTAGGTACCAACACAGGGAAGAAGCAATGGGGAAGAATATGCCACTCAGAGAGAACCATACAAGTAAAGGTCCAGGGAGGGAACATGACAATTTAAAAAGCTGAAAGCAAGCTAATGTAGCTGAGGTTCATAAAGGGAAGAGGGTGCAAAATGAGGTAGGCTCAACGGGTAGGTAAGGACCAGATCACTCAGGGCCTTCTAGGAAGAGCAAGGGGGAGCTAGTGACAGATTTGGACTGAGAAATTCTCATGTTTGTCTTTTTAAAGGTTCTTTCACTTTGGTGATGGGTAAAGTGGATACAAAGAGACTGGTTACAAGTGTATTAACCATGTGTTCTGATATTTTGACATTTGGAGCCTGGCTGACTCTGGAGAGACTACCCCTCCCAGAAGTAACCAATGTTTAGAGATGTATAGGGATCACTTGTAAATGCTCTTCTCATATACAAACCACCAGTCCAAAGGCCAAGCCCCCAACCACTTCCTTTATTGATCTCCTATACTCCAGGCCACCATCCATCTGGCCTAATCACCTCACAACCAGGTACCAGACAATAAAGACAGCTCCTTGCCCTGGAGCCCACAGAAATTATTCAGACTAGCCAATCCTAAATCTCCTTACACTGCTTCACCCATTACCTCCCACAAAAACCACAATAAAGTCTCCTGCCTCCATTGTATTCTTGCTCCCTCTCTCTCCTGATCAATCCTAAGGTTTCCCCATGTGGGCCTTTTGAGTGGCATGCCAGACCTCCAATTTCTAGAGTTCTCTGACTATAAACTTCTTTGTACATGACAGTCATTTCTGTGTCTGCAGGTCTTACCATACCTGATTAAAACAAATCCTAGGTATATTTTAAAATGCAAGGCCATGGTGGTGACATGTGACTTCTGATGGTAGTTTGGACTAGGATGGTCTCAGTGGAGAGAAGGAAAAATAGTTAGAGAAGTAAAATGGATTGAATAAGGGGGTGAGGAAGAAGGAGGTATCTAGGATGATTTCTGGGTTTATGCTTTTTTGAATTAAATGGATGATGGCGCCATGTACAAAGGGAGGAAATCCAGGAAGCGGACCAGGTTTGAGAGGAAGAATGATGAGTAAAATAAGCCTTCAAGACAACCAACTATAAATGTTGCATGGACAGTTGGATTTAAGCTCACACTCAAGGAAAGGAATTCCTACCACCCTTGTCCTTCTACCCACAGATGAAGACTCCAAGGCAGTGCTGTTTATAGACTGAATTTTTTCCCTAATATATCACATTTCTGGTTGATGTAAATGACACTTTAAAATGAGAAACATTACTATATTTATATCTTTCTCGTCGTGAAAAATTAATTTTCATATGCTGCAAATGCTATTTGATACACATCTGTCTGCCTGCTGTCCATGTCAAACTAAAATCCATACTCATAGTGAAATATTTTCTGAACTTCAGCCAAATTGCTTTAAAGTACTCTTCATTCTATGAGCCATAAGGATAGTACCTCTAATGTGACAAGAAATCACACCATCAGGTTCTCCTGATTCACCCTATTAATTGCACTTACTTGATTCACACTGCAACACGAGTTGTTCGCCGACTGATCTTTAAATTTATGGGATGAAGAAGATAACAGTTATGGGGGAAATTCCAAGTTTGCTCTGTTATTCTTATAATTGGCTAGTCTTTACTAGTCTCAGGATAAAAATAGGGAGACCAACAGGGTGACACAAATATTTCTCCCTCCCTTGAAATGCAAACTGCAGAGGTGCTAAAATAAGGACTCTGTTACTTGTTATTACCAAGGAGGTTTGAAGATTGTTTGCTTTCTTTATCTGTGTTTTGAGAAGTTTTAACAAAAGTGACTTCTGAGGTTGTTATCTAGTTCAATTTTGCATAAGGGGCTAAACTGAATGAAAGAAAGAAGTTTACACCCTTTCAGAAGGAAGCAAAACTATTTCAAGGTAACTAATCATAGTCATAGGATCCTGATCTTGGATTATGTGAGAAGACTAAATTGCATGCAAGCAGCAGCTGTTACTTGGGAACTATAGCTGCCTGAGTATGGCAAGATAAGGAAGGACCTAACCAGTTTTTATACTGTCTTAATGGGATACAAGCCGAAGGATGCAACTGGTGGTCACATCCATGAAGCCTTATTGACCCCAGGGAAATCTGACAGCTTGGAGGAAGGTCACATAGTCAAAACAAGCCAGGCACCTAGTCCACAACTGGAGAAAGGAGAAAAGAATTCCAAACCCGTTTTCTCTTGTTTCTTACTTACTATGGAGCAAGAAGGGGACATCTACAACATACTGTCACGTTGCTTAATAATAATGGTAACAATAATAAAAACAACAACAAAACAATAATAATTATATAATTACTATTAACCTTTTAGAGACCTTACAGTGTACTGGCACTGTACCAAATGGATTTCCTTAAGTTATCTCATTAGTCTTCTTTACAATCCAATGAGGCAATTACTGCCATTATCTTCATTACAGAAAAATAAAGGCAATATATGTTTATGTATATTTTTTCCCAAAATTATCCATCAGAAAAAAAAGTTGCTTCCTGTTCAATTCTAAAGAAAGTTCTCTCATATTAAAAGGCATTGTTTTAGTTACCAAATTTTGAACATCAGAATAGTATGAGAAAAACATATTAATGTGAAGACATATTTACCTGATCACAATTGTGCTAGTTTTGAATGCTCATGAAGGTAGTCTTGTAGAAGTAGTTACTTCCAGGGGGCAACTAATAAAGCTCATGATTCAAGTCCTTTTAAATCACTCCATGAATGTGTTGTAAGCATGATTGTTCACCCAAATAATTTAAAAATCCACTTTCCTAATGTTAGGCAAATATATATACTTACAGAGTGGGATAAAATTTCTAGTGACATTATGAAACCAATTCAAAACTTTTGGATTCTTGTGTAATTTGGATGGATGTGAAGGTAAAACCACAAAAATTGTGGGCAGCCACTCAGAAAGCAGGTGAAAAGCAACACAGAGACTGATGTCAAAGGGCTTGGGAAGAGTTTGAAATCTAAGTATTTCATGAAGTATGAGACTGAAAAAAGCAAAACTTCTAAACAAATAAGTTATTTCATATATTATAGAATTTTAAATATGTACATATAACTAAATGTGCAAATATTGCAAATTATGTCTTACAATTGAATCTTTTTTTCTTAGGTTTATATATTTAAGTTGACCAAAAACATATTTTTAACGTCCTTTCACTGTAAAGCTAAAACTTCACCTTATTTCCAGGTTTGTTTAATTTGAGCATCTGTGGTATTTTCCCCAAGGTCCCCACCCAGTTATGAAGGGGTAGAGGCAGAATTTGAACTCAAGTCTTCTGAACCTAAAACATGCCCTTATTCATTCTTCTTTATTGGGTTGTGTATGACCCTTAGATTTTTCTTCATATTTTTAAAAATAGTGTGATGGTTAATTTTATGTGTAACTTGGCTGGACTATAGTGCCCAGATAGCAGTCAAATATCATTCTGGATGCTTCTATAAGTGTGTTTTTGGATGAGAGTAACATTTAAATCCATGAACTCTGAGTAAAGCCAATTGTCCTACATAATTGGGCCTCATCCAATCAGTTGAAGGCCTGAATAGAATAAAAGATTGATTCCCCTGAGTAAAAGAGTATTGAACTTGAACTATAACACTGACTCCTTCCTGGGTCTTCAGCCTGATGGCCTTTGGACTTAAGCCATAATGCTGGCCCTTTTCTGCCCTGCAAATTTTGGATTTGCCAGGCTCCATAATCACAAGAATGGATTCCTTAAAATAAGACTCTCTATATTTGTCCTATTATAAACAGATCCTATTGGTTCTGTTTCTCTAGAAATTCCTGACTCATACAGATAGAAACCATGTTCTGAATTACTTTGAGATTCTCTGCTTTAATCCTTTATTTCCATAGCAATTTTTGACACAAGTATTCACAATGCTTGTTTGTAGACTTATATTTAGTAAATATTACAAATACATTTTCTCTTAGACTGCTTAAGACTTTCATGATGCAACTGTTGCTAATAAATACTTTTATTCCCCTCCCACTTCATGGGTGTTTAAAAAAAAAACAGCTTTGCTAATGCATAGACATGGACTTCCCTAGTTTTTCTCCTCCTCTCCTAGAATGCACCAGTTTGGTTCCCAAACTTTCTGGTTTCTTCCAGATGCAATGAAGTTCCCTAAAGAGTGTGAGCTATTCAGGAAAGTTGAATCAGAGGACAGGAATAAGTTTTCAGAACTTCAGCAGAGATTCAGTTGTATCACACTCAATTTCTCTGATAGGCAAGGCACTGGGGTAGGCCTAAATAGAATTCAAAGATGAACATTCATGGCATTGTTATTATTACTCAACCTCCCATGTTAAGAACCTTGGAGGTTTAATAATAATAAAAATAACTGCAACTATATAATTGACACCAGCTACCATTCTATGTGTTTTTTATCTTAAAATTTTCCTTAATGTTTAAAAGAACCCTATGGTATATAAATGATTACTATTATAATTCCAATTTTACAAAATCTCAAGTGAAGTAACTTGTCAAAGATTATATGGTTAGTAAATGGCCAAGTCAGTGTTCAAAATCCAGGGAAGCTAGTACCCAAGTTCATGCTCTTCATCACTAGGCTAGCTGCCTCTGTTTATTGCTTTCCTCTCTTCTCTCTACTCCCAGAGCTAATCTGTCCCCACATTTTATATAGAAGAGACATGCCTCCAGGAGCTTTAGCTAATACATTTGTGAATTAGAAAATAAGGGTGGAAATAATTAGAGTATTAACTCTTATCTTTTCACAAAATACAAATTCCTTTCAATATCTGATGAAAGCTACAAATCCTCTTAACATAGTCACAAATTTTACCTACAACTTCAGGAGATTCACAGCCTATCCAGACAGCAGGACAAAACCCTTGAACCAGGCAAATGTGAATACAATTGATGAATGCTCCCTTAAATTAAGAACTAGATTTTGAGCAACAGTGGCTACAGAGATTAATAGTGCTCACTATGAAAGTAAGTGATCAGCCTCGTGTAGACTAGCATGGGATGCCAAACAGCTGGCACAACACTGGGGGAAGAAAATGAGGCAGAACCAGTACAAAGTAGGAGGAAGAGAACCTGGGTGGCATCAATATTGACACACCCACAGTATTTCTGGCCTACACCATGCTTATAAATGTAGACTGTTTATGATTGGCTGCCAGTGAAGCAAGATGGCAAAAAAAGTAGTGATTCCCTCTCTGACCCCCAACTCTGAATATGCCACAAAAGCAAGAGACTGGCTAATGAGTCTCCGGATAGTGAGGAGTATTTAGGGAGGCAGACATACTGGAGTCCCAGTTTGGTGAGGAAATGATAGCCTAGCACAAAGGAGAGCCAGATATCAGGGATAGAAAGAGTTTAGAAGTAGCATTTTTTATTTGCTTTTTCTGTATGGCCAGCATTTTCCTAGGCCTGTCCTATGGCCACTGTGGGAGAAACAAATAGCAACACCTAGCCTGAGGATGGAGTAAGATCAGGACAGTCGCAGATCCTTGGTTGGAATGAGGGGTAGATGTTTACTGGTGCAGTTAGGCTACCTGGCCCCTGGGCTGCTTCTCTCCCCACTCCTCTATGGGCCAGACAATTACAACATAGGGAGGTAGCCTTGAGGGAGCACAGATAGGACTTTACTGGGAGGTTGCCTGAGGGGCAAGGCGCCAGGGGTGTGTGTGTGTGTGTGTGTGTGTGTGTGTGTGTGTGTAGGGAAAGATACAAAGGACTTTATACCCTTGCCTCATTCATTGAGGTGGACACCAGCTAAGGCCTGTACTTCCTGTAGATCCATCCCCTCATGTACACAGTACCAGGAGAGCCATCTGCTAGACCACAGTGAACATGAACTCCCAGAGGATAAAATGAGACACCTGAGGAGTACAACTACTGTAAAAGAAAAACAGGGGCGTCTGGGTGGCGCAGTCAGTTAAGCGTCCTACTTCAGCCAGGTCACGATCTTGCGGTCCGTGAGTTCGAGCCCCGCATCAGACTCTGGGCTGATGGCTCGGAGCCTGGAGCCTGTTTCCGATTCTGTGTCTCCCTCTCTCTCTGCCCCTCCCCCGTTCATGCTCTGTCTCTCTCTGTCCCAAAAATAAATTTAAAAAGTTGAAAAAAAATTAAAAAAAAAAAAAAGAAAAACAACAAATTAAAGAACCTATATAAGAGAAAGGAGAATTAATATTGGTCAGATTGAACAAGAATTTAAAATATACAGAATAAAAATCCTTAGAGATATAAAGAAGAACGTTAGAAAACACAAAACAGGAAAAGCAATTGGAATGAAAACCAATCAGAGACACTGGATATAAAAAACATTGTTAAAATAAACAATTCAGTTAATTAACTGAATGGCAGAATAAATAGATCCAAAGAACAAATTGATGAATGGAAAAACCAGGTTGAAAAATATCAGAAAGGCCTAAAGAGAGAAAGAATAAAAACAGAATTTAAAAGATATGGAGGAAAGTAGTTTAAATGTCAAGTTCTATATAATAGAAGCTCTAGAAAGAGATAAAAGTGATTGGGGATAGGAGGGCAGGGCAGGAAATACTGGAAGAAATACTGACCAAGAATGAAAAAAAGATGTAAGACCCCAAATATAAAGGACTCACAGAGAATAGGACTCACAGAAAAACAGAAGAAAAAACCTACAATTAAATTCATTATTGTGAAATTTGAGGACATCAAAGACAAAGAGAACATTTGAAAGGCCTCCCAGTGAGAGGAGCAAATCACTTCCAAACAGACAGAACCAGACTGATAATCAGACTTCTCAAAAACAACACAACATAAGAAGACAAGGGAGTAATGCTGGAAAACATTTATTGAAGCTAGGATTTCATATCTAGCTAAATTTTGTTTGAATGTGAGAGCACGGTAAAGATATTCTCAAGTATAATCAAGAAGCTTACCACAGGAAGACCCTCTTTGAGAGCACCCTCAGGAGAAATGATCCAATGAGAAACAAATTCAAGCATCAAGAGAGGGCAAGAAAAGCATTGATAACAGTAAACATTATTGTTTGTTAAACCAGGGGACGCCAAAGTGGGACAAGTGAAAGCTAGGCCAACATAAGAGGTGGTGGTGTTTGATGGTTATATGTCAACTTGGCTAGGCCACAGCACTCAGATATTTAGTCAACTGTGTCTGGACGTTGCTGTGAAGGTATTTTTCTAGGTGATCTTAACACTTAAATGAGGAGATCGTTGAGTAAAGTGGATCATCTTCCATAATGTGGGTGGACTTCATCCAATCAGTTGAAGGCCTTAAGAAAAAGATTGACTTCCTCCAAGGAAGAAGAAATTGTGCCCGAAGGCTGCCTTTGGACTGGAACTTCGACATCAACTCTTCCCTGAGTCTCCAGCCTACCAGGCTCCCTGCAGATTTTGGACTTGTCAGCCTCCACAATTGTGTAAACCAATTCCTTAAAAATCTCTTTCTCTCTCTCTCTCTCTCTCTCTCTCTCTCTCTCTCTCTCGGTCTGTTTTTCTGGAAAACCTTGAGTAATGTAGGTGATGTGCTATAGGAAAATAGGAAAACGCTTACTTATATTTATTTTTAAAGCTCGTTTCTAAAAAAAAATAATCTCTTATAGTGAAACTTTTATAATGTGCACAGCCTATTAATATAGTATATGTTATATAATTTAAAATCAAGTATATGTATGTGTGCATGCTTCAGTTTTGTTTTTGTTTTTGTTTCTTACTAATACAGGCACATGATCAAAAAAGTTTGTAGATCGCTAGTCTAAACAATGACTAAGTAACATTTCCATAAAAGTGCGTAATGGAAACTAGAGAGTATGCCAAAATGTAGGGGAGGTGGGAGAGAGAAGTAGAGCCCAACAGGAAGGAATGCAAACTAAGGTGCTTATTTTATTTTGAGAAAAACCAGAGACACTGATAAGTTCAAGATATTGATAGAGGAAGATAAACATTTTTATAGTGATTGTAAACATCATAATTTATATAAAAATATAAACATATACAACTTTTTCTAAAGTATATGAATTTAAGATTTCAATAAAAGCAACCTGAAGTGTTGATAAATGAATATATGCATGGACGCCCATAAATGAGTCCTAATGTTAGATGGCAACAACTGAAGTGGTTGCAAATATGGAGTGTGTAAAACACTGGAGAGAAGAAAACGTAAGAGAGAGCTTTTATTTATATTTAATTTTATCTCATACATGTTAATCACTATCTCTGTGGATGTGGCTGTATAATGTAAAATATTAGTAAAACAGAATAAAGGTGAAATTTATTCATAAAAAATAGGTATACATTTGGATGGAAGTTTTTGTTTTTTTAATGCAGACTACTACCACCTTGGAGAATAACGCCTATGCAGAGTCTATTCCTACCTGAGTGTGCTGCTCATCACACTTTCTTTTCCCGGCAAACTCCTATTCATTCTTTATGTCCAGAGCCACCCTCTGTCACAGAGGGTCCCTTCTAAGGACTCTGGCCAGCAAGTACCTTCAATCTCCCCTCCATTTACAGGAACCGGCCCCACAACACATCTGTGCTAACTTAAAAGTTCCAGACACCTTGGTTACCTATGATTAATCCAGAACTAGACTGAACTGGAACGAAAGTTAGACTAGATTCTGTCTCTCTGAAATTTGAATTAAGAGACACTAATGAAATTCTCTTTATCAATAGAAACAAAGAAGCAAACTTGGGATCTATGGGATAGGCAGCTTAGCTTTGCTTAGCTTTGCTACTGGAGGCATTATATGAAGAGAGAGAGAGAGAGAGAGAGATTTATTTTAAAGGTTTCTTTTCTTAATGTTTGCTTATTTGTTTATTTATTTATTTTTGAGAGAGAGAGAGCAAGCAGGAAGGGGCAGAGAGAGACGGAGATAGAATCTCTGCACTGGTAGTGCGGAGCCCAATTTGGGGCTCGAACCCAGAAATTGTGATATCGTGACCCAAGATGAAACCAAGAGTTGGAGGCTTAACTGACTGAGCCACCCAGGCACCCCAATCTTTATTTAGACTGTAAAGAACTTCAGTGTTTGTATTTTTTTTTTCTCAACTTTTAAATGTGGAAAATTTTAAACACAAAAAAAGTTGAAAAAAGAATACACTAAACACCTACATACCCTTCCCCTAGATTAGTAATGTTTTACCACATTTGTTTGCTTAATCCTCCTCCTTTCTTTCTCTCCATACATACATAAATATATGTGTATATGTATTTTATATATATTATATATATACATATATACATATGTATACGTACACACACATTTTGAGCTGAAACATTTGAAATTAAATTGCAGATATCACAACCCATGAATCATTATCCCTAAATACTTCAGCATGTTTATCTTAAGAATATTCTCCTTCATAATCTCATGGTAAAAATTATCAAAACCAAGAAATTTAACTCATTATCGTCTAATATACAATCCATATTCTGATTTTACGATTTGATGTGAAAATGTCTTTTAATACTGTTTTTTAAATTTCTGATCCAGAATCCAATCAAAGCTTTAGCATTGTATTTGGCTGTTACGTTTCTTTAGTTTGTTTAAACACGGAATAGCCTGCCTTTTTATTTTTGTTTTTCATGACATTATTTTTTTCAGAGCCCAGGTCAACTCTCTTACAGGATATCTATTCTATATTCTCAGTTTCTCTGGTTGTTTGCTCATGAGTAGAGTCAGAATATTGTAAGAGTATTACCAACAATGCTCTATATTCTTTTTTTTTAATGTTCTATATTCGTTATAGCATTGCATAAGGTGACCTTATCTTATTACTGGGGAATCTAAATTTGACCAATAGTAAAGGTATCTTTTCCTTTTATAACTAGAAAGTAATATGTGGGGTGATACTTTGAAACAGTGTGAATAACCAGATCCCCAATAAGGTTTTACCCAGTGGTTTTAGGATATATTAGAATCTATTTAACTAGAGGATCTTGCTTTAATTAATTATTAAATTAGGAGCTGCAAAATGGAGATTTTTTCTAATTCCATCTACGTAGTAGTTGGCATTCTTCTTTAAAAAAAAAAAAAACCTTTCTTTTTCTTCCATACCACCCCCCTCCCTTTATGGATTTTTTTTTTAATTCAATGTGTTGCAACCCATTACAAATATTACGCTTGATGGTACTCATAATGTCCCAAATTTGGCTTTTATTACTGAATCTCAAAGACTCTAGGTGTTACAACAAGGGAAAAAGCAAAATATAGTGAGCAGAACACAGGCTTTCAAGTTAACCAGCTCTTCAGGAAATTGCCACTTACTAACAGTGTAGCAATAAGCAAGTTGTTTAAATCCACAGAGCGTCCATTTCTTCACCTACAAAATAATTCGAATAATACCTACCAAATAGGACAGGAACCACATCTGTTTAGTTCACTGCTGCATCCCCACTATCTTAGTCATTCAGGAGATACTTAAACACCTGTTGACTGTGTTAAGGATCTAGAACAGTGCCTGCTACCTAATAGTAGCACAATAAATGAGTTGATTTGTTTAGTATTATTGTTGTTGTTCATATTTATATGCTAGGATATGGATTTATTAATTATTATTGAGATCTCTATATGTGTAAACCACTGTACAGGCCGTTAAGAAACAACTAGAGGGTAAAACTATATCCAGTTCAACTTAGCAATGAAAACTACTAATACTAACGATTATTAGTATTGTTACAATGATGACTAACATTTGTAGAGTGCTTACTATGTGACAGACATTGTTCTAAGCTCTAAACTCATTTATTCCTCTCAACAACCAGATGGGTTAAGTGCTATTATTGTCCCAATTCTAAGATTGGGCAGCTGAGGCCAAAAAAGCCTAACATGCCACATAGCCAGTAAGTGGAACCCAGATTCCCATACTGGCAATGTGGTAGCAAAAGTGTTCTTGCACCCACTATGCTACACTAAAGCAAGGAGAGCTTTTAAAAATACGTTAAATAAAAGCAGAAGGCGTTCTTTATACCAGACATGGTATAGAGGAGCACATGACAATTATTTGAAGGACACACTGTGCTAGCCCAGAACTGACAATAACAATATAAAACTCTTGTCCTAAAATCTAGTAGCATCATAATTTGTTTAAAACGCTCACATTCTGGAAGATGCTGAGACCATTGCAAATGAGGTCCTCATTTCCAGAACTTAAGGAACTAAAGGCAATTTCAGCCTTAGAAAATTAGAAGTAGATGCCAGTTCTTATCTTCATCTGGTGTTTTATGGCAGCCATTCAGTGATATACACGGTTATGTCTGAATAACCCACCAGATGGTCCAGCTGTGAGAATGTTATTGTTTTCTACCAATTTATATTTTTCCCATGGTTTCACAAGTTCTAGTTCTTGAACCATCAAAAGACACCCTGGCTTTTCCCTTAAGCTATGACAAAATAATAGGTTTCCCAAATCCATCACAAAAGTTTCATTAGATCTATAGGTGAATTCACAGGCAAATGTCAGTGTTTTCTATAATCTCTTTTAAAGTCTGTGTGTTTAGTTTATAGAACCTTTGTCTTACAAGAGGGACTTAAGGGTTGAGAGAAAGTTTTCATACGAGCAGGCTGTGTGTCATTGCTACCACTGTCAATTAGTTAATGCGCTTTGTGAAGAACAATCCCTACGTCTCAAAGGCCTTTTTGTTATTTCTCTTTACACTCTTACCTTCTTCAGTGTTATGTGGAATTGCTTGCCTAATGTTATTTGAGTGAGCATACTGGTCATTCATAGGCACTATATGTTCATAGCTATCTGTATCCTACAAGAAAGATAAGCAATAAGAACTCACACAGTGTGAATTATAGTCTAATAATTAGTATCTTGTGCATTAGGAGATGCAGGGCTCAGGGCTATGCAGCCATTCAAACAGTTAAGCATGAATTACCACACTACAATTCAGGGCCTGAAGCCTATTCTATACATAGAAGCAGATGTCTCTTTTGCTAGAAGAGGGAAGCCAGTAGTAATCTGAACAGAAAAAAGTCGGTTTTTTTTAAGTTAGAGTGACCCTATTATTGCCAATGCACCCAGAAATAAGGCATATAATATTATCTAAATCCCCCTGAAGCAGCCCTTACGTTGACCCAAATTTCATCAGAGCCTCCCTATGGTATCTGCAGGGCCAGCAATGGATTCCTGCATCTATCCAGCTCATGTAATTTCCCCTGTACCAGCGCAAAGGAGTCCTTTTAACAATTATAAAACACACCACAAAACAATGTCCACCCAAAGATTCTACTGGAAGCTACATTTGAGTGTATGTATGTGTGTGTGTGTCCGCCCAAAAATAATTCCTTTATGGCGTTTCAGGGAAAATAGGCATTCTAGAAACTTCTTAACACAGCCTACAAGGTCCTACACCACCTGGCCCCAACCTCTGTTTCAGACCCAGTTAGTCTGCATTCTCTCCACTCTCACACTGTTCCAGCGACATTGTCACATTGTTCCTTACACAAGCCAAGCATACACTTCTACCAGGGTATTTGTCCTTCCTTCTGCCTGGAAGACTCTTCAATCAGACGTCTTCATGGCTTGATTATGTCACTTCATTTAGGTCTCAGCTCAAATGTCAAACCCCTTAGAGATGAAGGAAAGATGTAGAATAAGGACAGAAAAAGAAATTTCAGAGTCCTTTCTAAACCAAAATTCATCATAGTATCCCTTGCCATTCTTTTGTTTGTTTCTTTACCTGAATTATATTCCATCCAAGCACTTATCACTACTGATATTAAATTATATATTTATGTGTTTGGGTCTGTTTCTTTCATTATATGCTCCATGAAGCCAGCTTTTTTTTTTTTTTTTTAATCATTTTGTTTGTTGTTTTCTGGCTTATACCTCAGCCCTTAGAAAAGTGCATGACACATAGTAGGCCATAAAATATTTGCTGAATGGAAGAATGAATTAATGTGCTCCCAGTTTCATGGAATAGAAAAACTAGTATTTTCTTTTTTTCTTCTAAAGAAATGGAAACATGAAACCTTAGACTCAGTCGTTTGAGTGCTTTCGTCTATATCCCCTTTCCACTTGAATGATTAACTAGTTTGTGATATAATGGTGGAGGCATACCTCCAAGGATTTGCCCTGGAAATGGACAAAAAGTCTGATGCCCCTTTCCATTTACAGAAACCATAGGCTGGGTTGAGAAGCAAAGTTTCTCTGACCTGAGCCCTTTCTAAAATGTAATCTTGAATTCTGAAGTATTGAAGAAAAGCTGTCATTTCAAAGCTTCTGTTGGTTCTTTGTGGAGCTTAAAAAAGAAACCCAGGGAAACACATTAATGGGATTTTGACTATGAATGACAACACAATGAGTTTATCCTGGAAGGAGACTGTTGAGGCTAAGGAAACTAAACTGCTCAGCATAAAAACTAACAAAAACTTTCTGTTGGCACCAAAATTTCAAAAAGGAAGACTTCTACACTTGAGGAAGAAGGAAGATGGGGAAGTACCTCTGTTAAGAGAAAGAAGATGGGGAAGTACCTCACACACACAAAAAAATGGTGACAGCCAAAGAGTGAGACAGTGAGAATACAAAAAGGAAATGATAGTCCCACTTTACCTATGCATTTAGATTCAAAAATCCTAAGTAAAATACTAGTAAACCAATTCTATAATGTTAAATATATTTAATACATGAAATGAATTGTTATTTAATTGGTTAAGCATATTAAATAAAATAAATTTAAAATAATATGTCATAATCATTAATGCAGGTAACATCATCAGAAAGTCAATATCAGAAAATTATTGAGGATATAATGTACAGCATGGTAATATAGTTAACAATACTGTACTGTATATTTTTTTTTAATTTTTTTTTTAACGTTTATTTATTTTTGAGACAGAGAGAGACAGCATGAATGGGGGAGGGTCAGAGAGAGAGGGAGACACAGAATCCGAAGCAGGCTCCAGGCTCTGAGCCATCAGCCCAGAGCCCGACGCAGGGCTCGAACTCACAGACCGCGAGATCGTGACCTGGCCGAAGTCGGACGCTTAACTGACTGAGCCACCCAGGCGCCCCTGTACTGTATATTTGAATGTTGCTAAGAGAGTAGATCTTAAAAGTCCTCCCCAGGAAAAAACATTGGTAACTATGGGTAGTGATGGATGTTAAATAGACTTACTGGGATGGCCATTTTGTAACCTATACAAATATCAAATCCTTATGTTGTACACCTGAAACTAATATAGTGTTATATATCAATTATATCTCAATAAAAAAGCATTTCTAAAACTATATATCATTGTAATTTGTGACATTAATAGACTAAAGGAGAAAAATCATGTAATTATCTGAATTGACACAGAAAAGCATCTGATGAGGGTTAGTCTATTAAGATTTTTAAAAATGGGGGGGCACCTGGGTGGCTCAGTAGGTTAGGCTTCCACTTCGGCTCAGGTCATGATCTCGAGGTTCGTGAGTTCAAGACCCACATCCGGCTCTGTGCTGACAGCTCAGAGCCTGGAGCCTGTTTCAGATTCTGTGTCTCCCTCTCTCTCTCTGACCCTTCCCCGTTCATGCTCTGTCTCTCTCTGTCTCAAAAATAAATAAACGTTAAAAAAAAAATTAAAAAAAAAAGATTTTTAAAAATGGGAAAAAACTAGAAACAGTAAAGAATATTCTTGGTAAAATTTATATAACAAAACCCTTAATACTATACTTAATGAAGAAACTTAGATGCATACCTTTTAGAATTGGGAACAACATAAAGATATCACTATTACTTATACTGTTGAATACAGTATTACATGTCATGAACAATATGATAATGAAAGAAAAATAAGGAAAATATGTTTGCTGATTATTACATGATATTTCCCTTTTCATACTGCTTTAGTTGCAACCCGCAGATTTTTATACACTTCATTTTCATTTTCATTTTCATTGAATTAGCAACATTTTCTAATTTTCCTCATGACTTCCTCTTTGACCCAGGCATGCGTTCTTTAGAGGTATGTTTGTTCACTTTCAAATATTTGGGGGATTTTCCAGATATTTTTTGTTGTTGATTTCTCATTTAATTCTATTGTGATTAGAGAACTTACTTTGTATGATTTTAATTATTTTAAAATTGCTGAGGTTTGTTTTATGGCCCAGAATATGGTCTATCTTGGTGAACATTCCATATGAGATTGAAAAGAATGTGTATTCTGCTATTGTTGAGTTTAGTGTACTATAGATATCAATTAGGTCAAGTTAGTTGATAGAGTTCTTCAGTTCTTCTATATCCTTATTGATTTTTCTGCCAACTTGTTCTATTAATTATTAAAAGAGAAGTGCCAAAACCTCCAAGCATAATTGTGGGTTTGTCTAATTCTCCTTCCATTTCTATCAGTTTTCGAAGCTCAGTTGTGAGGTGCATCCATATTTAGGATTGTTGCATCTTCTTTGTGAACTAACCCCTTATCATTATGTAATATCCTTCTTTATTGCTTATAATAATCCTTGCTCTGAATTTTATTGAATCTGATATTAATATTACTCTTCTAGTTTTCTTTTGATTAGTGTTTTCATGATAAATCTTTTTCCATTCCTTTGCTTTCAAACTATCTATCATTATTATTGAAATGAATTTCTTGTAGACAGTTGGGTCATTTTAAAAATTCATTCTGTCCAAGACTTCTAGGAAAAGAGCAGAGCAGGAAAGTCCTGAGCTCACCTTGTCCCATAGACACACCCCGGTAACAGCAACATCTGTGCAACTAACTCCAGCAGAACAGACTTTCCCCGGTTAATAGTAGAATGGAGGACACATTGAAAAGGGCAGGAGTGGGAGAGACATGGCTGAAACCAAACCTCTAGTGAAACTATGAACAAATGGAAGGGATACCACAGATAGTAAGAGGATCAGACCCCACATCAAGCACCCCATGCACGAGGGACCCCTACTGGAGAGATGAGTCCCCATAAATTTGGCTTTGAAAACCAGTGGGGCTTAACTTCATGAATTTTTACAATCAGCGGGGCTTAACTCTGGTTACTTTATAATCAGCAGGAGGAGAAACAGGAAGCTGAATCCCTGCCCTTAAAGAGCCAGCATAACAAATAAACCAGCCAAGACACAGCATATATAAGCAGCAGTTTGAAAAGTGCCCAGGGTACATTTTAAGATTTATTCACTAATATCAAAACAGATACTGGAGGAGCAGGGATCTATAGGAGACTTCTCCAGCAACAAACATGCTGATGGGCACCATTTCTCCTCACATCTCCAGGTTAGATAACTGGATGTTTGTGGGAACCAGTGTGAACACTCTTGACCTGTCTTACCAGCAACATATGCACCAACCCCACATTCCCCTTCAGATCCACTTGATCTGACTTGCGGCACTTACTCCTGCCCAACACACCCAACAAGCAACCCCAGCAGGGACCAGCACCACTCCAAAGTGACTCCTGCCCTGAGGAAAGGAAAAGATAACCACACAAACCAGTGTGCCCACAGTCCCAAAAGCTGGGCTTTATAGTTAGCAGTGCAGAAAGAGCACCCTGCTGATCAGTGCAACTACTGTCCCACCAGATGGACTGAGGACAGGCATCTGGTCTGACTGCCAGCTTCCCAACCAAAAAAAGTCTCTCAGGAGACAACAACAGGGAGAGCATCCAGAAGTTTGATATGACTGCAGCATCAGCAAGTGGGCTAAGAGCAGGCATCTGTTCTGATTGCTGACCCTGCCCGACTACAAGGCCACAGCAGCCCCAGACAGGTCCCTTGCCTGTGGTGTGTCCACAACAGGCAAAGTGGGCCACTGCAGCCAGTTGGACTGATGGCAAATATATCTCATCCACAACAGGAGAGCACACGCAGCCCATATAGGGAACACCCCTGGAGTGTCTGGGTTGATAAACAAGGAGTATTGCACTACAGGCCACCATAAGACCTCTTCTTCAAAAGGTTGCTACTTTCAAGATCAGGAGATGTATCTGACCTTCCTAAAACATAGACACAAACACAGAGGCTTAGACAAAATAAGGAGGCAAAGGAATATGTCCCAAATGAATGAGCAAGACAAAACCACAGCAAAAGAGCTAAACAGAGATAAGCAATATGCCTGATAAAGAATTCAAAGTAATGGTCATAAAGATACTTGCTGAACTTGAGAAAAGAGTGGAGGACCCCAGTGAGATCTTCAACAAAGAGATAGAAAAATTTTTTTAAAAGCCAGTCAGAAATGAAGAATTCAATAACTGAATTTTTTTAAAAGCTAGAGGGGATCAATAGCAGATTAGAGGAAGCAGAGACCGATCAGTAATTTGGAAGACAGAGTGATGGAAAGCTACCAAACTGAAAAGCAAAAAAGCAAAAAGAATAAAAAATAAGAACTGGTTAAGGGAATCAACATCATCACCAAGTGTAATAACATTTACATCATAGGGATCTCAGAAAGAGGAGAGAGAAGGAAGCAGAAAATTTATTTGAGGAAATAATAGCTGAAAACTTCCTTAATCTGAGGAGGAAAACAAACATCTAAAACAGAAATCACAGAGAGCCCCCAACAAAATCAATCCAAGGAAGTCTGCATCAAGATACATAATAATTAAAATGCCAAAAAAAAAAAATACATAAACAGAGAATTTTAAAAGCAGCAAGAGAAAACAGTTACACACAAAGGAAATCCCATAAGGCCATCAGCTGATTTTTCAGCAGAAACTTTGCAAGCTAGAAGGAAGGGACATGGTATATTCAAAGTACTGAAAGAAAAAATCTGCAACCATGAAATTCTACCTGGCAAAGTTATCATTCAGAATAGAAGGAAAGATGGGGCACCTGGGTGGCTCAGTCGGTTGAGTGACCGACTTCGGCTCAGGTCATGATCTCATGGTTTGTGAACTTGGGCTCCGCATCAGGCTCTGTGCTGACAGCTCAGAGCCTGGAGCCTGCTTCTGATTCTGTGTCTCCCTCTCTCTCTCTGCCCCTCCCCCACACACGCTCTGTCTCTCTGTCTCCGAAATAAACATAAAAAAAAAAAAAAGGGTAGAAGGAAAGATAAAGGGTTTCCCACACAAAATTAAAGGAGTTCATCACCACTAAAGTAGCCTCATAAGAAATGTTAAAAGAATTCTTATTGTGGAAAAAAAAAGCCATTATAAGGAGTAAGAAAATTATGAAAAGAAAAAAATTACATAGGTAAATGCAAACATATATTATAAGTAGTAGATTAATCAATCACTAATAAAACTAGTATGGAGTCTGAAGCACAAAAGCAGTAAAATCAATTAAACCAGCCAAGTATGACATCATATACAGAAAAAGAGGGGTGGGCCTAAAGATTTAGTGTTTTTAGAACGGATTCAAACTTAAGTGATCATCAACTTAATACAGACTGCTATATGTATAAGATGTTATATATGAGCCTAACAGTAACCAAAATGAAAAACACATACACAGGGGTGCCTGGGTGGCTCAGTCAGTTAAGTGTCCGACTCTTGATTTTGGCTCAGGTCATGATCTCACAGTTCATGAGCTCAAGCCCTGCATTGGGCTGTGCACTGACAGCATGAAGCGTGCTTGGAATTCTCTCTTCTCTCTCTCTGCTCCTCCCCTGCTCATGCTCTCTTTCTCTCTCTCTCTCAAAAAAAATAAATAAACATTTTTTAAAAAGATACCAAAAACATAAAGAGAAAGAGATCCACGCATAGCCCTAAAAACAGCCATCAAACCACAGGGAAGAGAGCAAGAGAAAAAGAAAGGAGCAGAGAGAAAACAGCATACAAAAACAACCATTAAACAATTAACAAAATGGCAATAAGTACATAACTATCAATAATTTCTTTAAATCTAAATGGACTAAATGCTCCAATCAAAAGACATAGGGAGACAGAGTAGATTAAAAACAACAACAACAACAAGACCAATCTATCTGCTGCCTACAAGAGACTCATTTCAGACCTAAAGACACATGGAGACTGAAAGTGAAGAAATAGAAAACATTTACCATGCAAATGAAAGTGAATAGAAAACCAGGGTAGCAACACTTATACTGGCCAAAATAGACTTAAAAAAAAAGACATTTAATAAGAGACAGTGAAGGACATTACATAATCTTAAAGGGAGTAATCCAACAAGAGATTATAACAATTTAAATATCCATGCACCAAATGTGGAAGCACCTAAATACATAAAGCAACTATTAACAGACATAAAGGAAGAAATTGACAGTAATATAATAATAGAAGATTTTAACACCCCACTTACATCAATGGATAGATCATCCAGACAAAAAAATCAACAAAGGAATAGTAGCTTTAAATGACAAATTAGACCAGATAGACCTAACAGATATATACAGAACATTCCATAACAAAACAGCAGAATACACTTTTTCAAGTGCACATGGAACATTATTCAGAATAGATCACATATGAGGCCACAAAATAATTCTCAATGAATTAAAAAAAATTGAAATCATATCATGCATCTTTTCTGATCACAGCAGTGTGGAACTATAAATCAATCACATAAAAATCTGGAAAGATCAAAATTATATGGAGGTTAAATAACATGCTACTAATTAATCAATGGACCAATGAATAAATCAAAGAGAAAATGAAAAAATACATGCAGAAAAATTAAAATGAAAACACAACAATCAAAATCTTTGGGATGAAGCAAATCTGTTTTAAGAGGGAAATTTATAGCAATAAGGCCTAACTCACGAAACAAGAGAAATCTCAAATATACAAATTAACCTTACACTTAAAAGAGCTATAAAAAGAAGAAACAAAGCCCAAAGCCAGCAGAAGAAAGTAAATAATACAGATTGGAGCAGAAATAAATGAAATAGAAGCTAAGAGATCTCAGAAATAAACCCATATTCATATGGTCAATTAATCTATGACAAAGGATGCAGAAATATACATGGAGAAAAACAGTCTCTTCAACAAATGGTGTTGGGCAAACTCGACAGCTACATGCAAAAGAATAAAATGGGACCGCTTTCTTATACCATACACAATAATAAGCTCAAAATGGGTTAAAGATCTAAATGTGAGACCTGAGTCCATAAAACTCCTAAAAGAAAACACATGGCAGTAGTTAATATGACATCAGCCATAGAAACATCTTTCTAGACATGTCTCCTCAAGCAACAAAAATAAAAGCAAGAATAAACTATTGGGACTACACCAAACTCAAAAGCTTTTGTGCAGCAAAGGAATCTATCAACAAGGCAAACTACTTAATGGGAGAAGATATTTGCAAATGATATATCCAATAAGGGATTAATATCCAAAATATAAAAAGAACTTCTACAACTCAGTACAAAAAAAGGTCCTATTAAAAATGGGTAGAGGACTTGAATAGACACTTTTCCAAAGACATACAAATGGCCAAGAGACACATGTAAAGATGTTTAACAACACTAATCATCAGGGAAATATAAATTGAAACCACAATGATATGTCACCTTACACTTGTCAGAATGGCTACAAAAAATATATAACAAGTGTTGGTGAGTATGTGGAGAAAAAGGAACACTCATTTACTGTTGGTGGGAATGCAAATTGGTGCAGTCATTGAAAACATGGATGCTTTTCAAAATATTAAAAATAGAATTACCATATGATCCAATAAGGGTATTTACCCAAAGAAAATTAAAAGAATAATTAAAAAGATATATGCACTCCTATGTTTACTGCAGCATTATTTGCTATAGCCAAGATCTGGAAGCAGTACAAGTGTCCATCAACAGATGAATGGATAAAAAAGAGGTGGTATATATATATACAATGGAATATTACTCAGCCATAAAAAAGGATGAGTTCTTGCCATTTGCAACAATATGGATGGACCCAGAGGATATAATACTAAATGAAACATATCAGAGAAAGACAAATGCTATATGATTTCACTCACATGTGGAATATAAGAAACAAAACAAATCAACAAAGAAAAAAAAGATACCAAAACAAAACAAAACAAAAAAACAGACTCTAAAATACAGAGAAAGAACTGGTGGTTGCCAGAGGGAAATCGGGTTTGGGGTTGAGTGAAACAGATAAAGGGGATTAAGAGTACACTATGGTGTTGAGCACTGAGTAATATATAGAATTGTTGAATTATATTATACATCTGAAACTAATACTATGTTAATTACACTCCAAAGTAAATATTTTAAAATAAATAATTTAAAGAAATAATAAAATAATTCTACCAATCTCTCTTTTTTAATTGGTATACTCAAACCATTTACATTTAATCTAATTAATTATATGATTGGGCAACAGTCAGCAATCTTGCTGCTGTTTGCTATTTGTTCCATCTGTTCTTTGTTCCTTTTTTTGCCTGATTTATTTTTGCTTTGTAACTCTACAATTGGTTTTTTAAATCTCTTTTTAAATAATGCTAGTGCTTACCTTAGGGTTTATAATACACAACCTCAAATGACATGCTACAAGTTCAGTATAAGAACCTAACCTTATAATAATATACTCAAAATTTCTTCCTCTCATCTTTTGTGCCACTATTTTCATATATCTTACTTTTACACATGCTTTTTAAGCCAAAATACATTGCTACCTGTTTATAGTCAATTAAAAAAGAAAAAAAGTCTTTCTTATTTACTTTTATTTTAACCATTTCCAGAGATCTTCATTTCTCTGTGCAAATTTGGGCTTCTATATGCTCTTCCAACTTGAAGAACTTCTTTTAACATTTCTTGTAATGTAGGTTTGCTGGTAATTAATTATCTCATTACTTGTTTTTGTTTGTTTGTTTTCATTGTTGGTAGCTATTTTCATTGAATTTTGGGTTGACATTTTTGTCTTTTGGCACTTTAAAGACCACATTGTCTTCTGGATTACATACTTTCTGATGAGAAATCCACCATTAAGGACTAAATTGCATTGCTCCAAAAACTCATATATTGAAGCCATAACCCCCAGTACCTCAGAATGTGATTGTATTTGGAGACAGAGCTCTTAAAAAGATGATGAAGTTAAAATGAGGCCATTGGGGTAGGCCCTAATTCTGTCTGACTGGTGTTCTTTTAAGAATAGGAAAAGCGGACACACAGAGAAACACCAGGGATGCACACATACAGAGGAAAGACCATGTGAGGGGAAAGCAAGAAAGCAACCACTGCAAGCCAAGAAGATAGATTGCAGAGGAAACAAACTCTGCCAGCACCTTGATCTTGGACTTCTAGTCTCTAAAACTGTGAGAAAATAAATTTCTGTTTTTTAAGCCACCCAGTTTGTGGCATTTTGATATGGCAGCTCTAGCAAACTAAAACACCTATGAATTCTTACTTTTAATCTTGTGTATGTAGGTGTGTTTTATTTATCTGGGTACCTTTGAGGTTTTTCTCTTCATCGTTGATTTTTAGTAGTTTGAATATTATTGTCTAGATGTGGTTTCATCCTTCTTGGTATCTTTTGAGCCTCTTGGTGTGATGTCTTTCATTATGATTTTTTTAAGTCTCAACCATTATCTCTTTAAATATCTCTTCTGTCTCATCCTCACTCTTTTCTTCTTCTGAGACTCCAAAAATCACATATGTTAGGTTGATATTGCCCTACAGTTCTTAGATGCTCAGTTCTTGTGGTTTCTCCCTCACCTCCTTTTACTTTGTATTTCAGTTTAGGTAATTTCTACTGACCTGTCTTCAAGGTCACCACTCCTTTCTTCAGATGTGTTAAGTCTACTGATGAGCCTGTCAAAGGCATTCTTTATCTCTAGAACCATGTTTTCCCCCTAGTATTTTCATTCAACTATCTCTTATGATTTCCATGTCCATGATATCCACCTTCTGATGGTGCATATTACACATTTTTCCAAGAGAACCTTATGTGGAGGGTGGCTTGCCAGGAGAATTTTCTCAATATTCCTTCTCCATCTTGTGTGCAACTCTGAAAGGACTTGCCTTCTCCCCCAAAGACTATTGCTGCTTGTTAGTGCTTTCCAGTCTGTGGTTAGGGTGGGGTTAGGGGGAGAGGGATTATTTATTGTTTTAGTCCAGCCCCAGTCTTAGGAACTCAGAGGTAAGACTTTCTTTTTCTTTTTTTTTTAAATGTTTATTTTTGAGAGAGAAAGAATATGCATTTGAGCAGGGGAGGGGCAGAAAGAAAGAGCCAGAGGTTTGGACACAGGCTCTGCACTGACAGTAGAGAGCCTAAAGAGAGCCTAAAGAGCCAGAAACTGTGAGATCATGACCTGAGCTGAAGTCAGACACTTAACTGACCAAGCCACCCAGGCGCCCCCAGAGGTAAGACTTTCTTTTCTTTTTTCTCTTCTTTCTTTTCTTTTCTTTTCTTTTTTCTTTTCTCTTCTTTCTCTTCTTTCTTTTCTTTTCTTTCCTTTTCTTTTCTCTTCTTTCTTTTCTTTTCTTTCTTTCTTTCTTTCTTTCTTTCTTTCTTTCTTTCTTTCAATCCAAGTTAGTTAACATATAGTATAATAACGATTTCAGGAATAAAATTTAGTGATTCATCACTTACATACACCACCCAGTGCTCATCCCAACAAGTGCCCTCCTTAATGTCCCTTGCCCATTTAGCCCATCCCCCCTACCCAACACCCTACTAGCAGCCCTCAGTTTGTTCTCTGTATTTGAGAATCTCTTATAGTTTGTCTCCCTCTCTGTTATCTGATTTTTGCTTCCCTTCCCTTATGTTCATCTGTTTTGTTTCTTAAATTCCACATATTAGTGTAATCATATATTTGTCTTTCTCTGACTTATTTTGCTTAGCATAATACATTCTAGTTCCATCCATGTTGTTGCAATTGGCAAGATTTCATTCTTTTTGATCACTGAGTAATATTCCATTGTGTATATATACCACATCTTCTTTATCCAATTCATCCACCGATGGACATTTGGGCTCTTTCCATACTTTGGCTATTATTAATAGTGCTCTTATAAACATTGGGGTGCATGTGCCCTTTCAAAACAGCACACCTGTATCCTTTGGATAAATACCTAGTAGTGCTGCAATTGCTGGGTCATAGGGTAGTTTTACTTTTAATTTTTTGAGGAACCTCCATGCTGTTTTCCAGAGTGGCTGCACCAGTTTGCATTCCCACCAGCCGTGCACAAGGGTTCCTCTTTCTCTACATTTTCACCAACATCTATTGTTTTTTGTAGCCATTCTGTGTTGTTAATTTTTGCCATTCTGGCAGGTGTGAGGTCATATCTCATTGTGGTTTTGATTTGTATTCCCTCATGATGAGTGATGTTGAGTATTTTGTCATGTGTCTGTTAGCCATCTGGATGTCTTTCTTGAAAAAATGTCTGTTTATGTCTTTTGCCCATTTCTTCACCAGATTATTTATTTTGGGGATGTTGAGTTTGATGAGTTCTTTACAGATTTTGGATACTAACTCTTATCTGATATGTCATTTGCAAATATCTTCATTCTGTCAGTTGCCTTTTAGTTTTGCCAATTGTTGCCTTTGCTGTGCAGAAGCTTTTTATCTTGATGAGGTCCCAGTAGTTCATTTTTGCTTTTGTTTCCCTTGCCTTGAGAGACATATCAAATAAGAAGTTGCTGCAGCTGAGGTCAAAGAGGTTGTTGCCTGTTTTCTCCTCTAGGATTTTGATGGCTTCCTACCTTACATTTAGGTCTTTCATCCATTTTGAGTTTATTTTCATGTATGGGGTAAGAAAGTGGTCCAGTTCATTTTTATGCATGTCATTTTCCAGTTTTCCCAACACATTTGCTGAAGAGACTTTTTCCTTGGGATATTCTTTCCTGCTTTGTCAAAGATTAGTTAGCCATACACTAGTGGGTCCTTTTCTGGGTTCTCTGTTCTGTTCCATTGATCTGAGTGTCTGTTTTTGTGTCAGTACCGTACTGTCTTGATGATTACAGCTTTGTAATATATCTTGACATCCGGGAATGTGATGCTTCCAGTTTTGGTTTTGTTTTTCAGGATTGCTTTGGCTATTTGGGGTCTTTTCTGGTTCTATGCAACCAGAAAAGGATTTTTAGGATTTTTTCTTCTTTAGGATTGTTTGTTCTAGCTCTGTGAAGAATGCTGGTGTTATTTTGATAAGAATTGTATTGAATATGTAAATTGTTTTGGGTAGCATTGACATTTTAACAATATTTGTTCTTCTAATCTCTGAGCATGGAATGTTTTTCCATTTTTTTGTATCTTCTTCAATTTCTTTCATAAGCTTTCTATAGTTTTCAGCATATAGATTTTTCACCTCTTTGGTTACGTTTATTCCTAGGTATTTTATGGTTTTTGGTGCAATTGTAAATGGGATCAATTCCTTGATTTCTCTTTCTGCGGCTTCATTATTGGTGTACAGGAATGCAACCGACTTCTGTGCATTGATTTTATATCCAGAGACTTTGCTGAATTCATGGATCAATTCTAGCAGTTTTTTGATAGAGTTATTTGAGTTTTCCACATAGAGTATCATGTTGTCTGCAAACAGTGACAGTTTGACTTCCTCCTTGTTGATTTGGATGCCTTTTATTTCTTTGTGTTGTCTGATTGCCGAGGCTAGGACTTCCAAGCCTATGTTGAATAACAGACGTGAGAGTGGACATCCTTGTTGTGTTCCTGACCTTAGGGGGAAAGCTCTCAGTTTTTCTCCATTAAGGATATGATGTTAGTGGTGAGTTTTTCATATATGGCCTTTAGGATCTTGAGGTATGATCCTTCTATACCTACTTTCTTGAGGGTTTTTATCAAAAAAGATGCTGTATTTTGTCAAATACTTTTTCTGCATCTATTGAAAGGATCGTGTTGTTCTTAACCTTTCTTTTATTAATGTGATTAATTGATTGATTTGTGGATAATGAACCAACTCTGCATCCCAGAAATAAATCCCACTTGATCATGGTGAATAATTCTTTTAATGTATTTTTGGATCTGGTCTGGTAGTATCTTGTTGAGACCATTTGCACCCATGTTCTATACTTCTCATTTTTAGTGGGGTCTTTGTCTGGTTTTGGGATCAAGGTAATGCTGGCCTAGAATGAGTTTGGAAGTTTTCCTTCCATTTCTATTTTTCAGAACAGCTTCAATAGAATAGGTGTTAACTCTCTTTAAATGCTTGGTAGAATTCCCCTGGAAAGCCATCTGGCCCTGGACTCTTGTTTGTTGGGAGATTTTTTGTTACTGATTCGGTTTCTTTACTGGTTATGGGTCTGTTCAAATTTTCTGTTTCTTCCTGTTTCAGTTTTGGTAGTTTATATGTTTCTAGGAATTTGTCCATTTCTCCCAGATTGCCCAATTTGTTGGCATATAATAGTCTCCTACTATTGTTTGTATTTCTGCAGTGTTGGTTGTGATCTCTCCTCTTTCATTTGTGATTTTACTTATTTGGGCCCTTTCTTTTTTCTTTCTGGCTAGGGGTTTATCAATTTTGTTAATTCTTTCAAAGAACCACCTCCTGGTTTCGTTAATCAGTTCTACCAGTTTTTGGTTTTGTTTTTTTTTGTTTTTTTTTTTTTTTTTTTTTGTATTTCGCTATCATTGATTTCTGCTCTAATCTTAATTAATTTCCTTCTGCTGGTTTTGGGCTTTATTTGTTTTTTCCAGCTCTTTTAGGTTTAAGGTTAGGTTGTGTATTTAAGACCTCTCTTCCATGTTTGGGAAGGCCTGGATTGCTATATACTTCCCTCTTATGACCACCTTTGCTGCATCCCAGAGGTTTGGGGCTGTCGTATTTTCATTTTCATTGGCTTTGATGTATTTTTAATTTCTTCTTTAATTTCTTGGTTAACCCATTCATTCTTTAGTAGGATGTTCTTTAACCTCCAAATTTTTTCTTGTAGTTGCTTTCAAGTTTCATAGCATTGTGTTCTGAAAATATGCAAGATATAATCTTGATCTTTTTTTGTACTTGTTGAGGACTGATTTGTGACCCAATATGTGATCTTTTCTGGAGAATGCTCCATGTGTGCTCAATAAGAATGTGTATTTTGCTGCGTTAGGATGAAATGTTCTGAATATAACTGTTAAATTCATCTGGTCCAGTGTGTCATTCAAAGCCACTGTTTCTTTGTTGATTTTCTGCTTAGATGATCTGTCCATTGTTGTAAGTGGTGTGTTGAACACCCCTACACTATTATGGTATTATCATCAATGCGTTTCTTTATGTTTTTGATTAATTGATTTATATATTTGGGTGAATCCACGTTGGGAGCATAAATATTCAAACTGTTAGACCTTCCTTTGGATAGACCCCTTAATTACAATATAATACCCTTCTTCATCTCTTATTACAGTTTTTATTTTAAAACCTATTTTGTCTAATATAAATATGGCTACTTCAGCTTTCTTTTAATGAACATTAGCATGATAGATGGCTCTCCATCCCTTTACTTTGAATTGCAGGTCTTTAGGTCTAAAATGAGTCTCATGTAAACAACAGATGGATCTTATTTTTTTATCTGATACCATACGTCTTTTTTTTTAATTTTTTTTAACATTTATTTATTTTTGAGACAGAGAGAGACAGAGCATGAATGGGGGGAGGGCCAGAGAGAGAGGGAGACACAGAATCTGAAGCAGGCTCCAGGCTCTGAGCTGTCAGCACAGAGCCTGATGTGGGGCTCGAACTCACGGACCGGACCATGAGATCGTGACCTCAGTGAAGTCGGACACTCAACCGACTGAGCCACCCAGGCGCCCCTACCATACGTCTTTTGAATGAAGCATTAAGTCCATTGACATTTAGACTGAGTACTGAAAGGTATGAACTTCGTGTCATTGTGTTGCCTATAGAATTGGTGTTTCTGGTGATGGTCTCTGGTCTTTTCTAGTCTTTGTTGCTTTTGGTCTTTTTTGTTTTGTCTTTTCTCCCCTCAGAGAGTCCTCCTTCAAGTTTCTTTCAGGACTGGTTTAGTGGTCACACTCCTTTACTTTTTGTTTATCTGAGAAACTCTCTATTTCTCCTATTTTGAATGACAGTCTCGCTGGATAAAGAATTCTTGGCTGCATATTTTTTTCCAATTCAGTACATTGAATATGTTCTGACACTCCTTTCTGGCCTGCCAAGTTTCTGTTGATAGGTCTGCTGTGAACCTGATCTGTCTTCCCTTATAGGTTAAGGACTTTTTTTTTACTTTGCTGCTTTCATTATTCTTTCCTTGTCTGTGTATTTTGTGAAATTGACTATGATATGCCTTGGTGATGGTCAGTTTTTGTTGAATCTAACAGGAATTCTCTGTGATTCTTGGATTTTGATATCTGTGCCCTTCCCTAGATTTGTAGTTTCTCACTATAATTTGTTCACATAAACCTTCTGCCCCTTTTGCTCTCTCTTCATCTTCTGAGACTCCTATAATTTGGATGTTACTCTTTTTTAATAAGTCACTGAATTCCCTAAGTCTTGTATAGTGATTTTTTGCCTTTGTTTCCCTCTTTTTTTCTGCTTCATTATTCTCCATAATTTTATCTTCTATATCACAAGCTGAGTCGCTGCTCAGCTTTGTCCACCCTTGACATTGTGGCATCCATTTGAGATTACATCTCGGTTATAGCATTTTTATTTTACCTTGACTTTCGGGGAATAAGTTTAGGAAGTCCCTGAGCTTGCATTGATGGATTAACAAGGCATGAAGAATTAGAAAGCCATAGGATATACACACCCAAGTTTGGGTAAACAGGATTAGGTAAATAATATTAGGTAAGTGGGGCAAAAGCCCCCAGTATAGGTAAAGCAGGGCAAAGGTCCCAGTATAAGACAAAGGTATAGGAATAGGGAATTTCAGGATGAAAACATCCAAGATAAGGTAAACAAGATTAGGTATTCAGGGTGGAATCGTCCCCCAAATTAGTACAATAGCAGAAAGCTGCTTTCACAGGAAGGAAGGACCAAATTAGGTAAACAGGTAAATAGGGTGATAGACTGCTGCAGGGGGAAGTTTCCCAGAGTGGGGCTAATTAGCAAAAGAAAGGTGTCTTGCTGACCCTGAGGTAGCATGCTCTGTCTTTCTTATCCCCTAGACCAGTTTAGGTAAACAGAGGTGAAGCCTCACATCTGCTGTAAATAACCTTCCACCCCGGTGCCAGGATTTTGTTTTGTATTGCCCCAAACCCCTAACACTGCATATCCTCAAAACTCCCTCTCCCTCACATCCATGAGTGAATGTTCACGATTTCATTGTCTCTTTATGCACACCCATCGCCACGTTTGTAAGCCTTCTGATCCAAATAAAAATGGAGCAAGGACCTTACTTGGGGCTCTTGCCTCCTCCCAGACATTAGCCTCTCTCACATTTTTCATCCTGCATCCCACTTTCTTGCTGGACAAGAGAGAACTCCAGAACCATATTCTACAACACTAACTAGGTTTTGCTTCTTTTATCTCTGTAGAAAGGGATTCTCTGGTGACTTCTATGCTTTTTTCAACCCCAGCTAGTATTCTTATTATCATGGGTCTAAATTTTAGTTCAGACATCTTGCTTACATCTGTGTTGATTAAGTCCCCGGCTGTCATTTCTTCCTGTTTTTTTCTTTTGGGGTGAATTCCTGACAAGTTCTGTGTCTCAAGTTATGCATATTGTTGTGCTAATCCTCAGATCAATTTCCTAGGTGTTCAAAATGGTTTGGTGCTGATCTAGCTGCATTGCAGGGACAAGACAAGCTCAGCATTTTTATGCTGCTCTGTCATCTTAACTCCTGAGGTAAAACTTTCTTAATGATCATTCCTCTCACCAGGTATAAGTAGCATAAATGACTTTAATGTCCTGGGTGCCAGATGGTTTCTTGACCCTTCTCTTCAAATGGAAGGCTTTTCCCCCCTTTTACCCACCCCTCAGCTACATGGGCCCTCACAATGCTATAGGGGTTTCAGGGTTTGCTGCTCCTTCTCCCCCCACTCCCCAGTGTCTTAAGGCCTTTATTCTTCAAAGAGAAAGGATCCAGGCAAAGCTTCAGGGCTTTTCCACAGAAGTAGCTGCTTCCCTTCTCTAATCCTACCTCACTGATGTAGGCTTTCCCATAGGCTCCCACCCTGCCCCTAATCTCTCTTTGTACATTGGTAAAAGGCCTAGAAGTACATATGGATTTTCCTTGCTTGGGTGTCATCCAGGTGTTCTATACTCTCACATAGCCCACACCTAGCCTTTAGCAATTTATTAAAATATTTAACTAAACTCTTCTTATCTGATGCCCTTCCTTGGAGACCCTCTTCTTTACTTAGACTTCAGACTAGTTGTTTGCTCTGTGAACTCAATATTCTAATAAAGAAAATGTATGATTTTGTCTAGTTGGTAGGGTGAGAGAAACACTCTTCCCAACTTTTTCCATCCTATTTGGAAACTAGAAATTCTAAAATTTGGGATAAAAATGGGATAGAGAAAGTTAACACTAAACTCATCAGTTTGTTTGGGCTCCAAATTTTTAACAGACTCCTCAGTAGAGTTATCTGAATCTCACCACAACAGAAAAAAAATGCTCAGAACATTTGGGTGACAACTTTCACTAAAAGAAATGATATAGGGGCACCTGGGTAGCTCAATCAGTTGAGCATCTGACTTCAGCTTAGGTCATGATCTCACAGTTTGTGAGTTTGAGCCCCACATTGAGTTTGCCCATGTAAGCACAGAGCCTGCTTTGGATCTCTCTGCCCCTGCTCTGCTTGTGTTTTTTCTCTCTCTCTCTCAAAAATAAATAAACATTAAAAAAATAATAATAAAGAAATGATATAATTTGGCTTTCTGTGCTACTCTTTTCATTAGATATTCTGAGGGGAAAACTGAGGTTTAATTTTTATCATATTGTTGGGGGGGGGGGGAAGGGATTGAATTTTAGAGGCCATCTTAGCACCTGAGTAATTTTTTCCAATCCAGCAAGATCAGATGGCCTGATTTCCTTGCTCAGTGTTTCTGGTAGAAAAGGCAATTTTCAAGACTGAAATAGCAATTTCTTAGCCATCACGGAGGCTCTTAAAATCCATTTTTTAAACTCCCATAGACTTCCATGTGTAAATGAAAGACGACTCCTGGAAATACACATTTTTCTATTTTGAGAGATAACTCACTCAAGCATAAAGTTAATACAATTTATTACACCAAAAGTAAAGTTGCATTAGAGTGAGCTCATAACAGATGAGTAAACACACTTCACAAGAATGGGGTTGGCATGTCTGCTATCCTGAGTTTGTCTCCTTCAGCTTCAATGCCTCCTTAAATATCTCATTCCTACATCAGCCCTGCTGACATAGGACAGAACTGTCTTCCTTAGAAAGGTTTTGAAATACCTTGAGACCCTTGAAACTTCAGAGCTAACCTTTAGACAGGTAACCAGCTTTTGATTATTCTGAGGAAGACAAAATATTCAATCAGTACTTTGAAATGGAAGTGCCAAAATCAAGTTTAAGGGCTCCTGAGCCAGGCTGCTCAGGTTCACACACTGGGTTTAATGAAAACTTACTAGCTGTGTGACCTCAGGCAAGGTGGGTAATTTCTCTGAGTTTCAACTGCTTCATATTAGAATGAAAATGATAATGGGGCACCTGGGTGGCTCAGTCGGTTAAGTGTCCAACTTCAGCTCAGGTCATGATCTCACAGTCTGTGACTTCAAGCCCCACATCGGGCTCTGTGCTGACAGCTCGGAGCCTGGAGCCTGCTTTGGATTCTGTGTCTCCCTCTCTCTCTGCCCCTTGCCCACTCACGCTCTGTCTCTTTCTGCCTCTCAAAAATAAATAAATGTTAAAAAAAAAAAAAACAACTTTAGAATGAAAATTATAATAGTGCCTAACTCATAGAGTTGTTGTGAGGAGGACTATATGCAAAGCACTTAACACAGTGTTTAGCCCACAGTATACATATGGCAAAGGCTGGATATTTACCACCAGCACCACCATCATCATCGTCATCATCATCATTGTCGTCCTCATCACATCTATTACATCAAGTATCAGGCCAACTTGCTACCCATCCTACCAACTCAGTTCCTTCATTTGACAAAGTCTTACATACTCTCTGTGTACCTGGCTTTACTCTAATAGCTTGTGGATAGTAAAGTAAGAATACGGGCTTTATTCCCTCTGTTTTTTACCAGCAAGACACTTTTTCTCCCTCAGTCTGGGTTTCCTCTTCAATAAAATGGTACAAATCCTAGAATGAGGATAAGGTACATTAAGGCACTTGCATAGACTTGAGAGTGAGTGCCTCCTTAAACTCTGTACCCTCAGGGGGCACCTGGGTGGCTCAGTTGGTTAAGCGTCCTACTGTTGATTTTGGCTCAGGTCATGATCTCACAGTGTGTGAGTTCAAGCCCCACATTGGGCTCTGTGCTGACAGCATGAAACCTGCTTGGGATTCTCTGTCTCCCTCTCTCTCTGCCCTTCCCCTACTCATTCTCTATCTTTCTCTCAAAATAAATAAAAATAAACTTTAAAAAAGGCTAAAAAATTTTTGTGTACCCTATGTCTCTTGCTTGCTTCATCCCTATCCCTGGCTCTGGGAATAATCATACCTACTTCGCACAGTTTTTGCATGGATCATGGAGGTGAGGAAGCAGGCAGATGGTAATTACATTTGTCTTGCATGAGAATAGGATTTGAGACAGCTTGTCCAAGGAGGAGCTACAGACCAGACCTTAAAGGATAAAAAGAAATCTACCAGGCAGGGGGGTTCTTCCCTGAAGGAATATCAAATAGTGCATGATGGGTTGTCCTTGGAAATAACCTATGGCTCAGAAGGAAATGGTGACAAGGGCTAAGGAACTATAATTTATTCAGCACCTACTATGTGTGAAGTATGGACGAACATATGCAAATATTATTTTTAATCCTCCCAGTAGCCTTAGAAGGTTAGTATCACTTATCCCCATTTTGCAGCACAGACTCAAAGAACTAAGTCCAAGGAGGCAAAAAAAATTATAGTGTATTAGTTTTCTGTTGCTGCTATAACAAACTGCCCCAAATTATCTTAAAACAATACAAATTATCTTACAGTTCTAGAGGTCAGAAATCTGATACAGATCTTCCCCAGCTAAAATCAAAGTGTCAGTAGGGCAATGTTCCCTTCTAGAGGCAAATCCATTTCCTTGACTTTCAGCTTCTAGAAGCCCCCTGTACCACTGGCCTGCAGCCTCCTTCCTCTATCTTCAAAGCCAGCTGGTCAAGTCCTTCTCACATGTCACCACTCTGACCTCCTTCTGTAGTCATGTTTCCCTCCGACTCTAACTCTCTGCTTCACTTTTTAAGAACCTTGTGATTATATTAGGCACATCCAGATAACCCAGGATTATCTCCTTATTTTAAGGTCAATTATCAACCTTAATTCCATCTGTAACCCTATCCCCCTTTGCAATGTAAACTGGAATATTTACAGGTCCTTGGGATGATGATAAGGAGATCTTTTGTGGGAAGGGGTGGTAGGGGGTAATTATTCTGTTTATCTCACAGGGTTTGTTAGTGGCAGAGCTATTAGATTAGGGCCAATTTGGATCTCATACTGAATTGATAAGGAGACATTAAAGGTTTTTCAATACTGAAGTGACCTAAATAGATCTGTATTTTAGATTAAAAAAAAAATCTTGACTCAGAATGCAGTGAGGAACTGGAGAAGAAAAAATATTGGCATTAGAGAATTCAGTAAGAATTAATGATAGGACAGTTATAGAAATGGAGAAAATGGAATAGATTGAAGGATATTTCAGAGGCAGAATCCTCAGAGCCATGACCAGTTGGATATTGAGCGGGAAGGAGAGAAGGATCCAAAGGTAAATCCTAGATTTTCTAGCTTAGGCGATTGCAAGGATTGTGATTTTTCTTGACATTTCTACTTCCAATTGCTTTGTAATACATTCATTTGTTGTAACCATTCATTTATTCACCAAACATTTGCTCAGTGCCTATTATATGTCCGACTATTGTTGTACCATGTGAGTCATATCAATGAACCCAAAATACAAAAATCCTTGCCCTCTAGGGGCTTATTTCCCAGTTAAGGGACAAATACATAGATGATAATCATAAATAATAAATACAGAGTACGTTAAAAGGTGGTGAGAGCTATTGGCAAAAGGAAAAAAGCAGGGTAAGTGGTATCAGGAATACTGAGGGTAGGAAGGTGGGGTGCAGCTCTTACAGGATGGCATAGTGAATCTCAATTAGAAGGTGACATTTGTGGGGCACCTGGGTGGCTCAGTCGGTTAAGCATCTGACTCTTGATTTCAGCTTGATTTGGACTCATGAATCCAGGGTCATGGAATCGACCCCTTTGTTTGGGTCTGCTTAAGATTCTCATTCCCGCTCTCTCTCTCTCTCTCTCTCCGTCCCCCTCCTCCCCAGTTTGCATGCTGTCTCTCTCTCAATAAAAACAAAAAAGGTGACATTTGTGCAAAAACCTGAAGGAGGTAGAGGAATCATCCCTGGAGACACCTGGGGACATGCATTCCTGGCAGAGAAAACAGCAAGTACAGAGGCCCGACCATGGGAGCACGCTGGTGTACCTGAGGATTATCAAGGAGGCAGCATGACCCAAGTAGAGAGGGCAACAGGACAAGAGGTGTGATGATTCTTCTCCTATCCAACAGGGAGAAACTGGGTTCTCACAAGAAGGAGAGGAGAGAGTGAGTGGGAAAGATGGAGCAGTGTAAGCCCTGTGCCTTACACTGGAAGGATGGAAGATGCTCCATCCACGCCTAGCTGCCCACTCTCTTTGGAACCTTAGTCATCCATCACTCCTCTCGACACGCAATGTCACCTCAGAGGAGCTAGTGTTTGTTGTGCTCTAGCTATATGAATTGTCTCATATGACCCTCTAAACAACCCTGTGAGGTAAATAGGATGGCTAGCCCCATTTCACAGGTGAGGAAGATGCTCAAGATGACACAGCTAGAAAGTGACAGACTGAGATTCAATCTGAGACCGACCAGCTCCAGAGTCTGCTCACTCCATCACTCCTCTCCACACCCTGGGCTGCACAAAAAGCTGAAGAGTACCCGAAAGAAGTCTTTTCTGTCTAAAGCCATCTCCTCACTAATCCCTAAAACCCCATCACTAACACTGCGTTCCTGTCATAAGCACTCTCAGAAACTTAAATGAGTGATGTGAAAAGTTCCTTATGCCTCTCGGTGAATGAGTCCATCCATCCATTCAATAGGAGTTATTGATCACCTACTAGGTGCTGGGCTCTGGGCCAGGACTTTTCTCCATGGTAGGAAGGACTTGGCAGCAGGAAAGCATATGCCAAAGAAGAAAAGTGGGGCCATAAGGACAAATTTCATTTATTTGAAGTTTTGCCTCAGGAGATGTCCACATTTATCACTTAGTAACCATTAAGTCACCACACAGCATGATGATGCTCATCCTTTCTGCTGGATAACTCTCCCTCCACAGCTAATTGCCTTACATCTATAGTCTAGTTCTTGTCAGTTTTGTCACACTGTTATTACATACAGTAATGGTGTGTAAGATATTAGCCTGTCATTATATATAAATGTGTCTAAGGAAAACTCATTTCCAAGAATCATTTTTGAAAATGAATCCAGACGAGAGGTAAAAGCTTATTTTCTATCTCCAAGGACAACATAAAGTAACTCTGAAGCTTGTATGAGAATCATTTAAGGTGGACTCTATGCCCCAAGGAATACAAAGCCGCAAACACATTTTTGGGTGTTACAGAAAGTCCAGGAAAGAGTTAAGCTGGAAAGAAGCAGCAGCTTTCTTCCCTGTGTCTTTCCTTGAGGGGATGAACAACCCAGCCCTTTCCCCACTTACCGTTCCTCTATTTATTTTATTATGGTTAATAACACGTGACTAGAAAATCATTTTTATCATTTTCCCTCTGGTGCCATTAAGTTTAATTTCCTTGTTTTAATAATACAGCACCAGTGACTTGTCTGATATAAGAACTTTTCTCTTCCAGTTATCTATTAAAGTAACACTTTAATTTATTACAAAATGTACATTTCATATAACTTTCAAAACCCCTGGGGTTGTGATATCCCTAAGGGTTGGATTGTATCTATGTTCCTGGTGTCTTCCCAATTTGTTTCTGACAACTTTCACCACTGAGATGTAAACACTAGGAAAGCCATGATGTGTGTCTTGTGTCCCTGGAACATTGCCTGCATGTGGGAGGTGCTCAAGAATGCATGGTGAATGATGAACAAAATGCATACCTTCTCAAACCTCATACCCTTGCACCTCTGACCAGGCACAAAACAATCAAATCCTTTTTCCACGTGAAGAGTTTGTCTATGAAACAGCATGGAAATGGGTTCTAAACACACTCAGAAAAAGGACTAATCTTAGGGTAACTAAAAACTTTAAATGCAACAAGCATGTGTCAAATACCTGTTGTCTATAAAGGGAAGACCCTATTCTGGGTACTAAGGACAAAATAAAGGTATCCTAGATACTTTGTCTGCCCTGTAGGGGCTTATAGTGTGGTGGGAAGCTGGTGATGACCTACAGAGAGAACCCAGAGTGACCTCAAGTCCTTTTCCCTCCAAAGTTTTCTAGAATCCTTACTGGTGCCATTCACCTGGCAGTTCCAGGTAAAGAGTCAACTTATGGGCTCTAAAGCTAGATTGCCTGAGTTCAGGTCCTGACTCAACCAAGTAATAGCTCTGTGACTTTTGGCAACTTATGTACCTTTTCTACACCTCTGTTTCCTCATTTGTAAAACAGGAATAAAACTGGATTAATCTCAAGGAACTGTTGTGATGATTAAATGAGTGCATGTATATAAAATGCTTATAACCATACCAGATACAGAGTAAGCATTCAGTTAATATTAGCTATTATTTGGTTCATTATTGCCACTTTGTGATAAATTATGTTTTGTATGGCTATCTTGAGCTATAAGTTTTTATTATTGTATCTTTTAAATAGAAATATTTTTATCACTTTTTAGAATGATACATGATCATTATAAAAGATTTACATTATGTAGAGAAAGAAAATGTTTCTCTGTAATCTTACCCCCAAAGATAACCGTAATTCACAATTTGGCAAAACTCCTTCCATATAACAATTTGTGTATTTAAGAATGGGTAGATATATTTGCAACATAACTTCATTATAATATATATGCTGTTCCACAGAGAGCCTACTTGTTAAACTCAACGTATTGAGATAATCTGTGTAAATGCATTAAGATCTATTCCAAGATTTATATAGCTATTATTGTATTGGCAGACATTTAGACCATTTACTGGTTATATAGTGTTCACAAAGATTTGGGCTGTACGGTTTAAGCTAAAGCTCATGTTTCTTGAAGGAAATGTCATTGAATTCCCAAAGAGTTCTGCATATAGGAACTTCTGAGTATGTATATTGATTGATTGATTGATTGATTGATTATTTTAGGAGAACTGAACAAGAAGCAACCTTTAACAGCAGAAAGTTCTACTTCTTTTTTTTTTTTTGATGTTTATTTATTTTTGAGAGAGAGAGACAGAGCTCCAGCGGGAGAGAGGCAGAAAGAGAGGGAGACACAGAATCTGAAGCAGGCTCCAGGCTCTGAGCTATCAGCACAGAGCCTGACATGGGGTTCGAACTCACCGACCCTGAGATCATGGCCTAAGCCGAAGTCCGACTTTTAACCGACTAAGCCACCCAGGCTCCCCAGAAAGCTTACTTCTAAACTTTTTTTTAAAGTTCTAAAAACAATCTTGACTAGCACGACAGAACTATTTTTCAGGATTGTTGTGAAAACAGAATAAGGTAATACATATAAAGGGCCTGAATCCATATAAATGCTCAAGAGTTGCTGCCTATCATGGTTATTCGGATGGCAATTAACAGGGAAAGAATTGAGACACCATCTGTCTTGGATGGCTTAGTCACTGACCTAAGTCACGTCTCCGATAACCACCTTAGGTTCTAGAATTCTATTCCTTAATGACGAGGTATTGCACTACTAAAGATAAACTAGAGCATGGACATAAAAACATAGAAGAACTACTCATCCTGATCCTTCCAGCAACTAAAAATTATCTACGTGATGTTTGTCAACTAATAAGAAAGGTTAAAAATAGTGTCTATCAAATTTTCTTCCCCTGTCTAATGACCTGTAGAAGGAGTGGCACTTTCAATTAGCATTTCATTACCTCATTCCACTTGCCCACAATAGAGAAAGACTAGTTAGGAAAATAGACGTGGGAGAGGAGCAGGAGAGAGGATGATTATTGAATGAGGTTCAAGTTCTGCTTTTTATATCACAGTCTTTTTATTCAGGGTTTCTCAACCTTGGCATTATTGACATTTAGGGTCAGATCATTCTTGGTTGTGGGGGCTGTTCTGTGTATTATGTTTTAGCAGCATGTCTGGCCTCTACACCCTTGATGCCAGTAGCATCTTCCCCCACCAAGTTTTGACACCCAAACTATCTCCAGACATTGCTAATGTCCCCTGGGGGAGCAAAAGAGAACCAGTGATAAATGTATATGTACATATTTTTTGTATAGCATGTTACACTTTCCGAATGCATTGGATATTTACAATAGCTATATGGGTATACTGGGAAGATAGTCTCCACTTTATAGATGGGGCAAACATGATCTTATAAGACCAAATGTTGCAACATCAGATTTTAAAACCACAGCGATGGCATCATGAGTCAGACCAGAAGAAAATAGTCCGTGGCTTTTTTGCATCTTGTTTTAGTGTATTTTAGTAAAAAGCCAAAGCTTTACCCCCATACTTGAAGACCACAGAAGGGATGTTCAGGCAGCTAGGCTCAAAGAGGACCCCTAAACAAAAGACAAGTGTGAGATGCAACCATGTAGTTCAGAGTTAATTTTGGGTTCAATTCAATTAGCTGTAGAGATAATGGTTTGAAGAAAAATTTGCCTGTTCTCGCAAAGATGGAAAATGGGATAGCATGTGAATAAATGATTCTAATCGCTGCAATGATATATCTTTAAGAGGTATGAGCATTCCATCTATCAGGAAAGTCTGCCCATTAATTAAAATTGTTATGGAGAGGCTCAAAGAGAATTAAAATAGATAAAAGTCACGGCAACAACAGGCCTAAAAACCAATGTCTTGGAAAATAAAGAAACTGCCCGAAGACAGGGACTCGTAATCGGCAGACATTAAAAGAGGAGACGTTTCTAGATGACAGAAAGAGCTGGAATCCCAAGGAGATGGGGAATAAGATGAAAAACTATAGGAAATTCACCAAGGTCATCGACTCTGAGACTGAACCCCTAAGTAGCACGGGCAGACATTTATTAATTTGCAGACGCCATTCCACTGGTTGTGTGGATATCAACGCAACTGCTTATTTCTGCTTATAGCTGCAGAGGCTTTTTTACTACATCAGAACTCAGGTTTGTAGACAGTGAAAATGTCATCACATTAAAGACAATCTGTTTCACATGTGTGAGATAATAGGATTTGGGGTTAATGAGCTCATGTCTGGGATATCGATCCAAATGTGAATAACTTGTAATTGGCCATCACTCAATACCAGCTTATAACCAGTCTGGGCTATATGAATGGGACGCTTTATTCACTGAAATAACTACAGAACCACAAAAACCAAAACTTGCTCACAGAACTGGCCAATTGCCAAACAGCATTTCCCCTCTCCCCCTTCCCCTCACTCCCCTACTTCCAGTTAAATACGAAATTGTGAGGAGAGTATAAGATAATACATAGGGCCATTAGAAATTACTGGCCTGGCAGGCCCCACATGTAGAATGAAGAAGCCGGGATTTAAGACATAGCGAGAGCCCTTCTTTTTCACCAGGAAACGTCACTTTTATTCTTTTGCCACCACACACCCAGGTTTTGAAAGATTTGATCTCCAAACAGTAAGCTTATTTAGAACAAAGATGTTTTGATGTTTTTCAATAATGCCATGCCCAGCTCTAATTTCCTACAACTCTATTTATGGTACCACCCTCTTGGGTCAAGATACTCGTTAAGATTATTATCCATGAACCAAAATATTATCCATGAATAGTAACACTGACAATTTATCACAGCCCCCAAATTGACAATTGAGTACAGAGCCCCCAAAGCTATGGATAGATACTAGCACTGGTATCCACCAAGGAAAGAATTCAGAGAAACAGGAAGTGTCAGCCTCTATTCAGTGGGAACTGAAACTGTTGAGACACCCCCATGAGCTCCCATAGGTTTGAAGACCACATGTATCACATATTCAAGGTGTAAATATTGAACAAGCTCCTAAAGCTCTCTGAGCCTCAGTCCTCATATCTATGGGTAGACTAACAGCTGCCTTAAAAGTTACTGTGTAAATTGAAAAGATGGAGGTTGTTAAGGAACTTGTCACTTAGTAGGTACCCAATGAAAACTGGTTTCTTTACTTACTCCCAAGTGGCTCATCAACCCTGTACTGGATCCTGGAGTAATTATTATTAATCTTGAACTAATAAGGGGTCAAGCATCTTAAAACAAAATGATTAAAAGAAAATTGGGCAGCCCATTTATGAATATATAGGATTTGACCCTGAGTGGCTACATTCACCCATACTTCATATAAAACACTTAATATGCTAGATAAGTCCCCATTTCTCCTGCTGTAGAATTGGAACTCTGAACTTCTAGTTTCAAAAATCATTCTCCGATCATGAGAATTAGAATAAACCAAAAGCCCTTAGAAAAAGCCTAAAGCAAGGTTCAAATCCTTCTGCACAAAGACTAACACTAGGGGGAGACTCTCTCCCTTCTCACCTGAGAAAGATTTGTAAATCCCCTTGCTCAGTCCCCATCCTAATACTCCATGAACATTTCATAATTAGTATCAAGTTCAGTAATTGATGAGTAGATTTGGGCAAGCAGCAAATACCACTTATGGTATGGGGAAATGAAACCCAACAAGATCACAAGAAATTATTTTCCTAAAGTCATTCAGAAAGTCTAAAGGAAATGTTAAGAGTAAGAAACCACAGCTTTTAAACCTCTAATATTAGCACATACCCAGCAATATGTTCTTGTAATTATAATATTTTCTTTCCCTTGACATAAAAGTGATACTTAATGGTGAACAAGGTTAGTGATTACATATTAACGACATTAATGATAACAATAAAAATTAATGCTAATGTGTACATAGCTTCATGTGTACTTTTGTTATGTTAATTCTTCCAACAGTCCAGTGAGTAGATACTTCAATCTACTTTTCTGTTAGAAAAATTTGAGATATAGAGAGGTTAAATGACTTAAAAAGCAACATGGAACAGTGGTTAAGAGCACAGACTGCAGAATCAGACTGACAGGGTTCAAGTCTCAACTTTACTACTCACCGGCCGTGTGACCTGGCAAGCTAATCAACTTCACTTTCTTTATTGTCCTAATAAGGGTAACAGAAGCACCTACCTATGTGGTTCATTTGGAGAATTAAATGAGTCAGTACATGTAAAACACTTAGAATAGTGCTTGGCGCATTGTAAGCACTTAATATGTGTTGGCCATTATGTGACCTAAAGTCATGTATTTATTTTTTATTTAAAAAAAATTTTTTTTAATGTTTATTTATTTTTGACAGAGAGAGAGAGACAGAGCATGAGTGGGGAAGGGGCAGAGAGAGCGGGAGACACAGAATCCGAAGCAGGCTCCAGGCTCTAAGCTGACAGCCCAGAGCCCGACGCGGGGCTCAAACACACAATCCATGAGATTATGACCTGAGCCAAAGTCGGACGCTCAACCAACTGAGCCACCCAGGCACCCCACGTATTTATTTATTAATTTATACATTCCTTAATTGCCATTGTGTCAGGTACTGTCTTAGGCATTAGGGGAAATCAATGAAAAAAGATCTTATAGTTTACTGGGAAAGATAGACATTATGTGATTCTCGTGAGTACATGGTGAGTCCTACGGCAGAGGAAGCAGGTGTCAGGCAGCACTTAGAGCCAGGTAAGTGATGGGTAGTGCCAGAGCATGAACTGGACACCAGCTGCACTGAAACATTAGCAGCAACAAGAGGGATTCTCATCAATAGCTCTAAAGCTATTTGCACGGTTTATGAATTAAGAAGACTAAGAATTTTCATATCTAGTCCTAATTCTGAAACTTTCTGGACAAATCATTTGACTGCTGGGCTTCCATTTGTATACACATTGAAGGTCAATCTCTTACAGTTGCTCTGGGGAAGGAATTAAAATTACTGTGTGGGCTTCCATGATTTGTGAAGAATCTATGAGGGCATGAAAACCTGGCAGTGAGATCAATGGGTAAGGTCAACCACATACCTTTTCTTAGAAGAGATCATGACAAAGGGGTGGACATAGAACAACACCAGGGGCTTTCTCCATGGCATCCCAGAGCCAGAACATGAGTTCTTGTGTGGTGGTTTCCAAACTTTTTGCTACTAAGGATACCTCTCACTAGTTGTCTATCACGGACACCATGCTTTTAAATATTTGAGTTACCATGTTGACCATATAAGTAAAAATTGATAAATTCTTCATTTAGAATCATTAGAGAGCATTTCATACATGTAAGATAGGAATATTACCATCCTGACCTGATATAATTCAACCAAATCGTGATGAAAATTTCCTATTAAACACTCATTGAAAAAAATTAGGAAAAAACAGAAAAGAGTACATGAGTGGAATAACTGCCAAGATTTTGATATATTTCCCTTAGATCTTTATTTTAGGCACTGTTTTTCTTAAGACAGTTGAGATCATATTGCATATCACTAAGGTAAAGAAAATGGACATTTCTTTAGGTGGGGGTAGAGAGCTGTTGAGTATCATTTATCCTTCCCAATCTCTGCCCCTTTAGCACTTGGTACCATAGCACTTCCCACATGGTACTAAGTTAATCTGATTTTACATGTGATTCTCTGCTGGGGACTGAATATTTGCATCTACCCAAAATTCTTATGTTGAAATCTAATCCCGAATGTGGTGATATTTGGAGGTGGGGCCTTTGGGAGGCCATTAGGTCATGAGGGTGGAGCCCTCATAAATAGGGTTAGTGCCTTTATGATACAGACCCCAGAGAGATACCTTGCCATTTTCACTATGTGAAGTTAAAGAAAAGACAGCTGTCTATGAACAGGAAGTGGGTCTGCACTTGACACTGAATCTGCCACGATCTCAGACCTCACAGCCTCCATAACTGTAAAAAATAAAGGTATGCTGTTGATAAGCTACCTCACTTATGATATTTTTGTTATAACAGCATGAGTGGACTAAATACCTTCTATGCTATAAAACAGTGTCTTACTCATCTCCATACTCTAGCACTCGGCAACTTACCTGGCATACAGTACACATTCAGTACTTTTTTTTTTCTGTACTGAATTAAACTGTTCAAATTAAATTGAAATATTGAAATGCTATTATTACTGCCTTTGCGCATCACAGAAGCCTTGGCTTAATTCTCTTATTTCACAGATGAAAACACTGAAAACCAGAGTGGTTAAGGGACAGAGGTTTCCATATATAAGATTGAGTGATTGCCAAAAAGCAACAGATGATGAGAGAAGCTGGTATATTCTGGAATTCCCTCACTTTAAGATAACTACTCTTCATGTTTTAGTGGCTATCTTTCATGAAACTTGTACAAAAAGGATAAGATCACAATATTCTTTTTCATCATGAATTGTTTCTAAAAATACAGCCTTTTTTCTTTTTTTCTAAAAAAAAAAAACCCTCCTCCTTTCTCTGCCCTCCCCCTCTCTACCAAATATCTCTCTGCTCCATCGCAACTCCTAGGTAACCAGGATTAATGACCTGGTATGTATCATTTCATAACATTTCCATGCTGCTAGAATCATAAACAAACATAAATAGATACATAAGGTCGGGTTGTTATTGTCTGTTTTTCAAAACTGGGATCACACTATGTATATTCTTTTTGCACTTAACAATACATTGCAGAAATATGTTCAAGTCAACTGTTTTGGACTTGCCTCCTGTGAAATGGGGTCAGGTGCTATGTTGTCCGTACAGGTTTCCACACCTGTGGATTACGCATTCCGTAAACTCCTGAATGAGTTTTTGCTGCAGCTTTGCAGATGGAAAGGCAAACCCACACAGAAAAATAGGTATCTATCCTTGTGAGGACAAAACACTGGCCCGTCCAGGATGGGAGGGACCCAATGTGGTTGGCTTGCCACAAAGGCACTGGTGGCTTCCTTGGGGAAGAGTGCCCACCTTTTTCCTTCCAGGCCCCTGACCAGCCAGCTGGGTTGGTCATAGCCCAGGTTTTTAAGAGCCTCCCTAAGCAGTAAGCTCACTCCATCCTCTGGGGTATTACTCAGTGTTAAATCCCATGTCCTGAGAAAGTTCCCTGAAGTCTGTGAATTCTTATCCAGTGTTATGTTCTCCCTCCTTGGTTAAGTCCAGGCATACTGCCCTTGCTCTTGCCAGTATGCGCTGGTCAGTCTTTGCAGTCCCTTTGAGGTGGAATGTCTTTCCTCTCTTATCAAGCCTCACACACACCCTGCTGGATTCTTCCGGGAGTTAACCCTAGTTCTGGTACTGGTATTCAAGACAGGGAGCAGGGGCAACTCCTTAGAGGAGTACCTGTTGCCTTGTGGAGGGGAGTCTCTGCCATGTCTTCCCACATGAAGGAAGTGTTCGCTTCATACAGAGGGGTGGGCTGAGAGTCTGTGGGTTCAGAGAAGTTGACAGAGCCATCATCCTTGTGGGCATCCACCTAGATGCCCACATCTCAAATACCCAGGTCCCAAGCTTTCTCAACTGGGACCCTAATCTTAGCACTACAGACCTGGTTTAAAGAGTTTAAATTCTTTAAACTCAGTCCCACCACTTGCTCCTTAGCTACATCTAAGCTTCCGCTAAGGAGATAGGGCCTCTTTGTAAACTCCCACAGAGAGTCCTGCCAGCTCTCACATTTAGCCTTTAGTGGTGTATTAACAGCTCTCAGCTTCTCATTATCTCTCTGCAGGGCATGAATACAACCTCTAAACACCAACCAGCACCACTGCCCTTATATGCATTTGTTCCTCTCTGCCCCCTGCCCCCACTGCATTTCAAATATCTGAATCATCAAGGGTATTCTGATCTACCCAGGTCACCAAGAGTGAAGTGTTTAACCGTCGGGCTGCCACCTTATGCCAGAGACTGTCTGTGCCCTGCATACTACATGATATTAAGCAGAAAAGAATATGCTCCCCACCCTGATCAAAAAAAAAAAAGTCTGCATCCTAAACATCAGAACCTGTAAATATGTTCTCTTGCGTGATAAAAAGGGTCTTTGCAGATATGGTTAAATTAAGGATCTTGGGATGGTGAGACTATCCTGAATTGCATATTGATGGGTCCAGTGTAATTGCAAGAGTCCTTAAATGAAAGAGGGAGCCAGAAGTGTCAGAGAGACTGGAGGGTATTATGCTACCAGCTTTGAAGACAGGGGAAGGGACTAAAACTAGGGAATACTGGCAGCCCCTAAGGATGGCAAAGACCAGGAAACAGACTCTCCCCTAGAGCCTTCAGAAGGAACAGAGCCCTGATGAACTTTGATTTCAACCCACTGAAACCCATTTTGGATCTCTAGCTTCTAAAACTTTGAGATAATAAATCTGTGTTGTTTTAAGCAACAAAACTTGTGGTAATTTTTTTTACAGCAGCAATAGAAAACAGATACACATAGGGTAAGGTCTTCCTTGTCAGCAGCAAGTGATCCAGCCCAACCACATCTTACTGCTTTCTCAGTCCACTCCTAGTACCAACTCTGTGTTTAGGTCCTCTGAGAAGCAGCTACCAAGTCAGAATTAGACTTGCAAGTAATTTATCGGAGGAAATGCTCATGATTGTGATGCAGGTTATAGATTATAATGCAGGTCTGGCACCTGTGCAAGGAAAGAGGGAAGGAAGGATTGGACAGAAAAAGGCTCAAGCTGCACTGTAGCTCAGAGAAGTCTCATCCAGATCACTGGAGGGCCCCCACAATAAAGGCTGTCCAACCCAGGGACAGTGTGGCCTTGGCACGAGTGTTGCGGTAGATTTGAAGGTGCAGCAGCTGATGTAACCTTCTCACAGCAAGTTATCTCGAAGGGAGATCTAAAGAGCTCCTCTCCATAGACACCACATTCCCCTACCACCAACCAGTCCAGGCAATGCTCATTAACCAGGGGTCCCCTACTGGGGCAGAGCCTTTCCCACTGGGCTTCCCATATGGCCAAGAGAATTTCAGAGCACATGTTCTCTGCAGTGGGCAGATCCAAAAGCCAGAAGGAGTGGGGGCTGAGCTATACATGCCTGAGTGCTAGATCCTCAGATTTCCCTATCAGATGACTCCTTGCTCCTCCACTGTTGAAGAGAGTTTGGAGGATGGAGAGAAGCCAGGACTGCTTCCCAGTAGAACTCTTTCCACATGGAAAAAATGTTAGAAAAGGGAAATTGTGTGCCCTCCTGTTAGATTGCTGGAACAAATGACTTTCAATTTTATTACCAGATTGCTTTCAAATAAAGTTAAAACCATTTACACATCCACCAGCAATGGTGAGAAGATCGTCTTGTCCTACTTCAATACAGCACTGGGTATTATCACTGTCTTCAATTTCTGCCATTCTGATGGATGTCAGATATTTCATTTTTATTACATTTGCATTTGCCTGACTACTAGGAAGATGGGACATCTTTTTATATGTCGTTTGCCTTATGGTTGTGCTTTGTCCACTTTACTATTGAGCTGTTTGTGTTTCTTTTGTTAATGTGTTTGTAGAGGTTGTGTGTGTGGTATATCTATTAACCCCTTATCTGCTGTACGCTTTACAAATATTTTTCAGCCTATAGATTTTTTGGGGCCTATTTGCTTAAATGTAGCTTACATGCAATATTATATTAGTTTCAGGTATACACCATAGTTATTCAACATTCATATGCATTACAAAGTGATTTGGGGCCTATTTTTATGGTATCTTTTATCAGAGGAAGTATTTTAGGCTTTATAAAGTCAAATATACTTTTCTTTTATAGTTTCTGGGTCACTTCTCTTTGTTTGTTTGATCTCCCTGTTCCCATATTTAAAATAGAGTCTCCTAAAATTTTTTCTAAGAGTTTTACTATTTTATTTTAACTTTACCATTTTACCTATCTGAAATTTATTTTTGTATTATTGTTTCTTTTCTTATCAGGAAATAATACACGTTCCTTGTAGACCATTTTAGGAAACTTCAGATAATAAACAAGAAAAAATTCTAAATTACTCTTTATCCCCACCTGCCAATGCACAGCCCTGTAAATGTGTCTAGATCCTTTCAGCCTTTTTTTCTATGCATCGTACATGCTCTAAAAATTACACTTTAAAGATTATATGGTAAACTCTGTTATTTAACTTGCTTTAGCTATTTAACAATACAATTGGAGCAACTTTTCAAATAATTTTCTACAACATATTTTTAATAGCACAGGAATAATTCAATGCATAAATGTACCATCTTTCGTTTAATCAAATCCCTGTTTTTGGACATTTATATTGTTCTCAGTTTTTTGCTGTGAAGACAACATGCCATGATGCTGCCTCTCATTTGTTACATTACATCTTGTACTCTGTCGGAGAGCTCACTCATTTTCAAATATGTTTGTTCAACTTTAATAGCATCTAAAATTACCTGCTTAAAAATCAGATAAAGGAGAGGAAAAGAAGATCCATTTGTTTTTCCTGGGTTGCTGTGTTGAGATACACCTGAACTGAATAGAGGACTTAAAGCTACCTTTTTAAAAAGTACTGCAGTTAATGGGTTTAGAAATTATATTTCTAAAGAGCATCAACTAGAAAGAGTTCAGAATTGACGAGTTCAGAGGTTAAAAAATAAACAGTAAAGAGAGCATGGGGAAAACCACCAGGTGGAAGGATGGAATGATCAGAAAATCCTAAATCACCAGAAGCCGGGAGAAGGATCAATAGGGTAACAATGCCAGTTCTATTAATACCAACACCACCTACACACCAACAAGCCTTGCCTTCAAGCTCTTTTGGAAAGAGACCAACATAAATCAATAATCATTCCATTTCAGGATTTTACTAGAATCTCAAGACTAAGAAATGAGTAGTAGAAAGTCTAAGGAGGAGTAGAAACACACATACACACACACGCGCGCACGCACACACACACACACACACACACACACACACACACAAACCCCCATGAGCACAGAACATTTTTTTTCAAAGTTTTATGTATTTATTCTGAGAGAGAGGGAAGGAGGAAAGGAGGGAGAGCGGGAGGGAGAGAGAGAATCCCAGGCAGGCTCCTAGTTGTCTGCACAGAGACTGACACAGGGCTCGATCTTATGATCACGAGATCATGACCTAAGCCAAAGTCAGCCAAAGAGTTGGATGCTTAACCCACTGAGCAACCCAGGCATCCCCCACCCCTGCTTTTTTTCCCAAAGCACAGAACATATTTTAATTAAAATATAATTTTTAAATCTGAATATTTGAAAAAATAATCTAAATGGTAGGCAAGTATATACATTTTCTGCTATCAAACATATTTCTATTTGGCTTTGAATTCATTATAATTTGGTGATTTCTCTGCCATTGCTGTCTTCCATAATTAACTCAAGAAAATGTAAAGAAATATATTATGGAACTGTACCCAGTAAGCCACAGAATGTGAAGTTAGAAGAGAGTTCACAACTCAGTTAGTCTGACTCCAATATGTACTACTGGGGAAGCTGAGGCCAGGAAAAGAGAAGTAACTTGCTGAAGATCAGACAGTCAGTGACCAGCTGAGCTGGGAAACACAGATCTCCTGCCTCTTAGCACAGAGTGACCACTACAAACATCACAAATCAAGAGCACGGTCATACTTGTTCATGTGCCTTGTGGTCATGAGTTACACATCAAGTTAGGGAGGCAGCAAGATGAAATATACATAGAGATGTGTAACCACAATCATTTGAGTACTAGTCAAACAGCTACCAGTCCTCTAGCTGTCCTGTGCCATCGCTGTCCACATGGGAAGCTCTCTGAAAAGGAGGTAACAGGTAAAGTCAGGAGAGGAGCCCATCCCACAGGACAGGTTTCCTGGGAGAGCACTACAGCCTGCCATTTCCCCTGTGCCAACTCTGAATAGGAGTGGCCTGATCTGATTGGCCATGATTGATCTTTCATCAGTGCATGGTCCCCAGGGTAGAAGACCCTTCAACGCTATTCTTCTGAGGGCATTTTATAGTTAACAGTGAAGTGGAAAATGTTCAACACAATCAGATCTAACACACTTCCTACTAGCAAATTAAAAATACATGACATTAAAAAGGACATTTTTTGGCTTTAAGGTTCAAAAAAAGTTAGAAAAGAGGAAAGTAGGTTTAGCCTAGAGCAAAAATTCTTGACGTTTCCCCAACAAAACACATGTTCCATCTGTAACAGTCACAACAGGCTATGAGTTTCTGCACAGAATATGGCTTGCTGGATATACTTCACCCTGTCTTCCTTACTACTACTGATAAAACATGATAATTGGGATAATATTTGGATATTTTAGTATAAAATCTGACCTAGGAGTCTGCGTCCTCTTTAATTCAGAAGCTGAAACTGTTTTGACTCTGTACATAATATGCATTTATTGTTCCTAATAATGATAATAAGGATAAACGTGCCAAAATTATTCTAATTGGGAATTAGCTGCATGCAACTGTAGTTATTTTAATAATAATAACCATAACGATGGTAGTCACCTGGAGGAAATCTTTTTTCAAATGCTTACAACAGAGCCTGGCATAAAGAACACTCGATAAAGTTTAGATGATGTCATGGTGGTTGGTGGTGTTGAAGACGACTATTAACTGCCAATTACATGTAAATATTTCAAAATCAGGATAATCTCTACCCGCAAAAGCAGCACCTCATGTAGCAGGTGCCTCTAGTATCCTTATCACATGCTCTCTGCTCATCTCTAATGTCAGCTATAGCTGCAATGAACAGTTAAATGCAAGCTCTCCCACCTTACACTACCAGGATCTCAACTCAGATGGGATATTGCCTTCAGCATTCTGCACCACACCTTGGAGTTCACTCACTCGGACCTGTGGAGCAAGCCCAGACGTACAGAAGAGCTTATGAAGAAACCCTCAATTTGTGGGGAGCAGGAGCCACTGTCTTTTGGGACGACTCCTGGAGGCATTCCACGAGCCACTCAGGTGATCTCAACAGAATTGCCCTCCTGATAGTGCTCCCAGCAGATTACTCCCTCCCTGCCCTACTCCCCTAACTTCCTCACTACTTCTCTCTTCCTGGAACCACCTCCCAAATTAATCACCTGCACCCAAATCCTTATCTTGGGCTCTGCTTTTAAGAGAACCAAAATTAAAGCATTTCATTTCCTGAGTCTGGGTGATTTCCAGAAATATAAACTAAAAATACTTTTCACATGGGTGCTCCTCCACACAAGGCAACATCAGATTGTTTGTTTCAGAGAAAAACAAATGGAAGATAGAACCTTATTAGACAGGACCTTTTGTAAAATAAAGTTCATAATGTTTTATTGTGTGAAACCATTAAAAAGTTGTGGAAAAATAATTTTTCAAAGAATTAGATGAGACAAAAAGAAGAAAAAAACCAATGTTTTCAGTAACTTTGATCAATATTCCCATATGCTGCATGGATGAGCCAGGTGATCATTGGCCCTTGTTAAGTTCTTTCTAATGCAAGACCTCAAGAACATTTACTGTGTAACTACTTGGATGTCTGATTAATTCAAGCCTGAGCTCTTTGGCTGAATGAGGTCCTGGCAAATTTCCAGAGGCTAATGGATAATTTGTAGCGACCATATCGTGGGCATTTGGCAGCATGTCCAACAATGTGGGGGTAATAGCCAGCATTTGTTGGATATTTAAGGCCCTTAACGATTGTTGTGAGTGACACAACCAGGTTAGAATGTCATAAAACCCTAAAGAGATCAAGCGACCAAGAAAAAACACTCAAGTCTTTTCATGTAATTGCCTTAAGAGTATTGACCATATAAAATTAAACTCAACAGGTACATTTAGAGCACTTACTATGACACACCAATTAACAGTTATAGAAAAGTTTCACATCTATTATCTCATTTGAGCCCAGCATAACCTGTAAGATGGGTATTATTTACTCTCTCCACTTCACAGATCATGCAACTGAGACCCGCGGAAGTGATCACAGCAGGAGGGTGCTCCATGAATGCTGGTGAGCTGAATGACCTACCTGAGGTTAGACCTCAAACATGATCCAGATCTTCTAATTCCCCCTTCTTTGCTCTTTGCCCTACTTGGACAGTACTAAGTACCACTTCTAACAGGAAATGCAAATGATTAGTCCTTGCTCTCTATCTTAAGGACTCTTACCTTTGAGGATTGAGCACAGTGTTGTATTGGATTACGTGAACTGACCCTGCAACGTATGAATTTACAAGAGAGATGAGACCTAGCTGGTGTGGTCAGGGAAGGCTCTCTAAAGGGGAATGGGACTGGAGCTGGGCTCTGAGGGATGGTCAGGATTTTCATGGGGCAAAAGGAGAAATTGAAAGCCTTGCCACCAGCTAGGAGGATACTGAGGTGACAGCTTTAGATTTCAAAATCTCATAGGTCTTGGTGACTTATTATTTACATTCTTTAAATTCCTCAAAGTTTTTATGGACCAAAATTTTCTTCAGTTCTGTACTTAAGTCACCTCTCAGTGTTAAGAAGCAATTAGTTTGTTCTGTGGTTTTCCAACGTTTTCTGCCTGTGGATCCAGAATCTTACACATAATCCAAATAGATTTAAAAAAAGGAGCAGTTTTGGTGAAGCAACGATTAGAGACTGATGAAAAGGAGGTTGTTCACACAAGGCAATTCCGTATCAGTCATCATCTGCGACATGAGATGTGGTACATGTATCGCTCAAGGTCCAGGCAGGAAAACAGAAACCATCTCAGTTATTTTAATAGAAAAAAAGAAGCTATGTGGAACTGGTCGAACAGCACTGGGGGACTAAAAGGCAAAAAGGGAGCACACCAATAGATTGCAAAGAGAAGGCAGCTTTGCCCCCTCAGAGCCGGCAAAACAAAGGGGAAGAGGTTGAAGTTTTTAAAGCCAATGCAGGTGCCGTACTGAGCTAGTTCTCAGACCTCGAGCCAGGGGAGACTGCCTAGCTGGTATTAGTGCCTCTGATGGCAAATGAGAAGACACATTCTGGGCAAGATGACAGAAAAGCTAGGAACTGGGATAAACTGCCCCTGAGAAATGAAGGGCTGCCGCTGGGGTGACGTTGATGGTAGCAACAAATAAACAGAAAGGACCAAGTCCCCCTTCCCTGCTCCTGACTTCCAGCCTCCTGCTAGTGTCTCCTGTCAGTGGGACTCAACAGCAGCAGGCTGGCAGAGGAGAAAAGGGCCGTGCGGAGTCCCAACCCCAGCTTCACAGAGCAGATTGTCAAATGCAAAGCTGAGAAACAATGACTTCATAGCCAATATGGTGCCTCAGACCACAAGAAGCAGCTCGTTAGAGAATAAGGGTGGCTCTGCTCTGAATTTTCATGATTTGGGGGAAAATAGCTGAGAGTTCATATCTTCCAGGGAGCAGATCATTCTATATTTATCTTTGAAGGACAAGGTGATGGTATGGTAAATTGAGGACAAACCACAAGTTAGTCTGTACAATCTACTGTCAGGAAAAGACCAGGGCAATGCGATAAGGAAACAAAGCAGATTCTCACATCTGAAGCCTCGTTTTGCCATACTTCTTAGGTCAGAATTTATGATTTATTACAATAATAACTTATGTTTTTTCTCTTCAGAGATCCATTTTCTCTTCCACAACTTACCTAGATAAAGTCCATACATCAGAACGGATAAGCCAAGTGAGATAGCTATTAACCACAAGCACGTTAAATATATGTATCATTTTCCTCATCTGTGAGATGGCAAGATTAAAGAATTATATGCAGAAATGAAGAAACTCTTGTTAGCGATTATTACTCACTCATTCAACAAATATATTTAATGTCTACTACATGACAGACATTATTTTAGGGGTAGGGGTTAAAGTAATAAACTAGACCAAGCACCCACATCAGTTAGAAACCAACACAGCTCGAAGTAAAGGAAAATCCCACTCCAGTGGCTTTACTGAAGAGGGTTTCACGATTTCCACTTAACAAGAAATCATGAGGGAGACAACCAGGGCTGGTAGGATGTGCTGTGATGCAATCAGGGACCCAGTTTCCGTCTGCTTTTCCTCTCAGCCTCCTTAAAGGGCTAGTTTTTATACTCATACGTGTCATTTCATGACCACAAGACGCCTATTCCACTGCCAGGAATCATCCCTGCATTCCAAACATGCATAAGGAGAAAGAGGGAAGAAGGAAGAAGCGATGCCTATGTTAGGAAAGTAAGGACTTCCCAGAAGTCCCCAACAGACTTCTGCTCACATGTTACAGACCGGAGCCATAGTACCCGGCTACCCCTCGCTGCAAATCAGAATGTGAGGGTAAGTACTTTTAGCTGGCCATATTTCCACCCCAAATAAAACCTGGAATCTGTAAGGAAGAAAGGTCACTGTGGTTTTCTAGCAGTCTCTGCCGTAGCCCCTGCATCATGGAGCTCATATTCTTGTCTAGTAGATTATATCACTAGGGCTCTGTCATGGCAGCAGCCGGAGCCAGGAGAACAGGAATTTGTTGGAAGGATACAAACCAGATCATGGAATCAAAGGGAAGTCGGAGGGTCAGGTTATAGAAGGATGGGAACCAGGGTGGCCTCTGAGTGGTCTCGTTGGGCAGCAGTGTTCTGACAAGGGAACCCTAACACAGAAGTGGTACGAAGACTTAGGAGAAGAGTCCAAGTGCTGACTTGGGCCCTAGCGATCCTACCAAGCCTGCTCACAATGCGAAAAGTGACTCCCCAAAAGGAAGCAAGGGAGCGATTACCAAGCAGACAGGCCAGCGTGCCGAGCGGCAACAGGTTCAGGCACTGGCCAACGGGCTGCTTTTTGTGAAAAGATTTAAGTTTTCCAGTTGACAAGTTCTTAAGGGCTATTAAGCACTGTAAAATTCTTCATATTGTATCTTGATCTTAAAAACACATCTTTGCTCCAATTTTTTAATGCTTCAGAAAAATCCAATTTTCACTTTTCTAGACTGACTCAGAACTGCAAAAAAAAAAAAAAAAAAAAAAAAAAGTTTACACTAAAAAAAACCAGACAGCAGAAGATTAGATGGTTTTGCTACTAAGACTGTCTTCTGGTTACATTTTATATATAGATTTTTCTGAATGCAGGTTAGGGAGCTATTAAAAAATTAAATAAGAGAAAAGCATTGCTTCTGCTATTTGACTTGAAGATGTTCACAGCAGGGCAACATAAAATCAGATTTTTACAGTGCTGTCTGAAAAAAAAAAATACCATATACTGAATTCAAAGCCCATAGGCAGATCAGGCCATTAAGAACTATTACCCATATTATTACTGCTAAAATATTTATATATTATAATTTTGTAATAAGGTATTTCCAAAGAAAACAATGTTGGCTTAAAATGCTCATGTTATTAAAGTCATTCCAGCATAGCATTGTTTGAAAAATCTCTGCAGAAGCAAAAGCCAAAAACACCAAACAATTTATTTTAAGTTTGGATTTGCACCTCTCTAAATACCATTTTCCTGACCCTTCAAAACAGATACAGCAAACGAAGACCAAATAAATTACGCACAAGCACGAACCTTGGTAAAAATAACAAGAGGGGCACCTGGGGGAGCTTCCGACTTCGGCTCAGATCGTGATCTCACAGTTTACGAGTTCGAGCCCCACACTAGACTCTGTGCTGACAGCTCAGAGCCTGGAGCCTGCTTCAGATTCTGTGTCTCCCTCTCTCTCTGCCCCTCCCCTGCTCATTCTCTCCCTCCCTCCCTCTCTCTCCCTCTCTCTCCCTCTCTCTCACTCTCTCTCAAAAATAAATAAACATTAAAAAATTAAAAGAAAATTAGGTGCCTGGGTGGCTCAGTTGGTGAAGCCATGGACTCTTGATTTTGACTCAGGTCATGATTTCACGGTCGTGAAACCAAGGCCCTCATCAGGCTCCAAGCTCTACTCAGAGCCTGCTTCAGATTCTCCCTCTCCCTCCGCCCCTCCTGTGCTCACTCTCACTCTCTTAAAAATGTAACAAGAAAATTAATATAGATCCAGGTGCCATTGTTATTCACATTCTTTTTATGCGGTTGAATTATTTCAACTTCAAATCACTTTTGAGAGTTTCATTTGGTTATTCAAAAAATATTTATTGAACCTGCCTAGTAGGATAGACACCAGTACTTGTCTATTCAATAGTCATGTTCCTTTTACTCCTAACATAATCCCATCTTTTTCAAGATATCACTGTGGAACTTCTCAGATACACATGCAGCTAGGGGTTGCCATGTGACCGGGTCTAGACAAAAAGATGTATAGGAAAGAGTTGTGGGGTTTCTTTTAAGCAGAGAAACTCCTTTGGTAGTATTTTTGACTTTTCTGTCTGAAATGCAGATGCAATTCCTGAAGCCATGGCAGCCATTTTGCAATCATGAAGATATAAAGCAGAAAAAGAGACAGATCACAGAGTTTGATGATAGCATGGAGATACTATACATTCCTGGACTGGCCATCTTCAGCCTTTTCATTATAAAATAAAAACACCTGTGTTTGGTTCAGCTATTGCAGTCAGGTTCTATTATCTGCGGCCTGATGCATTACTGACCTATGTGCTATGTATCTGACACTGTGTTAGACTTTGGAGGTATAGCAGTAAGCAAGATGTAGACCTTAGCCTCAGGGAGCTTACTATTTAATGAGAGAAACATTCAACAAGTAATTACAAAATTAACTAATTACAACTGCTATGAAGGGTAAGTACTGAGGCATCTACGCTAGTCTAGGTGAAGGTGGTGGTCAGAAAAGACTTTTTAAAGTAAATGACATAAACTGGGACTTGAATATATAAGAATTAACTGGGCAGCAACAGTTGGAGAGAGCATTCCAGGAGGAAGAATGGCCCCTACGAGTGAAATATGGAGACTGAGGGACATAATAATACCTCATGAGGCCAGGGCCGTAGGCAGATCAGAAATTGCAGGACCTTTTGGCCATGATAAGAAATTTAGACCCTAGAGCAATAGAAAGTCATTGGTAGATGTGAAGTGGTCAGATTTCTGTTGTAAAGGAAGAATTCTGGTCACAGTATGAAGGAATGGAAGCAAAACTAGATGCAGGGGGTAAGAAGCTTATTGAAGTAGTTGAATTCAGGAGTCAGCAAACTGCTTCCAAGTGTCTGCTTTCATAAATGAAATTATAATGGAAATGAGCTACACCCGTTTGTTTAAGTACTGTCTACAGCTGCTTTTATGCTACAACGGCAGGGTTGAGCTGTTGCCATAGACACTACACGGCCCACAGAAGCAAACATATCTAGGATCTGACCCTTTACAAAACAAGTTTGCCAACCTCTGCTGTCCCTGAGCGAAGATGATGGCTTAGACTAATTCCCTAGGGATGTAGAAAAGTGGGTGATTTAAGACATTTTTGAGATTTGCTGATGGGTTAAATTTGGGAGAAGGAGAGACAGATGAACAATGACTTTTAAATATAAGCACCTAAGAAGATGGAAAGGTTAGTGCTAGAGAGTAAAGTTCAAGTGTTCTGTCGAGGCCATCTTGACTATATTTTAGAGACAGAGGTTATCAATTGTTCTCTTTTTTTTTTTTTCAATGTTTATTTATTTTTGGGACAGAGAGAGACAGAGCATGAACGGGGGAGGGGCAGAGAGAGAGGGAGACACAGAATCGGAAACAGGCTCCAGGCTCTGAGCCATCAGCCCAGAGCCCGACGCGGGGCTCGAACTCGCGGGGCTCGAACTCACGGACCGCGAGATTGTGACCTGGCGAAAGTCAGAGGCTTAACCGACTGCGCCACCCAGGCGCCCCTGTTCTCTTGTTAGAATACGGAAATCCTATCATATGGGGCTTTCCTTGTGTTCCATGTTGCGATCAGTTCTGCTCGCTAAGAATCTTCATATTTTGGCGTATTGGTTCTTACAGAAAGTTCTCCCAAATATAATTCAATTGAGTCCACTTTAATAAAAAGTTAAGCAAAATTTAAAAGAAATAGAGGCAAACAGAAGATAAATAAAGGTTTTCTGACAGTTTGAGAAAAGACATCCCCTCCTTCAGCTGAGCAGTTAAGACTGTCTAGTTATAATTATTATTTGTACATTTTTAAGACTTCTTTTTCATGCAACCACATTCTCCCCAGCAATTTCATGCCATTTAATACTATCATATTGATTTCACAAAAATAACAAAATAATGAACCTGTTATGGGTAAGGTACAATTTGTTGGGAACTGATACAGATCTTTTGAGTTAGATCTGTAAGTCCCTCTGCTGTCCCTTTCCAAACTTTATCAAAATCTGGGACACAAGCCTTGACAACTCATAAAAAAAGTTTTCAATTGTGGAAGTCCAAGAAAAGATTAGAAACATGGCTATTATGTATCTCTCTGCCAGATCCTCAGGCATGGGAAACTCACCCAAATCTCCACTCATTCCTTTGTAAAAGGTCAAGCCCCAAGCACAGAAGGGAAAATAATCAACTGTCATGGAAAATGGCATGGCCCAACATTTGAAATCAAACACCTTGGTGCTGTTCTTTGAATTTGTAAAAGTGTTCGGCAATATGGATATGCAACATGTTTGATGAGACCTCCTATTGAGACCATTAGAGGGGAAGAAGCAAGTCTTCCCAAATGTCACATTGAGGATAGTACTTGACCTGCACTCTTCTCCTTAGAGCCCTTCACAGCTGTTCCGCTAGTTTGGATGGCTGCAGGAATCTCTTGCTTGCTACTTCACAATCTTTCATTGTTGTGCAATCGCTCCCTACGAAAGTAAATGTTTTTTTTTTTTGTTTTTGGGTTTTTTTTTTTTTTGAGTTTGGTTTTGTTTTGTTGGCAAAAGATGCTGGAAATATGCCTCGTACCTTAAGGATAAGACGATTTCTTCTGAAATGCATACGTTGAGATGTGGGGAAGAAAATATCTGAGACGGAGAATGTAGAATTTATGGGTTTAATGAAATGTGAAAATTGGAAAAGACAAACATCCCCTCTGAATATGGCATTAACTCCTTAGCAGACTGGGTTAATTAAAAAGTATAAGGTCAGACAGGTCCCTATAAATCTGATAGATGATTTTTTTTAATTACTTTTTTCAAGCAGAGGAGGGCTTTTTTGTTTGTGTTTTGGTGCTGTCTTCCCTGGATGAAACAAGGTATTCCCAGCCAAAGAGTATTGAGCTGGTGCTCAGAAAGTGGATTTTCCTCCTTCCCTCCTGAACCCACCTGCTCATGACCATAAGCCCAGCTGCAGGTGGGGTAGCCTTTGGAGCAACAGCTGGAGCAGAAGAGACATTGGAACAGCAACACTGAGCTGGTTTCCATCCTCTCATAATTTCATTCATGTTCACTTCTTTAGGAAGCCTGTAAAATGTTCTTTTTTAATTGAACTATCATTGACAAACAGTAAAATTCATCTTTTAAAATGTACAGTTCTAATAAAAGAAAAGGTACAATTCTACATACTTTGAGAAGTTTCTACAGTCATGTAACCATACCCACAGTCGAGTCGGAGAGTATTTTCATTATCGTAAAAATATTCTTGTGTCCTTTTGTAGTCAATCCCCTACCCCAACCCCAGCCCAGAGCACCTGGCAACCACAGATCTGATTTCTATTTCTGTTTTTCCAAGAACGCTATATTAAAAGGAATCATACAGGGTGCCTGGGTGGCTCAGTCATTAAGCATCTGACTTCAGCTCAGGTCATAATCTCACAGTTCGTGCGTTCGAGTCCCACATCAGGTGAGCTCGAGCCCCGCTTAGAGTGAACACGAGTCCCGCTTCGAATGAGCCACGCTTCTCTCTCTCTCTCTCTCTCTCTCCCTCTCTCCCTCCCTCTCTCCCTCCCTCTCTCTCTCTGCCCCTCACTCACTTGCACCCTCTGTCTCTCTCAACAAAGAATAAAAAAGAAATCATACAGTGTGTAGCCTTTTGAATCTGACTTCTTTTACTTTGCAAAATGCCTTTAAATTCAGCAATGTTGTATATTAGTTCATTCCTTTTCATTGCTGAATAGTGTTCTATTATGATTATATGGATGTCCCATAATTTATTTATCCATTCAGTATTTGGTTGGTTGTTTCTAGTTTTGGATAATTATGAATAAAGGTGCTATAAACAGTCATACATGGGTTTTTGGGTGGACTCATAAGAAACTGTCAAACTCTCCCTCAGTGGGTGTACCACTTTCTATTCCTACCAGTAAATGTCTGAGAAGTCCTGTTACTCAATGGCCTCCCCCTGCATTTTGTATTGTCAGTGTGTTGTTATTTGGGCCATTATAACTGATGTTTAGTGGTATCATATTGTGCTTTTAATTTACATTTCTCTACAGACTAATGATACTGGGCATCTTTTCATGTGCTTATTGGCCACAAATATGTCTTCTTTGATGGAGTGTCCATTGAAATCTTTTGCTCACTTTGATGGTTTGTTGGTTTTCTTATACTGAATTTTGAGAATTCTGTATATTCCAGTTAACCAGTCCTTTATCAGATAGGTGTTTTGCGAGGATTTAATCCCTGTCTCTGACTGTCCTTTTGTTCTCTTCACGTCATTTAAAGAGAAGTTTTGGGGTGCCTGGGTGGCTTAGTTGGTTAAGTGGCTGACTCTTGATCTCAGGTCAGGTCATGAGCCTACATTCATGGGTTCGAGCCCCGCGTCAGGCTCTGCGCTGGCAGCACGGAACCTGCTTAGGATTCTGTCTCTCCTCTCCCCCACTTGTGTTCTCAATCTATCTCTCTCAAAATAAACAAATAAACATAATTTTTTTTTAAAAAAAAGAGAAGTTTTGATGAAATCTAATTTATCAACTTGTTTTTTTATGGATTATACTTTTTTTTTAACGTTTATTTATTTTTGAGACCAGAGAGGCAGAGCATGAACAGGGGACGGTTAGAGAGAGAGGGAGACACAGAATCTGAAACAGGCTCCAGGCTCTGAGCCGTCAGCACAGAGCCCGACGCGGGGCTTGAACTCACGGACCACAAGATCATGACCTGAGCCGAAGCCGGATGCCTAACTGACTGAGCCACCCAGGCACCCCTGGATTATACTTTTTATGCCCTTCCTAAGAAGTCTTTGCCTAACCCAATGTCACAAAGATTCTTTGCGTGTGTTTTATGCTAGAGATTTTAGGGTTTTATATTTAAATTTAGGTCTTTGATCCATTTCTAGATAACTTTTGAATACAGTGTGAGGCATGGTCCATATGGATATCACTTTTTAAAATTTTTTTAATGTTTATTTATTTTTGAGAGACAGAAAGAGACAGAGCACAAGCAGGGGAGGGGCAGAGAGAGGGAGACACAGAATCCGAAGCAGGCTCCAGGCTCTGAGCTGTCCGCACAGAGCCCGACGCGGGGCTGGAACTCACAAACTGTGAGATCCTGACCTGAGTGAAGTCAGACGCTCAACCCACTGAGCCACCCAGGCGCCCCTGGATATCACTTTTTATAAGTGGATGTCCAAATACTCTAGCACCATTCATTGAAGAGCTATCTGTTCTGTATTGTATCGGCTTCACACTTTTGCTGAAAAACTGTTTAATATTTGCGTGGCCTATTTTTGTGTTCTCCACTCTGTTCAATCGATCCATATGTCTATCTCTTTGCCAATACCGTGCTATCTTGATTACTGTAACTTCATAGTAAGTCTTAAAACCAGGTGAGGTTAGTCTTCCAACTTTGTTCTTTTTCAGAATTATTTGGCCTTTGCTTTTCCATGTAATTTTTAGAATCAGCTTGTCAATTTCTATAAAAAGCCTCTTGGGATTTGGTTGGAATTACACTTAATTTATGTAGGAATTTGAGGGAAATTGATGTCTTGACAATATTGAGCCTTGTGATCCATGAAGACACTATGCACTCCATTTATTTAGGTCTTCTATTATTTCTGTTATCAATGCTTTTTAACTTTTAGCATACAGATTTTACACATACTTCATTAGGTTTATCTCTAAGTATTCCATGCCTTGGGTGCTATTTTAAATGGTACTTTAGGGGTGCCTGCGTGGCTCAGTCGGTTAAGGATCCAATTCTTAATCCCAGCTCAGGTCATGATCTCATGGTTTTGTGATTTCAAGCCCCACATTGGGCTCTGTGCTGACAGTGTGGAGCCCGCCAGGATTCTCTCTCTCCTCCCTCTCTGCCCCCCCCCCAACTCTCACTGTCTGTGTCTCTCTCTCTTTCAAAATAAATAAACACTTTGTTAAAAAATTTAAATAAATTAAAAAAATAAATGGGACTTAAACAAATTTGTTTCTAATTGTCCCTTTCTAGAATACAGACATACAATTGATTTTTTATGTGTATTGCTCTTGTGTCCTGAAACTTAGCTGAACTTATTTATGAAATTTAGCAGTTTTTTGGTAGATTCTATGTGATCTCCTATGTAGACAATCATGTAATCTGAGAATAGATATATATATCTAGTTAATTCTGATTACACTGTGGAAAATGAATTACACTGGTGCATAATTCCAGAGGTCACTGAAGAGGGGACTATAGTACCAAGCAGAGAGAAAGGGTGACAACGGTCAGCCTTGAGAGCTGGCTTGGATTGAATGTAGGAGCTGAGAGAGAGAGAAACCAAGGACAAGTTCCAGATGACTTATATTTGTAACCAGGTAGCTGGTGGTGTACCATCTACTCAGCTGAGGAAAAGGCAGAAACAGCAGGAGTAGCATTGGGGAGGGGGGCAGGCAGATGACAAAGTCAGCTTTGGAAACTTGAATAGGAGGTGTCCAGTGCAGTGGCCAAGAGCATGGCCTATGAAGACAGACTGCCAACATCCAAATCCCAGCCCTACCACGTAACTGCATATGACCACAAAAAGTTACTTATCCTCTCCCTGTATTGCAGTTTCTGCATCTCTAAAATGGAGATGATAATAATATCTCTCTCATAAGATTATTATTAAAACTTAAATTAGTTATGCACATAAAGCTGTATCTTAGGACAATATCTGGGCTTAGTGAGCATCAGTAGATTTGAACTATTATCATGCGGCTGCAAGATATTCAGTATACAGCTGAAAAAAGAATAAAGGAAGATAGTGGATATATATTCCTTTATATATCTCAAAATCTCAACAAAAGGATAGGGTCATTATAGGACTGAACTTCCCACTCCTATGTTTGAGTGAGAGACATATACCACCGAGTTGGAAGCACTTAGTGAGCAGTGTGAGGGCTCTCTTTGGAGCTCTCTAGCCCTGGGGCATAGAGGTTAGTAATGTCTGAGAAGAAAACTATCACATCCTAAGTCCCTGAATAATTACAACGAGCAGAGCCTTCATGCCAACCTTAGGTAGAAATATAGTGTAAGTGAGAAATAAATCTTTGTTATTGTTATTTTAAAATTTGAGGACTGTTTGTTACTGCAGCATAACCTAGTCTGTACTGACTGAAATATCAGTGAGCCATTTAATTATGCAAATGACATGGGAAGTTTGAGAAGCTGTGGGTCTTAAGGTAAAAGATTGTATATGTTTAAGCAGGCTTGCATTTTATAAATTATTTCCTTTGGAAATGGCTTTCCTTTTAAATATGGGTCTAGACTGTACCTTTTACTCTAAAGCAGTAACTGCTTGTCTTATAGAGAAATGTGAACTCCAGATTGAGTAGTTGGACATTAGAAACTGAGACCACAAGAAGAACACACAGGCACAGTTTTTACTTCATATTGGAAAAAGCGTAAATAGAAACTGAACTGGCCAAATTCAACTCACTTGATGTTATTTAAAACTGCTCAACCCAAACTTTGAAAAATTAGAAAGAAGGGGGCTGTCTTTTCTTTTGTAATTTGGGAGAAAAAAATATAAGGAAGTGACACTCCTTATTTGTTTATCCACTATACGAAGCTGGACAGTTGGGTTCTACTATAGTTTCTTTGAAGGAAAGGTCTCAGCTGTGGGTAGGAAATGAAATGTCTCCTACTGACAGAGGACTTTCCCATTCACAGTCACCCTGGGAAGAGGCAGATCCAGAGAACTGAGAGTGACAATCAGGAAGGCAGACATTAAACTGGAGATGAAGATGGAATTCCTTCTTTGGACTTTACTCTCTTGGGCTTCACTCTCTTTACTCTTTTAGGCTTAGAACCCAAAATATCCAGCCTGCTTGGGTGGCAGCAACGGTAGCTGGTATCCTCTCAGGAGACTAGATTGGTAGCTAGTTGGAGAGGAAACCCTCTAGCCAGGGAATCAGTAAGATAGCTCAAGATGGTGGTGGACTACAATGCACAACTTCCAGAGCCTCCATATTTAATAAGCAGTTGTCAGTTTCTTTGCTGTAATTTCCTCTATTTTCCTGAACTTTCAGTAGTTTTGGTTAACATCAAAACCTGGTCTCAGTAGAACTGGGAAGAATCAGGGAAGGGTAAGTGTCTGTGCTTAGTCCAGTAATAAAAGAGTAACTTACCTTGAAGTCAGCATGTCAGGGGCAGCATCAATCCTTGGCCAGAACAGGGTCAACGGGCTGAAACCAATGAACACCCAAGCACATACAGAGAGCTTCGAGGCCATGTGGAACACCCTGGAGACTCCCTGAAAGAAATTAGAAGGAACCTGAGAAGGACATCCTGCTCTCATGCAGGTGGAGACCATCAATCAGGAGACACTAGGTTAAACTGCGACCTCAATAACACTGGTGAGGCCCGGGGAACATGGGTTACAAACATAATCCAGGGTGTATGCTTCCTTGGGACTATGATGCTCGTGGGAGTTTGTCTGTGATGTAGAAACCATTGGGACATGTGTTGGGTTAAAAAATATTGAGATGTTCTCTTCTAGGCAAAGAGAAGCCTCTGTGGGTTTTCAGATAGGGACATAAGGAAATGAAAATAAGATTTTGAATTTTTACAATATTCTAATATCATTACAGTGGGCAAAGATTTTTCAATAACTATCCTATTAAGAAAATTATAAATATTGTAAAGGAAATGTGTTTTCAGCTGAAATGAGACCATGTAAATCAATCTTGAAGCTTGTGGATTTAGTTAAGTAGAATGTAGGTGAAACAAAATCTCAATAAATCAAGAAATCCAACCTTAATGTAAGCAGTTCATTAATTAAAACTCACAGCCAAGTATAAGATTTACACAATTCTGAAGTGACAATACCAAAATAGCATCTGCTTCCAAGCATCTGCTTACCAAGAAACTGCTCTTCTTACTGAACAATAGGATAAATCATGATCCCCCTATAATCCTTTTAGGATTGGGAGTGTTTCCCATGACGTTTTCAAATGACCTAGGCAATGCTCATTTCACTCCAGTAACAAAATCCACAGCTATAATTTGCTCAGTTTACAACTTTGAAGTAGCAATCATTCAATTCTCAAACTGTAGATGTTTGGGAAGGAAGATTAAAGCTGAAGGGAGGCTGAGGAAGCTGAGGGGAAGGAGAGGGTTTCTGCAGACCAAGTGTGCCCAGGGGTGAAATAACTAAGGGCAAAGGGTCATCGATACTAAAACTAGTAAAGAAATAAGAAAAATGCCTGATAAAGAAGCCAGGGTTCTCACAGTGGAGTTGCATTACATATGCATTTAACTTACCAAAGGTCAACCACATGTGATCAAGGAAACCACACAGATAGAGGAAAAGAAAGAGAAGCCATAATTTAAACAGTATGGCTGATTTTTCACGCTGTTCCCACTCAACGAACCGTGCTCTGTAGTAAGATCGAGAGGGACAATGTGAATCTGTTTCTCCCTTAGCTTTTAAGTGTCTTTCACTGCATGTGCATCTTACTGCACTGAATATGAATTTAGGGTTTAAAGATAGGGGATTTTTTGAACCACACGGTTCTTAAACCCAAGCTAAGTATTTCATCAGGTGCCCAATGGGATGGGGGTCAGAGCTGGGATAACAGGAAGCAGGGAAATCCTGTCAGTGGATTCATTAAAAGATGTATGTTAGCCTCTGCATCGGCTAGGGCTCAGGCAGATAAGCAGAACCACTATGAGTGACATGGATTAAGGAATATAAGGATTAGACCTTATACAAGTATGGACATTGTTAAAAAAATTTATGGAAGCCTGTTGCCTTGGCATCTGGTAGCAGGCCCGAAGTTGCTGTGGATGGATCGGCAAGACCAGTATGGAGAAGGAAAACTGGATGTGAAGTGGGGAAGGGTAAGGACAAATTGGAACCCACAAGGGCAAGCTGGAACCCAAGGAATAAAATAGAACCCACACCTGCCTTTTACTGCCTCCAGACTTGATGAGGCTAGTGGCCTGTAGAGGGGCTACACATGCCCTTGGTCCAGGATGAGAAGAAGCTAGAGGAGATGTGCAGAAGCTGAAGAAGCCACAGGGCCAGCTGCAGCTCCACAGCCAACAGAGGCAGTGGGTAAGTGGCAACACCGACAAGCTGCCGCAGCAACCAGGTCCTTAGGTCACCCTTACAAGCACATGGCTACCGCTTCCCTTCTGCCTTCCAAATCAGGCACACACTTCCCTGGTGGCCAGCCCTAATCCACAACATCCCCTTGTTTGACAAAATTATTATTAAGTACAAACTCTTCCCCATATGTATTGTTATTTTTAAAAAATCCTTGAAAAGCCAATATTTGTTGCCACTGACCTGCTAACTTGACATTTGATCTCCATCCCTTGCCCCCCAAAATTTCCTTTTAAGCCTGGGGGCGCCTGGGTGGCGCAGTCGGTTAAGCATCCGACTTCAGCCAGGTCACGATCTCGCGGTCCGTGAGTTCGAGCCCCGCGTCAGGCTCTGGGCTGATGGCTCAGAGCCTGGAGCCTGTTTCCGATTCTGTGTCTCCCTCTCTCTCTGACCCTCCCCTGTTCATGCTCTGTCTCTCTCTGTCCCAAAAATAAATAAACGTTAAGCCTGGGTAGCACTAAAACTCTAAAACTATACATTTCCTTTTTTCCCCCCCTGTTTACTAAAGTATTCGCACTGGTAAAATTTTCAATATTCATAACTCTGAGACTTGACACTTTTTCTGGAAAACAATTCCATTACGGGAAAAGGTTATGGCACTTTATTCTCTTTCAGTCATGGTTTACACAAATATATGTTCCATCCTAGTAATTTCTCAGAGGGCCCAAGAGCTTAGTGATAGCTGAAGTTTGAGTAAAACCATTAGCTTGAATGACCATTAACTAATAACTACTGTTACATGCTATTTAATGATATGGTGAGCTCATTGAGGTCAAGGGCCATGTCTCATTCTTATTTGTATTCAAAGCACCTGGCAGGTACTAAGCACTCAATTAATATTTATCAACTCGCAGGATGGATTTTTGTGTGACTTGAAATGTTTGGCTTTAAAAGTGTGACTTTGGAGGAGAGACTCAGATCCAGAACTGCAAAGACTGGGTGAGTACAGAAAATACAAATCAGGTTAGTGGACAGAGAAAGAGAGTTATTCTCCGTCTATTTGCTCTTATTTATTTCCATCAAAAACTGCTCACTGCTTATATGCTATATATCAAGCACTGTATCAGACAACGGAAACATAAAGACAGGGGCCTCGCCCTAGGTTATTTCACAGTCTTGTCTGGCCTCAAGACATAGAGGCAAATAACTTACTACTACAGCATAAGTGCTTGTATAGAGATACGTATACAGAGCAAGAAGTGAGCAAATACATTCTCTAATTAGAATCCTAAACTACCCAAAAGAGATGGCTGGAGTTCTAAGACTGAGACATGCCTAAGTGGTATGGTTCCAATCTTTGGCTACCTAAATTCAAATGCCTATTCTGAGGAGTGGGGAGGGGTGGATGGAAGTTTACTAGGCTCCAGTCCACTTATAGTCCACCTCCCTTGCAGTCCAGGTCCGCCCACAGCTTAAGAAAATCATTGCTTATTAACATACCTGAGCCTGTCAAACCAGAAAAGTCACTTAGGTATGGTTTTCCAAACAGAACTCAGAAGGCATCCATTTACTCCAGTAAAATATTTCTCAGATACACACAGTATTTTACAAGTACCCTGCATCTTTAAGAATTATTGAAGTCAAGTCTATATTGTTTTATTTGCCTAATCCTTACAGAGTACCTGTGAGGGCCTGATTGATTCTTGATTGGCTACCAGGCACAAACCAAGGGCCAGTAATTGCTAATATCAAGGTGAATGTTAAGGAGCTTGAGTCAGATGGTAAATAATTTCAAAACAGTATGATGATATCTAAGCAGAAAATTATAGCACCATATACATCAGGAGCAGCAGAGTGTTGTTGGGACATGGAAGAATCCTTAATTTTGCTGGAGGGGAGTTTGGGAGACTTTCAGAAAGGAGATTTTCACTGAATCTTGAAGACTGACTAGGAGTCCACCAGATACATAAAAGCAAAAGCTTCCACAAACAGCAGATTTCAACAGAGCACATTGTAGGCCACACTTTTAGTGACTCCCTGATCATCTTCTTCAGGTACCAACTGACCCTAAAAGTAGCCATTAAAGCAAATTACTGAGCATTGCTTTGAGGCTTCTTTGGAATGTTGCATGGCTCCAAAAGATTTGGGCACAAGTAGGACATTCAAATTCATATACTGAATCACTAGGTTCACTAACTAAATATTTAAAAAGGGAAACTACAGCTAAGAGCACAAAAGCATGTCAAGTCTGACCTACCTTAAAACACCACTTCTATTTCACTGGTCGTGAAAGCTCAGCATCCCCAAGAATGTGCTTTGGACCCATCAACTCAACAAATATTTATGTGATGGCTACTCTACGCAAATCATACTGCTAGCCTTGATAAGCATGGAGCTTCATAAAAGAAAGAAAATTTATAGGACCAATAAAAAGGATGGTTTATTCGGTTCACAATTAAGTTTCCCAACTAACACAATGCATTCATTTATTCTCCTACATCTCTTTTTCTTGACTTTGTGCTCTATAAGGCTTTCTTATTAAGAAAAATCCACTGGGCTTGAGTCAAATAATGAATAGCCTTCATGTGACATAATTATATTTTATAATTCTTTTCTAACCTCTACTTTTAAAATTCCAGAAGCTCAGTAAGTACAATCCAGGGAGCATTAGTTCCTCAGGCACCCATTACTGTTTCTTGCCATTTTGTTTTCATTAAAATTTCTATTAACCTTTAATATCCAAAATGTATAAAGAACTTATACAACTCAACATCAAAAAGGTACAAATGATCCTATTAAAAATGGGCAGAGGACTTGAATAGACATTTTCCAAAGAAGACACATAGATGGCCAACAGACACATGAAAAGTTGCTTGACCACAGTAAACATCATAGAACTGCAAATTAAAACTACAATGTGAGATCACCTTATACCTGTCAGAATGGCTAGAATCAAAAAGACAAGAACAAACAAGTATTGGTGAGGATGTAGAGAAAACAGAATCCTTGTACACTGCTGGTGGGAATGTAAATTTGTGCAGCCACTATGGAAAACAGTACGGAGGTTCATCAAAAAATTACAAATAGAAATACCATACAACTAATGATTCCACCTCTAGGTTTTTACCCAAAGAAAATGAAAGTACTAATTTGAAAACATACATGCAGTCGTAGGTTTTTGCAGCATTATTTACAATAGCCAAATTATGGAAATAACCCAAGTGTCCATCAATTGATGAATGAATAAAGAAGATGTGGTATATGTATACAATGGAATATTAGCCATAAAAAAGGATGAGATCTTGCCACTCACAACAACATGGATGGACCTACAGGGTAGGGTATAATGCTAAGTGAAATAAGTCAGACACATAAAGACAAATACCATATGATTTCACTCATGCGGAATAAAAAAAAACACATAAACAAAAAAGCAGAATGAGACCTATAAATACAGAGAACTGGTGGTTGCAAGAGGGTAGGACATGGGAGGATGGGGAAAATGGCTGAAGGGGAGAGGGAAATATAGGCTTCCAGTTATGGAATAAGTCATAGGGATAAAAGGATCAGCATAGGAATATAGTCAATGGTAGTCCTGGCCTCTGCAATCAGACAACACAAAGAAATAAAAGGCATCCAAATCAGCAAGGAGGAAGTCAAACTTTCACTCTTTGCGGATGACATAATACTCTATATGGAAAACCCTCAAGAATCCACCAAAAAACTGCTAGAACTGATTAATGAATTCAGCAAAGTTGCAGGATATAAAATCAACACACAGAAATCAGTTGTATTCCTATACACCAACAATGAAGCAACAGAAAGAGAAATCAAGGAATTGATCCCATTTACAATTACACCAAAAGCCATAAAATACCTAGGAATAAACCTAACTAAAGAGGTAAAAATGTATACACTGAAAACTATAGAAAGCTTATGACAGAAATTGAAGAAGACACACAAAAAAATAGAAAAACATTCCATGCTCATGGATTGGAAGAACAAATATTGCTAAAATGTCAATGCTACCCAAAACAATCTACATATTCAATATAATCCCTATAAAAATAATACCAGCATTCTTCACAGGGCTAGAACAAACAATCCTAAAATTTATATGGAAATCGAAAAGATCCCAAATAGCCACAGCAATCCTGAAAAACAAAACCAAAACTGAAGGCATCACAATCCCGGACGTCAAGCTGTAATTACCAAGACAGTATGGTACTGGCCAAAAACAGACACTCAGATCAATGGAAGAGAATAGAGAACCCAGAAATGGACTTACAAACGTGCAGCCAACTAATCTTTGACAAAGCAGGAAAATGTATCCAATGAAAAAAGACAGTCCCTTCAGCAAATGGTGTTGGGAAAACTGGAAAGCAACATGCATAAAAAAGAACCTGGACCACTTTCTTACCCCATACATGATAATAAACTCAAAATGGATGAAAGACCTAAATGTAAGACAGGAAGCCATCAAAATCCTAGAGGAAAAAACAGGCAATAACCTTTCTGACCTCGCCCGCAGCAATTTCTTACTTGACATGTCTTTGGAGGCAAGGGAAACAAAAGCAAAAATGAAATACTGGGACCTCATGAAGATAAAATGCTTCTGCACAGTGAAGGCAAAAACCAGCAAAACTAAAAGGCAACCGACGGAATGGGGGAAGATTTTTACAAATGACATATCAGATAAAGGGTTAGTATCCAAAATCTATAAAAAACTTATCAAACTCAACACCCAAAAAACAAATAATCCAGTGAAGAAATGGGCAAAAGACACGAATAGACATTTTTCCAAGGAAGACATCCAGATGGCTAATGGACACATGACAAAATGTTCAACATCACTCATCGTGAGGGAAATACAAACCAAAACCACAATGAGATACCACCTCACACTTGTAAGAATGGCTAACATTAACAACTCAGGCAACAACAGATGTTGGTGAGGATGAGGAGAAAGAGGATCTCTTTTGTACTGCTGGTGAGAATGCAAATTGGTGCAGTATGGAAAACAGTATGGAGGTTCCTCAAAAAATTAAAAATAGAACTACCCTACAACCCAGCAATTTTACTACTAGTTATTTATCCAAGGGAAACAGGTGTGTTGTTTCGAAGGGGCACATGTACCCCCATGTTTATGGCAGCATTATCAACAATAGCCAAAGTATGGGAAGAGCCCAAATGTCCATCGACTGATGAATGGATAAAGAAGATGTGGTATATATATATATATATATATATATATATATATATATATATATACATATATGTGTATATATATATATATACAATGGAGTATTACTCAGCAATCAAAAAGAATGAAATCTTGCCAATTGCAACAAGGTGGATAGAACTAGAATGTATTATGCTAAGCAAAATAAGTCAGTAAGAAAATACAAATATCATATGATTTCATTCATATGATGAATTTAAGAAACAAAACAGATGAACATAAGGGAAGGGAAACAAAAATAAGATAAAAACAGAGAGGGAGACAAACCATAAGAGACTCTTAAATACAGAGAACAAACTGAGGGCTGCTGGTAGGATGTTGGGTAAGCGGATGGGCTAAATGGGCAATGAGGCATTAGGGAGGATACTTGTGGGGATGAGCACTGAGTGTTATATATAGGGGATGAATCACTGGATTCTACTCCGGAAATCATTATGGCACTACATGCTAACTAACTTGGATGTAAATGTTGAGAAAATTAGTTAAAAAAAAGAATGTGGAGAGAAAGGGAACCCTTGTGCACTCTGGGTGGGAATGTAAATTTGTGTAGTCACTATGGAAAATGGTATGGAAGCTCTTCCAAAAAATGAAAAATAGAACTACCATACAAACCAGCAATTCTACTTCTAGGTGTATATCTAAAGGAAATTAGGATCTTGAAGAGATGTCTGCACCCCATATTCATTGCAGCATTATTCACACTAGCTAAGTTACGAAAACCACTTAAACATTCAACAATGCATAATTTTTAAAGTGACATAAAAAATATATGCTGCATATATAAAATGGAATATTATTCAGCCATGAGAAAGAAGGAAATCCCTCCATTTATGACAACATGGAGAGAACTGATCTGCAAAACTCGCTAAATAAAATAAATCAGAGAAAGACAAATACTATATGATATCATTTACATATGGAATAAAAAAAAAACACCCCAAATTTATAGAAAAAGACTGGAATAGAAGTTTCCAGGGGCTAGGGGGGTGGGGCAAATGGGAAAGTGTTGGTCAAAGGATACAACCTTCCATTTGTAAGATGAATAAATTCTGGAGATAGCATACAACATGGTGATTTTAGTTAATAATACTGTATTATATACTTGAAAGTTTCTATGAGAATAGATCTTAAACATTCCCACCACAAAAAAGAAATGGCAATCATGTAACATGATGGAGGTATTAGCTAATGTTATAGTGGTAATCATTTTTCAATAACTAAGTGTATCAAATCAACACAGCAGTACACCCCAAAATGACACAGTGTTATATGTCAGTTATCTTTCAATAAACCTGGGGGTGGGGAAGAATATAGTCAACGGGAATACAATAATATTGTATGCTGATAGAAGATAGCTGCATTTGTGGGGAGCACGTCATACTGTAGAGAGTTATCGAATCACTATGTTGTACACCCGAAGCTAACGTAAGTAACACTGTGTGTCAACTATACTCAAATTTTAAAAATGTAAAAAACAAGTCCACTGACCTTTTCTCCATCAGCATATAGATTATAAATTACAATCAATTGTCTATTGAATAGAAGAAATCTTGCTTATAATTGATAAAACTAACTGATTTTGCCCTCTCTTTCTTCCTTTTGGTTCTTGAGAGCTACTTTCTAATTATTTCACAAACAAGGTAGTAGCTTCCTACCAAAGGTTAGTAAAAGGAACTTTTGTAAAGTAAAACTTTACAGAAAGGTTAGGTTCCCAAAGATGTAGATCAAACCCTACAGTATAGTCAAGTCCCAGTTATTCAGATATGGGCACAGATCTAGACACACCAAGACACATAACTGAGAGCGTAGCTAAATTAGGAAGTGTTTAAAAGATCTGTTCAGGGGCGCCTGGGTGGCTCAGCCAGTTAGTTAAGCTTTGGGCATCGGCTGGGGTCATGATCTCACAGTTTGTGAGTGCCAGCCTGACATTGGGCTCTGTATTGACAGTGTAGAGATCTGCTGTCTAGATCCTCTGTCTCCCTCTCTCTCTGCTCCTCCTCCTCTCATGCTCGCTTTCTCTCTCGCTCTCTCTCTCAAAAATAAATAAACATTTTGAAAAATCTGTTCAAAGTTCCATTTGAGACACATACATGTGGAAATCATAGAAGCTATTATTTGCATAACATAACAAAAATTGAATAGCACAACAGAGACTCTATTAACTTCAGTAACTCTTCTATTAACAAAGGAGATATATTTCAACTATTTGACCTTGTGGTCAGAGATCTCATTACCAGAGGTGAAAGTACTAGAAGTCTTAGGAATGTATTCCAGAACATTCTTTCCCTGTGGCAGAGTACTTTCTCTTGCCTTCCACTTTAGGCAGAGTGAGAGAAAACTCTTGGGCCCTCTTGGTCTTTTTAAAGAATGCTTTTGACTGTCTTATAAAAATTACTTAAATTGTGACAATAATAAAAATTAAGAGCAAAAGTTAAGAGCTAATATTATTTCCATTTTACAAGTGATATAATTAAGGTCCCAAAGAGCTTAAGTAATTTGCAAAAGACCTATAGCTAGAACATATCAGAGCCAAAACTCAAACACTAATCTGACTCATATGCCCAAGATGCTAACACTTTTCCAAACTATAGGGGCAGACATTTGACAACCCAGACATTACCTGTCTCCTCGTAATGCCTCCAGCCTCTAAGTGCCTGAAGTCTCAGAGAGGCCAGGGTTCTCTCCTTGTTATCTGCAAGAAATCTGGATCTGTTCCAGGGCTGTTTTCTCTTCCTGGCAAGTATTGCCAAGCACTGAGGTTTTAGAGGATCCAATAAATACAATCTTCCTTTCCCAAACTCGGGTTTGGAACCAATTTAGAAGATAGACTCAGGAATCAGTCAAGATTGAAATGTAAGCTTTACTACCAGTAGGACTGTATCAGAGGACACAACTGAGGTGTGTAATCAAATAGGCTCACTTAAGCTCTTTGTCCCAGTTGGGACTCAAGCCTGAGGGACGATTTGGGACTAAAGGCAGATGTACTTATGCAGCTCTGCAGCCCTGCACTGCTCCAGAGCAAACAGGAGGAAGAAACCAAATCTGTGATGCTCATAGCCTTTTAATAAATGTTCTATCTACTCGGGAACTACAGACCTAAGGCTGTTGTCCAACAATCGGGTCGTTCACCCGTTCTACACAAGGAGAGATGATCAAGAGTCCCGGGGAGTTGCTCTAGTGAAAGAGTCTCCAGTAGAAATCTAAGAAATGAAGGAAATGAGTTCCCAACCCAGGGGGACTTCTTTATACCCCTGCCAGTGGTTCAGCGGTTTTTATGAAAAAGATATTATCACAAGATTTTATTAAGCCAAATATTAATATACTTGCAAAGGAAAAAAGTCAAAGGAAACACCTACTGTTACAAATGGTAAGCACTACCACATTCCAGCAGATGTAGTAATGTGTTAAGGAAACCATCTCCATCTACAAAGGATTTATCATTCATTGGTGGTAACAAGGAATGGAGTGTGAGGTGAGAGGAAACATGCGTAATCCACGTGGTGTTGCACAACTTGTGTGCCCCTGAGATCCACTCTCTACCTGGCTCCATGCCCCTAGGAGCCTGCTCTGCCTGGGTGGTATCCACAGTCCCCTCTGGCCCCTGCCACTGGTTGGGTCCACCAATGGAGTGCACCGCCAGATGCTGGAGGGCAGACAGGTTGGGGTATTTATTCCTCTTACCCCTCCCTGCTGGTCATGTGAGTTGGCCATATCCCTCCACTGAAGCCCACTCTCCTGTCCAGCAGCGTCTCTGAGTTGCAGTGACTGTTTCCACAAGGTGCCCCATTCAGCCCCAGTGGTGGAAACAGCACTTCAGGTACTGTACCCCTTTTGTTTCCCTAGTCCCTGAAGCACCTTTGGAAGTAGTTCCTTTGTTAGACACTGTCCAGAATACTCCATTTTATTGTGTGGTCTCTTTCCTACCCAGGACCTTGACAGATAAATACACACACAATGATAAAAGTAGCTCTTTGCAGCTTCCAAAATTTTTTTTTACTTTTTGAACCCAAGCACACCTGGATTCCTGCCATGGCCTCCTGAATGACCACTCACATCCACCACTGCCCCTGCTCAGCCCGGTCTCTACACAGCACCCAGAGGTCTTTCTAAAACACTAACAGAATCGGGGCAGCTGGAGGGCTCAGTCAAGTGTCTGACTTCGGTTCAGGTCATGATCTCATGGTTGGTGAGCTTGAGTCCCACATCGGTCTCTCTGCTGCTGGTTCCCAGAGCCCACTTCAGATCCTCTCTCTTCCCCTCCCCTGTTTGTGCATGTGCTCTCTCTTTCAAAAACAAAATATCAAAAATAAATAAATAAAGCCACTCCCCCCCCCCCTTTAAAACCTCTTCATTGACTTCTCATGGCACTCAGAATAAAATTCAAGTCTATCATGCAGAGTCCCCACAGCCTGCTGGGCTCTGAGCCACCTTCCTCTCCTGCATAACCACAGACCAACCTCTTTTGTCCTGTCTGCCCCACTCACATCCTTCAAAGACAGGTTCACTCCTGCCTTGGGGTCTTTTTAAATGCTGAAGTCTTAATCCTGTCCCCTTTCCACTTAGCTAGTGCCTGCTGATTGCAAACACCACTTCCTCAGGAAATCTTTCCCACCCTCTCCCCAGCATTCCCACAATGTTGTGTTCCCACCATGCACTCCACCCCCAACTAGATCAGACCCACTTGCTATATATGTTCCCAGAGCTACGATTTTTCTTCTAGGCCTGTATACATTTTTAAATATATGTATATGTGATTATTTTTTTTAATGTCTTTTTTCCTTTCTGACCATAAGCTCCATGGGCAAAGTGGAAGGCTAAGTCTGGAACTATTTTGATCACCATTTATTACCCCATGCTTCATACGAGCCCAACACAAAACATTCAGTAGATGTTTGTTGAATGAATGAATGACCTTATATAAGTTCATATCAGCCTTGAGGGGGGTGCCTGGGTGGCTCAGTCAGTTAAGCGTCTGACTTCAGCTCAGGTCATTATCTCACGGTTTGTGGGTTTGAGCCCCACATTGGGCCCTGTGCTGACAGCTCAGAACCTGGAGCCTGCTTCAGATTCTGTGTCTCCCTTTCTCTCTACCCCTCCCCTGCTCATGCTCGCTCGCTCGCTCTCTCTCTCTCTCTCTCTCTCACCAAAAATGAACATTAAAAAATTAATAAAAAAAATAAGTTAATATCAGCCTTGATTGATAGAAGGTGAAGTTGGAGGGAAATCACAGGATCATATGTTAGAAGGCCTGAGTGCTTGAGTACGAGGACCCAGTTCACCCCTCAAAGCCCCGACTGCATCGTATTTAACTTCTTGGGGCCACTATCCTATGATAGCATTGTCCAGGCACAAGAGCCTATACATTGTAAGGTATAATGCACTTGTCACTGTTATTAGCCTATTCCCCAAAGAGCAACTGTTCCTCACATGGGTACAAAGGGACACACACCATTAAACTTGTTCCCAGGAGGGGAGGGCAAGTGGTTCAAGGGAGACAGGGCTTCCCAGGATGTTTGTGAAACCAGGTGAATTTAGTCCAGAAAGAGTCCACGGAGAATGCGATGCGTGCAGAGATTTGAACAAAGGGGTTGGTGATTGTGTTCTGAGAAAAGGGAAGTTACTGTTTGTGAGCAGAGAGGCAAGCAGGTTAGCCTGCCCAGAACTACTAACCCAAAGAGAGCATTTCCTCTCCCGGAAATAAACATGTGTCAGGGCAATAGCATGCTGGTTTTTCCTTCAGTGAATTCTACCCTGTATAGAGAAAAAGGATATGACTTTTTAAAGAAAATATCATGGAACCATGTTTCAGGATTTTTACTGCGGTTCCTCCTATTCCCAGCCCATTTCATTTCCTGGTACCCCTTGCTGTTTTTCTCCCCTTTGGTGAGCAGCATTTATTTCCTCAGAGATGAGAAGATTCAGCTAAAACCCAAGCCTTTGGGTTTCAGATGCTTTGTTTTTTGAATTATATAAACCTCAGCCCTGAGTAAACTCAGGGTATAAGACAAAGGACTTTGGAGAATGCATAATGATCTAAGGGGTAAGGTGGGATTGGGAAGCACCAACAGAAAGGGGGCCTGTAGGCAAGTCCAACAGCTCTATTCCTGAGAGGTCCTGAACCTTGGGTCCAGCCACGCTCCACCTTCTGCGACTTGCCTGAGCCCAAGTATTGGGGGTGGGGGTACTGAGGCACATGGGAAGGACACCAGGCCGATAGGCTCTGAAATTCCATGCACCCCTTTCCCAGGTGGAGCCCAGAATTTCCTTATGCCAGCCTGATTGGGCAGCAGAAGGAAGGTCTGCACAGGTGGCTAAGAGCAGTCAAGAATGTTCCTCAGGTGCTCCAGACCAGTGCACACATGGCCTGGGGAGCTGGGCCCGGGGAGCTGCAGCTGTGACCTGCTTGGACCCACTACAAGGCTCCATGGGAACAAGTCTGTCAGCCTGGGTGCCCGAGGGGATGGCTGACAGTGTTGACATGAAGTAACCCTCGGGGGCCACCACAGCAACACCGAAAGGCCACTCAGTTTTTGAGATTAAACTTTAGTTGGGTTCTAGAATAACAATGAACAGCTTATTTCTATACACCTGAGTGTGTGCACTGAAAATCTAACCCACTTCAGAAGTAATAACACAGTGGAATATACATTAAGCGTTAAATGAGCTGAAGAAGTGTGGATTAGGAAAGCATGGGCCCCACCTTCCCTACACACACACACACACACACACACACACACACACACACACACTTCCAGGGGCACTTTTCTTTACATCATATTGATTTCATCTCCTCATTTAAACAAACTCACACAATAGGGACTTTACTGTACCTCTTTCTCAGCACAACCTCATCTTTCAGCATCCTTGAATTGCTTAGCCTGTAAATTATGGAGGTTTATTCTGATGTCCCTCAGAGCCTCCACAGGTAGTCTTTCATGTCAAATTTTTTTTTCATGGTAATAAGAAAACAACTCTAGATGTGTTTAACACGGCAGCCAAGGTGTACCCAAGGGGTGTAATTAGCACTTACCACGTTAGAAAGAAAAGGCAAGATAGAATGCCACACTGCTTTCCTGAAAGAAAACCGTAAGGTACAGAGGGGGGAAATTGCCTCAAAATTGTCTCTCTTCCTGAAGTACTCAGAAATGATATTTACCGTGGTTCTGTTAATTATGGAATAAAACAGGGGGTTACTTAGCATATGCCAGGTATCCACTCGCTCTCTAAGGGAGTAAAATAGGCTGCCTGCGGATCGCTAACATCGTTTACAGGAACCAGCACCACTGAGGATTTCAAGACTGCTAGTCAGGTGCAGGGTAATGATGACAACTGATACTATTAACAGCACTTAACTTTTTTTTTTTTTTTTATAAATAAATGTGGGTGTGAGTATGGAGAGGTATTACAGACTTGGCTTTGTTTCCATCTCACCCACTCCTTCTGCAGGAGTGGTTGAACACTGGCTCTTTGCCTTTAGAATAAAGGATTCCAAGCTCTCACTGTTGTTTTGTTTTGCCTTGTTTCCCTTCTTCAAATTAGGTTTTTAAAAGCGCTATGACTCATATTCAGAGTGTTTCTAATTTTGCCCAATCGGTGGCACCTTTCTATCAATGCACCCTATTCTTAGATTTAAGTACTCTTTCTCCAACATCATGTTGCTTTAAAACTTACTGTTTTATTAGATGAAAGAATCGTTGCATTGACCAGGAGTTTAAAAATGCCACCGAAATATGTCATGGTTCATCTTGATTTCAAAAACTCTTGATTTTTTTTAACCTCACACACATTTTAACAATTGTATTAAAACCCAAGGCACTGGAGAATGTGGAGTGGATTTCAGGACCAAAATGATTTTATTTGATTGAAATTACTTATTAATTTGTTGCAGCTGGGGAAGGGATGGGGCATTTTCTTTGCATCTTAAGAAATACAGTGAAAGCATTAAAGAGGATGGATTAGGACTTAATGCTCTAAATATTAAAAGACATGCCATTTGGGTTTAAATCACTTCAAAGCTGGAGATGGTTCCAGTTACAGAAGCCAGATTTGTGCCTGGGTTTTTAAGAGGTCTCAACAATTGAAGGTGGAAGCACAGAGGACCATACTAACAGTCAGAGAAGAAGGTTAGACAAATATAAGAATTCCACTGGAACTGCCTTGAGTGAAAAGAGGAAGCCTTAGAAAACTGTAATGATAATGAATGATAGATACCACCATGTCACAAGGAAAAGAATACATAATCACTTCGTTTTGAGCTACCTGCATTCTATATTAACCAACCACACACTCCAGCACTTAGACAAGGAGTGAGATGGTCTGAACAAAAGGAACAGCAAAAGTAAACAGAACAGCTTTGGGGAGAAATAAATGAAAAAATAATAGGTGCCAACACACCAAGCCCCGCCCATCATATTAATATACATATGTCATTTCCTGATCATTTTAGAAACAACCTGTTAATATTTTTGGTTGTCATTTTAATTCTTACAGCCAGATATTTGACCTTAAAAATTAAGTTAGGGGCGCCTGGGTGGCTCAGTCAGTTAAGCGTCTGACTTCCGCTCAGGTCATGATATCACAGTCTGTGAGTTCGAGACCCATGTCGGGCTGTGTGCTGACAGCTCGGAGCCTGGAGCCTGCTTCAGATTCTGTGTCTCCCTCTCTCTCTGCCCCTCCCCCACTCACGCTCTGTCTCTCTCAAAAATAAACATTAAAGAAACATTTTTAAAAATGAAGTTAAACTGGAAATGATACTGCTCAGTCTTAATATGATAGGAAAAGATAGGATTCAATAGGTAGAGAGGGAAAGATTAGGACCTGAAGTCCCTGGGTGGGGAAAAACACATATATTGGAACAATGCTGGGAACCTCTGACCACAGCAAACCCCCTCGGGTGTAAGGTTCCTCTTTTTTTTTTTTTAATATAATTTATTGTCAAATTGGTTTCCATACAACACCCAGTGAAGGTCCCTCTTAAGAATGTGATAGACCCCACCTACTCCCCCTCAGGTTCCCCTCAGTAATTTGACAATCAAAATACCTAACTAAAAAAAGTAAACCATAAAACTTATAAGGGGGACAGTATGACCAGTCTGACTCCTCACACAATGGAGTCCAGCCAATTAGGAATGGACAACCCAGCACCTAGAGTCATCCAGCCAGTAAGGGTAGGACCTGAGAAGGAACGAGGGGGAACAGAAGGGGTTGCTGACCAGAACCTTATAAAACAAGGACCCTTCCCTACAGTCCGTAGGCACTCACTTTCGAGTGTCCCTTCTCTGTAAAGAGAACTTTCCTACTATTCTTACTTTCTGACCTTATACTCTAATAAACTTTTGCCTGCTGCTCATTTTGTGTCCACCTCTTCATTCTTTGAAGTGGTGAGAACAAACCCTGGGTATTGAGGTAAAAATTCCTGCAACATTAACTCTCTAGAATAGTGACCTAAATCATACTAGAGGTTAATAGGAAAAAAAAAAGTGACATTTTGAAATCATCCAGGAAATTTCCTAGAAATTACCAAAATACCTAAGTTAATATTTTTCATTGATTCTATAATTTCCTCCATTTTAAAATCTCTGAAATAGAATGTGTCCAACAATCAATGGTGACTTACAATTATAACTGACAGCATTTTTTTCTTACTAGTACATAAAATAATGCAACTTGAAATTGGTGGTATCTTATATTCCACAAAATATGAATTTGGGGTCGTGATTCCTCTTACAGGTAAAATGAGAGAATAAAAAAACCTCTCATAGGGATACCTGGGCGGCTCAGTCAGTTAAGCATCCTACTTCAGCTCAGGTCATGATTTCATGGTTCATGGGTTGGAGCCCACACTGGGCTCTCTGCTGTCAACATGGAACCTGCTCCGGATCTTCTGTCCCCAGCTCTCTCTGCCCCTCCCCTGCTCTCGCACATGCATGCTCTCTCTCTCAAAATAAAATAAACATTTAAAAAATTAAAAACAAAAACCTCTCATAACTTTCTCAGCATTGGTAGTATTCACCTAAGTTATCTAGAGTTGCTTGGTGTTCTTGAGCTGTACTACCAATTATGGTACCTATAAGCCATGTGGAGTCATTTGAATTTACATTGATTGAAATAAAAACCAGTTCCTTAGTGGTACCAGCCAAATTTCAAGTGGTCAATAGCCACCTATGGCCTGTGGCTACCACGCTGGCCAATGTTGACTTATAGGACATCTTTATCACCCCAGAAAGTTCTATTGGGCAAGACCAGTCTAGAGTGCCAGCTTCATCTCATAAATTCTTAAGTTTTGAACAACAGTACAGACAAGCCACAGAAATTTTAATATTTGTCTCAAGAGCAGCATTTTACTATTTCATTTAGAAGTTGGTTTTACTTAATAAAATGAAATTTTAGTGTTTCATATTTGTCCATATTTGTATAGACTTCAAAATTATGTTGATTTGTGGTACTCCCTATTATGTTGATAAGGCTTAAATGCACACTTATCAATGAAGTAGGGTTATCTAAGTTACTATGTTTATAGAATCTTATTAAGGATGAAAATCCAGACATTGTTGC